>NC_072381.2:34502500-34832500 GCF_028885625.2 Pongo pygmaeus | reverse complement strand
AAAGCTAATGAGTGCACAGCATAGAACATTTGTGGCCAAGTTTTCTGCTATCACTGTCATCGCTATAATTTTTATTACTGTTTCTCTTGGCTATCAATTTATATTTATGGCATCTCTTTTGGTAATTTTCTGGAGCTCTGAAGTCCCTCTCTGGTCTGTGGCGCTCTTTATTTTCCTTGGGAGTGTGTGTTGTACACAACGTAACTGTTGCTATTGAAATAAAACAGAACTTCAAAGGCTACAAACAGCTGCTGGTTTGTTTAATATATAGCATTGGCAATTCCAACAAATAGTTGGTCAAGGGTCCCTTGTCCGAGCCAAATTTTGCTCTTCAATATTATTAACGAGGATTTCACAGATAAACCGTGGTCAAGTCAAACTTTGATATTTGCATAAACGCACTCAGCCGCAATCACACGTGGGAGGCTCCTTTTGAGAGCCTCCAAGTAAACGTTCTTCAGTGACTGGATTACAAGCCAGCAGAAGTCACAGCCCCACACAGGCGCTGCAGCGTTCACATTTCTTTCTTTCTGGGGAAAGAACCAGCTATAGGTTGGTGCAAAAGTAATTGCGGTTTTTGCTTTTTTTTTTTTTTTTTTTTTTTTTTGAGACCAAGTCTCACTCTGTCACCCAGGCTGGAGTGCAATGGCGCGATCTTGGCTTACTACAATCCCATCTCCTGTGGGATTACAGGCGCATGCCACCATACCCAGCTAATTTTTGTGTTGTAGTAGAGACAGGGTTTCACCACGTTGGCCAGCCTGGTCTGAAGCTCCTGACCTCAGATGATCTGCCCGCCTCGGCCTCCCAAAGTGTTAGGATTACAGGCTGAGCCACTGTGCCCAGCCGCCATAATTTTCAATGGTAAAAACCTCAATTACTTTTGCAGCAACCTAGTATGTAGAGACTGGATTCCAAACACCAAATCCCTCCATCAGAGCACTGGGGCAGAGCTTCCTCAGAGCCCACTTAGAAGTGGGCAGGTTTGCCCTCTCCTCGCAGGACCCCTGGCTCCAGGCTCTCCTCCTCTCATTCTGAAGACCCCTCAGGAAGCGCAAGGGCTCTGCATTTGTTCTGACTTCATTTTCCCATCAAAACAGACTTGCTTTCCAGCCTGCCCCTCTACACTCTGCTAGGAATAATCTGATAAACTGAATCTAGTTGTTAGACTGTGTGTGTGTGTGTGTGTGTGCATGCGCTCATGACGTGTGTGTGTAAAACAGCATAAGTGCAGAAATGGTCTTGAAAAACACTAATGGTAGAGTCTGTTAAGCTCCCAGATTTAAGTCACGTTTTAACAAATGTCCTTGATGACTGCAAATAAAAGAGAGAATAACGTGGAGAAGCCCAGTTTCAAGATCAGTAGGAGAGGCTTGTTGGAGGAAGTGTTTCCACTATCTCTCAAGTCCTGTGACATCTCTATGGCAAGTTCAAATATTATGTTGGTCTTGAAAACAGCATTAGAGATCAAATGTTGCATACACCAAATACAAAGGTCCTGGGTTGACTGAAGCTTTGTGGCCATTGATTATTTTGAAATGGTTTCTTGTTTGAAGAGACCATAAAAATGGCTGGGAGACAGTGTGAAGTAGTGCCAGAGTTTTGAGGCTAGACCAGGGTTTCCAGTCTTGGGCTGTGTGTTAACATCATTAGGGAATGTGGCATGTTTCTAACAGCAACAGTGACTGTGCTGTCCTGCTCCTCCGCAAGCAACCAACCTGGGAGAGTAGTTTGAAGAGATAACAAGCTTCTTTCCATCTCCTCCATCTTTAGTTAGGAATCACCTATCTGGCTGGGCGCAGTGGCTCACACCTGTAATCCCAGCACTCTGGAAGGCCGAGGTGGGTGGATCACTTGAGGTCAGGAGTTGGAGACCAGCTTGGCCAACATGGCGAAACCCCGTCTCTACTAAAAATACAAAAATTAGCCGGGTGTGGTGGTGCGAGCTTGTAATCCCAGCTACTGGGGAGGCTGAGGCAGGAGAATCGCTTGAACCCAGGAGGCAAAGTTTGCAGTGAGCCGAGATCGTGCCACTGCACTCCAGCCTGGGCGACAGTGTGAGACTCCATCTCAAAAACAAAACAAAACAAAACAAAAACAAAGACAAAAAAAACACAAAGGAGAATCACCTACCTAGTCTTACTGGTTCTAAGTCCTAGTTATGCCAATCATCAGCTAAGGGAGTTTGATAGGTTATTAAGCCTCTCTTAGCTTTCTCATCTGTAAAATAGGGACAATAATATCTAGCTCACAGTATGGTTAAGATTGAATGAGGTAACAAATCAATTGCCTTGCCCATTGTAGACAATCCCAAAATGTTAGTTTCATTACCCACTTAGTCAATTCCCTCGTGGCTGAAATGAGGCCTCCGGAGGTTAAGTGAGTTGCTCCAGATCAACACACATCAGATATTTCTACATATCAGTGGCCAGGATTTTACAAATTATAACTGACTGACAAAGTTAATCCTCAACAAAGCCCGTTTGCCATCGATGTCCTTTCCAGAAACACAGAGGACATGATTCACTCTGGGACAAGTTCTTCTCAGGTCTCAGGGTAGATGTGAGCTTTCAGGCCGTCAACTTCTAACAAATTATGTCCAACACAAGTATGGTAATTTTGTGACAATCGTTACTCTGCTGGAAGTTGAGATGAGACGACCAAATATATAATTTTCGTGTTTCAACTTTTCTACACCACGTTATTATCTTTAAATAGAAAATGATGTACAAACAGAATGGTTAGGTGCTCTTCCCCCACTTCTTTCCTGTTAGGTCTCTTCAAGCCTCAGTCTTCAAGCTGTCTAGAAAGTGCTGCTTTCAAATATGAAGGGCCAAAGTTTCAATTGGCCTGCTTTCTCTGTCCTTCTGTTATTTACAGGGTGCTGGTTCTCAGTGCAAAAATTCCAATTTACTCATGTAATTACCCAATTTATATGCACAGAGGTGGGCTGCCACTCACAAAAATTAATGCAGCCCCAAATACGGCAGGTGAGGCCAGTTCTTATGTGATTCTTACTTAACACATTCAGACCTGGCTAGGAACTTCACTGGCTAAATTATTTAAGTTATGCCACATATCTTAATTTTATGTTAGTTCCTTGATGTTGCCCTAATCTGATTTGCCCTCAGATTAATCTAGAGTTGACTTTATGGACAGCAGTGAGCTTCAGTGAGTTCTTCAGAAGGGTGATGTGATGCTGCTGGAATGTTTACGCAATGAATGATTGACTGAGACACATGAGGAGGCCATCACCACTCAAGCAACGAGTACTGGTTGGAACGTGGCCTGGAGATCTGGAAGGGGTGGTAGGTGGATAAGAAAAGGACTTGTTTCTCAAGAAAGTTGGTCATATTCAGGTTGACTGAGATGACTCTAAGAGTCTCAAACTGCCTAAGAAAATAATACGGGTTGTCTTTGACTAGAGGGAGAAGTGATTTAACTGTTCTTGTGTAAAGACATTAAGCTTGGTAAAGACATGGGCTTTGATGGAGGGGACCACACCTCATTCATTTCTATCATTATTATTATTATGAGACAGGATCTCTCTCTGTTGCCCAGGCTGAAGTGCAGTGGTGCAATCTCAGCTCACTGCAGCCTTGACTTTCTGGGCTCAGGCAATCCTCCCATCACAGCCTCCTGAGTAGCTGGGACCACAGGCACATGCCACCAGGCCCAGCTAATTTTTTGTATTTTTAGTAGAGATGAGGTCTTGCCATGTTGCCCAGGCTGGTCTTGAACTCCTGGGCTCAAGTGATCAGCCTGCCTGCCTCTGCCTCCAAAAGTGCTGGGATTACAGGCGTGAGCCACTGTGCCTAGCATCCTGTAGTTTTTTTAATACAGTATTTTGACCTGAGTGCATAGATGTTCAATCAGATATTTGGTGGATAATTGACTAAGTGACATGGGAACATCTGAACAATAGGATTAGAAGGCAAAGCACGTCCAGGATGGCTGAGTCAGGTTTTGGTATGGAAGTTTTACATGACTGACAATTTTAACTATGTAAGATGGCCAGTGAGTAAAAGATATGTAAAAACAGCATGTTCCAAGGAATATTCTTCTCTGACAGATTTCTATCTCTCTGGGTTACTTGATCTGGTTGGTTGTCTCTGGGTGGCTGGCTTTTCCTTACCCTACCGTTATGCTAACAGCAAGAGAAAGTGGAGTTCGGTGCCTCTAAACCTGGACTGATATGGCTGTTAGGAGGCAGGAGGAAAATGATTTTACCTGCCATTGAAAATGGTAAAGTCATACTCATGAAGCCCCATTAAGGCAGGACTGTCCTTTGCCCTGAATGTGATTCTGCAGCCAGACTGTGCACGCAGGTACCCAGTGATGACAAGGGGACCCTGACAGCTAGGCAAATGACAATCAAGTGGATACCATAAGCCTGAAGTTATGCAATGTTCATATCTGCCCCGAGTTTACTTCTATTAAAAGCTGCTGCATACCCATAGTATGTTTCTATCTTTGTGCCTGGCAAGATTTTTTTAAGCTCTTAAAATGACTTGCCATTTAGGTAGGCAAGTCTCCAAATAATGAAACTGGAAATAACCACAGAGGCTGGCTTCGTGTTTTGAGGGGCCTGCAAAGAGGAAATTTCCCCTTCTCTCCTCTCTCCTTTCTCTCATCTCTTTTTCTTTTTTCCTTTTGAATTATCGTCATGCAGTCTTCGTGTGCTGCTCATTTATTCAACAATCTGTATAAATATAACATCCAATGATTAAAGATTTCCCTGACAAATTTAAGGAGACAATTGCACTAAAACTCCTCTGATATCCATAGCATATTTAAAAGTCTCACTTAGGCCAAGTGTAGGGGCTCACTCCTATAATCCTAGCACTTTGGGAGTGCAAGGCGTGAATCACTTGAGGTCAGGAGTTCCAGACCAGCCTGGCCAACACGGTGAAACCTCATCTCCACTAAAAATACAAAAATTAGCTGGGTGTGGTGGTGGGTGCCTGTAATACCAGCTACTCGGGAGGCTGAGACAGGAGAATCACTTGAACCTAAGAGAAGGAGGTTGCAGAGAGCCAAGGTTGTACCACTACACTCCAGCCTGGGCTACAGACCAAGACTCTGTCTCAAAATAAATAAATAAATAAATAAATAAATAAATAAATAAATGTCTAATTTAACAGTAATATCCTTGGCTTTTGATGCTTTTTGATTGCCTTATTATTATTATTTTTTGCATCAACTCAGGATCAGCTGCAATCTTTTCTGCTGCTTCTCTGGTTCTCCACACCTGTGGGCTTCCCTGGCTCCTTTCGAAGGGAAGCATGGTAATGAAAGAGGGTAACGTACAAAGGTCAGAATGTGCCCTTTTTGCTCTGGCAAGCCAAAAATGTTAACGTGACTGGCGGTGCTAAAAAGCAAGCTCCCAAATTGGCCTGTTAATCTTCACTGGTCACGTTTGAGGAATTTTCTCTATTCCACTTTCCTGATAGGGAAAGTGAATTCCAAACCCGAGGCCAATACTTTCAAGGTTATGGGAAAAGTAAATACTTTAGTGTCTGCAAATAATCCTTTCTTGCTGCAAGAAAAATATACCTATTAATAAAATAAAAATTGCTGTGCAAATATTTCTTTAAAGAGAGACGATAAAAATGACAAAGTTTTATACAAAGGCCTCCAGCCCATTGTAAATGTCCTGAGTGACTACTAATGCTGTATTAACCCCAGAGAAAACTGCTTGTAGGACATGAGCTCAGGAGTCCTGGGCTCTGGGAAGCACTGTTTGAGCTGAGACACTCTCAGCTTGTATAAAAGATAAGTGGAAGGTGGCCTCTTTTCAGGAGGGACACATCTCTCCTTTGCTTCCAAAGTGGTTTAATATGAAATATATTTGGCCTTTGTCCCTGGTTCCTGATACTGAGTTCCTAAAACCCTGGTAATTTCCTGAGTGATAGGAATGTCTTTTGTTATTCATAATGAACCCCTTTTGATCACACCTAAGTTTATGTTAATGAGGTGACTTAGGGTGGGTTCCCTAAATAGCCTCAGGTTGGGGCTGAGAAAAGACCAAGCCATTAGAAGGATGGAATTTTCTGGCCCACACACTAACCTCTGGAAGACTAGGGGAGCTTGGAGGCCAACTTCTATAAAAACTCTCCAACAAGATTTGATGAGCTTCTGGGTGGTTGAACATGTGGAGATGCTGGGAGTGTCAAAGGCTTCTGAGCCAGAGCAATTCCATCTTGAATAGGGGCTGGGTGAAATAAGGCTGAGACCTACTGGGCTGCAGTCCCAGGAGGTTAGGGCATTCTAAGTCACAGGATAAGATAGACAGGTGGTTGGCAAAAGATACACATCCCAAAGACCTTGCTGATAAAAAAGCATGTGGTAAAGAAGCCGGCCAGAACCCACAAAAACTAAGATGGCAACAAGAATAACCTCTGGTCACTCTCACTGCTCAGTATATGCTAATTATAATGCATTAGCATGCTAAAACACTCCCATCAGTGCCATGACAGTTTACAAATGCCATGGCAATGTCTAGAAGTTACCCTATATGGTCTAAAAAGGGGAGGAACCCTCAGTTACGGGAATTGCCCACCCCTTTCCCGGAAAACTCATGAATAATCCACCCTTTGCTTGGCATATAATCAAGAAATAACTATGTAAGTATAATCAGCTGTGCAGTCCACGCCACTGCTCTACCTATGGAGTAACCATTCTTTTATTCCTTTACTTTCTTAATAAACTTACATTCACTTTACTCTGTGGACTTGCCCTGAATTCTTTCTTGCATGAGATCCAAGAACCCTCTCTTGGGGTCTGGATAGGGACCCCTTTCTGGTAATAGGAGGGTGGTATGCTGGAGAGGGCCTGGAGGCTCCACAATCCCTATACCTTGCCCTCTCCGTCTCTCCATCTGGATGTTCATTGCTGCCCTTTATAATAGACCAGTAAATGTAAGGGAACTGCTCCCTTGAGTTCTGTGAGCCATCATTGTGCTACTGAACTGAACTGGAGTCTGCTCACCTGATGCGTAAAGTCAGATACTAAGAACCAGGTGTGCAGCTGGAGAAGACAACATTTATTGGAGGGCACCATGCAAGGAGAATGGGCAGCTAATGCTTAAGACCCAAATTCCCCAATAACTTACAGGCAAGGGTTTTTATTATTTATTTATTTGTTTTTTGAGATGGAGTTTCGTTCTTGTCGACTAGGCTGGAGTGCGATGGTGTGATCTCAGCTCACTGTAACCTCCACCTCTTGGGTTCAAGCAGTTTTCCTGTCTCAGCCTCCCAAAGAGCTGGGATTACAGGTGTGTACCACCACTCCTGGCTAATTTTTTGTGTTTTTAGTAGAGACAGGGTTTCACCATGTTTGTCAGGCTGGTCTCGAACTCCTGACATCAGATGATCTACCCACCTTGGCCTCCCAAATTGTTGGGATTACAGGCGTGAGCCACTGCATCCAGCCAGGCAAGGGTTTTTTAAAAGCTGGGGTACATTTCAGGAAAACAAGTTGCAGGTCAAATCTTAAACCAACACATGGAAGTTAAGTGTTAGTCTGGCCTGTGGATGTGACTCCTTCCAGGACCCTCAGGAAGAAATTTAGAGAAAAAATGGCAGTCAGAGGTCAGTCCTCAGTTTTCCTTTAGCTGACAACCACGTGATGTCATGTGAGTTGCTTCCAAAAAGCAATGCAAGTACATATGTCAAGATGTTACCCTTCCATTTCCATAGGGAGCCCAAATACCTTGTGACTCTGGCTTGCTTGGGAGACTATTACTACTATCTTCTTACTGATCAGGCTGCTCGTTTACATTTTTTTTTTTTTTTTTTTTTTTGACACAGGGTCTTTTTCTGTTGCCCAGGCTAGAGTGCAGTGGTGCAGTCATAGCTCACTGCAGCCTCTGACTCCTGGGCTCAAGCGATCCTCCCCCCTCAGCCTCCTGAGTAGCTGGTAGCTGGGACTACAAACGCATGCCATCATGCCCGGTTAATTTTTGTATTTTTCGTAGAGATGGGGTTTCGCCATTTTGGTCAGGCTGATTGTAAACTCCTGGGTTCAAGTGATCCACCCACCTTGGCCTCCCAATTTGCTGAGATTACAGGTGTTAGCCACTGGGCCTAGTTGCCTGGAAATTGCCTTATAGAGACTCAAGACTTCTGGCAGGCGCCTAAAAGGGGTCCCTGCTCCGTCTCACTAGCAAATTATCCAGTCCAAAGGGGTGGAATCATAAGACCCCGATTTATAGCCAGTTATTCAAAAGCACAAGCTGCAACCCATGATTCGCCATTGGTGTCTGAAGTGGGGGCAGCCTTGTGGGGCTGAGCCCTCAATCTGTAGGTCTGACACTAGCTCCAGGTAGTGTCAGACCCAGTGACAGAATTGAATTGAATTTTAGGACACCCAGTTGGTGTCTGCTGGAGAATTGCTTGGTGTATTTGAAAAACAAAAACAAAAACCACACACACATATCTGGTTGCAGAAGTGTTCTATATTGAGTGTAAAAGCAGAGAGAAAAAACAGTTTGATTTTTCCTTTACATAAAGGTTCTGAGTAAAGGAAGGAATGGAATGAAACAGAAGGTTCTGGTATCACCTGGTGTAAATGAAATTCAGAGCAATCCGTAACAAAGTCATCTTTTACATCTCTAACAATCAGAAAGCTTAAATGTGCTTTATTTTTAGGTTTATAACTTATAACTGGGAAAAATGTTACATCTCAGATATCTACTCTTCACACTTCTTTTGTCTTCCCTTCCCTTCTCAGTGAGCACCAAGCCCCTCCCAGGTATGGAAGATTTTAGGACCAAAACCTGGTTAAAGTCATAGACCAAGGACAAAGGCAATCTGATTCTGGTGGGGTGATGTAGATGAGGATGTCACTCAGAAAGGTGGCTGAGGCCAGGTGAGGATCACTTGAGCCCAGGAGTTTAAGACCAGCCTGGGTAAGACAGCAAGACTTTGTTTCTACAAAAATTAAAAAAAAAAAAAAATTAGCCAAAGGGCATGGTGGTGTGGACCTGTAGTCCCAGATACTTGGGAGGCTGAAGTGAGAGGATCACTTGAGCCCAGGAGGTCAAGGCTGCAGTGAGTCGTGATCACACCACTGTACTCCAGGCTGGGTAACAGAATGATACCCCCATCTCTATAAGATACAAATAAAAAAAATAGCAAGTCATGGTGGCACACACCTGGAGTCCCAGCTACTCGAGAGGCTGAGGCAGGAGGATTACTCGAGCCCTGGAGTTTGAGTGAGCCATAATTGCAGTGAGCTGTAATTGCACCACTGCACTCCAGCCTGGGCCACAGAGCAAGATCTCATCTCAAAAAATAAAAATAAAAAAAAAAGTGGTCAGCATGAGGGGTCAGAAGCAGAAAGACAAAGATACATTATCCTCAAGTCAAGGCAGAATGTGACAGTTGTCATAATTCATGCACAAAGAAAGCTGTGGGTCTTCAGAAGACGGTAAGGCCACATCCTGTGAGATTTTAAAAAAATGGTAAAAGAAAACCAATGGTTATGGTTCAAAGTGCTCAAAAACCTAAGGTTAGATAGGATTGTCAGATATTGAGCAAACGTGATCCCGTTGTTTTAATTTTGCATTTTTGTTTTGAGAATTGGTGGTGTTTGAGCCATTCCCTTAAAAAGTAAAGGATATGCATCCTTTTTATTTTATCGATAGATACACTTTCTTGTAGCAAGAAAGGATTATTTGCAGACACAAAAGTATTTATTTTCTCTTCATTTTCAAAGTACTTGCCTCAGGCTTGGAATTCACTTTCCATCATGAAAGTGGAATAGAGAAAATCCCCCTTTATTCCTTTTGTTATTGCAAATTTGAACATAACTGTCATGTCTGTCATGATACTAGCCATTTTGAACACTTATGTGTCAGACCCTGGGCTGGGGCCTTTAGTGACAGGATCCTACTTAATCTTCCCATTTCACAGATGATGAAACAGAAGCTCAAATTGCTTAATTGATGCAAGGTCCCAAGAGACTTAAACCAAGGCTGTCCGGTGTGGAAGCCCAAGCTCCTTCAGTTTCACTTCACTGCTTGGGACTGGTACTCCCTCAGGTCACACTGGGACTATGCCCACATGAAACCACCTTTGCAAGATTATGGTAGTAAGAGAAATCTGACATAGCTGACGCCATCTTGCTTCTGACCTCCAAGCTATCCTTGATGATTCCTGGGCATAGGCCAAGCTAACTTTGGGAGAAGTTTAGTTTATAGTTTAACTTGAAGGCAAAGATGATAATAGTCTCTCCCTAAAATTAACGTCCTCCTTGTTTAGGGACTGAAAACCACCTTTGTGAGTCTAATAAGAGAGCATGAGAATAGGATTATGGGAAGGGCATGAACTCTGCTAAAATGTAAGTATAGTTTCTATAATCCCTTACTGCTCAGAAGTCCTGTAGCTAGGAGTCACAAGGTTTGTGATTTCCTCAGTTGTGCCTATAGGTAACACTGCTAGTGAAAAACTGATGATTGGTTTTTGGAGATATTTCTCAGACTGACCCTACCCAGACTCATGACTCATGACTCAACTGGTCTTGTGGCCCCACACCCCTATGATTTCATTCACAACCAATCAGCAGCACCCATTTCCTAGTCCCCTGCCCACCAAATAGCCCATAAAACCCCGACCTCTGAGCCTTTAGGAAGACAGTTTTGAGAGATAACCTCAATTCTTTTGCATGGGCCAGCCTTGCATCATTTAAACTCTTTCTCTATTGCAATGCCGGGGTCTCAGTGAATTGATTTTGCCTGTGCAGTGGGCAGGAAGGACCCACTGGCAATTACCCATGCATTGCAGTTGTAGGGGAGCCATTGCCTACCTGATCCCTTCTATCCTTTCCCTTCCCCATGGCTCTTGAAACTTTCCTATTCATTGGTTGGTTCTTGGTTCTTGAACTTAATTTACTCTCCTCTATTGTGTTTGAAGTGAATTTGTTGCATGGCTTTGTTTGCTTTTATTTTTATTTTTGAAAACAGCTTTTTGATGGGGTTTGAGAGAAAGAGGTGGTGGAGACACTAGAAGCCTGAAGGAAGCAGAGTCATAGGCATTAGTGATAGGAAAATGATAGTACAGACCAGGGATTCTGAAGGAAAATTGTGTTCTTCCTAATTCTGTTGAGGCCAGCTTTGCTTCCTAATCCAGAAGATGCTGTCTCCTAGGCTCCATACTGAACTTAACACTGAGGTTTAAGGGGTAAAAACTAGAAGAAGAAAAAGGAGCAGAAACCATATAATATTTGCGTAATATATTTAAAAACTTTGCCTTCTCCTTCCAAAATTACAGGCATTTCTTTTTTTACATTTTTCTTCCTGTGTTGGCCTGCAATTTACATATTCATTAAATAATTAAGTACTGGTGTACATTAAAGAGACAATTTTTAAGTACGCATTAATTTATTAAATTGAACATCACCTAATATAATCTGTAAATATAATCTGTAGTCCATGGGTATGCTTGCAGGAATCTGCAGAGGAATTCCCCCAAATTTTGTGTTAAATTAAAGCAACTCTTCATGCTTTGAAATGTGCCTCTTGCTGGCTTTCATGTATTTTTGTGAGGAATACAAATAAGTGGACAGAAATAAAACATTTAAAAACTATTACCCATCAAGATTGCTATACTTAATATCTGAACTTGGGGAAACCAGATTGCTTTTATTTGCTGGCTTTCTAGGTGGAGGAATATTTGAAACTGCTGAATGTTTTGAAGGTAGAATTAAGGGATTAGTAAACTGAAATTTTAACTTCCATAGATCTAGAATTATCTGTAGATAGAGTCAAAGTCTAAGGCTAGTTTGAGACAATCAGGGTTTGCACCTTTTAAAATAATACAATAAGAGCTGAGTAAATGTCTTCAGGGCATGCTGAGTGATGAAAGCAAATCTTCACCTGTAAGACTAAATTATTTTTAAATGCTCTTTATTTATTTATTTTATTTTATTTTTTTGAGACGGAGTCTGTCACTCAGGCTGGAGGGCAGTGGCACAATCTCAGCTCACTACAACCTCTGCTTCCCAGGTTCAAGTGATTCTTCTGCCTCAGTCTCCCAAGTAGCTGGGATTGCAGGCCTGCGCCGCCACCACTCCCAGCTAATTTTTTGTATTTTCAGTAGACAGGAGGTTTCACCATGTTGGCCAGACTGGTCTCAAACTCCTGACCTCAAGTGATCCACTCGCCTCTGCCTCCCAAAGTGCTGGGATTACAGGCATCAGCCACTGCAACTGGTCACATTTATTTATTTATTTATTTATTTAAATTTTTATTTTTTTGAGACGGAGTCTCGCTCTGTCACCCAGGTTGGAGTGCAGTGGCACAATCTCCACTCACTGCAAGCTCCGCCACCCTCCCAGGTTCATGCCATTCTCCTGCCTCAGCCTCTGGAGTAGCTGGGACTACATGCGCCCGCCACCACGTCCGGCTAATTTTTTGTATTTTCAGTAGAGATGGGGTTTCACCGTGTTAGCCAGGGTGGTCTTGATCTCCTGACCTCGTGATCTGCCCGCCTCAGCCTCCCAAAGTGCTGGGATTACAGGTGTGAGCCACCGCACCTGGCCACATTTATTTTTTAATTGTCACATATGTTCATTGGGAAAATGGAAAATACATAATATAATTTTTTTTTTTTTTTTGAGACAGAGTCTTGCTCTGTTGCCCAGGCTGGAGTGCAATGGTGAGATCTCGCCTCACTGCAACCTCTGCCTCCCAGGTTCAAGCAGTTCTCCTGCTTCAGCTTCCTGAGTAGCTGGAACTAGAGGTGCCCGCCAACATTCCTGGCTAATTTTTGCATTTTTAGTAGAGGTGGGGTTTCACCATGTTGGCCAGGCTGGTCTCAAACTCCTGACCTTAAGTGATCTACCCGCCTCAGCCTCCCAAATTGCTGGGATTACAGGTGTAAGCCACCGTGCCCGGCCAAGAAAAATATTTTAAGAGAAGCATTCACAATTCTACTACCCCAATTTTGGGGGGAGTGCCATAGGAATACATATTCATCTACACAAAGTAATTACATAAATATATTAAATATACAATTATACAACCACCTTTTATCATTCAACATTTTTTATCTTAAGCATTTTCTATGATATTAACTATACCTCAAAATATCATTTTTAAGGACTGAATGAATTATTATCTTTTGGATGTCCAAAAATTAATATTACCAGTATTCCAATTGGTATGCCACTTAGAATTTATTTAGCATAAATAAATAAATAACCCTAATGGACAATCTTATCATATTTATTTATCTTTAGGTTTGTATGCGTTTTTGTATAGATAGTTAAGTAGCTTGCTTTCTTAGGATAACATCTGGTAGGAGAATGCCTAGGTTAAAGATTATGAGCATTTTTATAATCCACATTTGGATCCTAGGTCAGTTTTTCAAAGTCATCCATGCCAGGAGCTGCTGATTTGTAGCCAGTCTCCTTTGGCGAGGGTAGACTGCCATAATGGACAATTCCAGTTTATGATGGGTATCGTCCCAATTGGCAGATACAAGGCTCTGTGAGTTTGGCAGCAATAGGTTCCATCCAGGGCTTATTTTACCTCCACCTGCCCAGAGTTCATTATGGACCCTGGAGGAAGGCCCATCCATCCACAATGAGCTCCTAGTGGGCAGAGGAAACAATGGCAGCTATTGAGATGCTGGCTGGAGATGTCAACTTTATGCAGACAACTGTGTCTCTCTTATTCAGTTCACCAGCTGCCCCTGAATATCCCAGTGAACTACTCACCCCTCAAATGTCCTTCTTAATGGGATGGGGGGGAGGACTGGGAGAAGGATAACAAATGTCTACTGGATGAAGCAATTCATCTCTAGGAAAATAAGAACGAATGTGGAAAGTGCGTCTGGAGAAGATGCCGTATTCTATTTTTGGCCAAAAGCGAACATCTATAGATAAATTGCTCTGTTTCCAGCACATCCAGATTTGACCACCTGTGAATTTAATTGAGGCATACCCAAGTAGCAATTTAGGTAATCTGCTCATTTATAAAGTTGGTGCCTGTGATTTATCTGCATAACGAGGGGGAGTTGGTTTTCTTTTGATTTTTCAAAGCTGAAAAAAAAATGGTTATCTTACTCGAGGCTAGTTTAAAGTTTAAAGGAGGGCAGTGACCCAGGGTCATTGGTCACTTTGTGCATACATCTGTTTCCTCTGGGTCACAAGTCAATGTAGCCTCTCTGTTTTCAATTATTATATTATTCTCATTCTCAGGGCTGGCGGGAGTCCCTACTCCAGCAGCTGTCGGTCTGTCCCCAAACAGCAGCTCTGAAATGGCATCTGATGCGGGATCCGGGTGGACAGGGTCCAGAGAGATGCTGACTGGAAGAAAGATGCGTTTTGGGGTGAAGTGATTCATAATGTCCACAGTAAAAAGAAATGCAGGCATTTGATAATTACAATTGCACTCAAAGCTTGCAATGGAAGTCACTGTTTCGCCACAGCAAGGCAGACACTATGCACAGTGCGTTCCTCTGTGGTTTATGTTGGAAGGTAATGGATTCTGGCTGTGGACTCCCTGAAGGGACCCCCGGTGTCTCCTTTATCTCTAGCCTCAGCGTCTAGCACTTGGCCCAGCCCACACCGCCATTATGAATTCATGGGAAAAGGCCTTAAATAACAAATCTTTTTCATCACACTCAGATTTGTACTAGGAAAAAATAACCTGGAAGGAGGCCTGCACCGACTAATTTTGATTAACCTACAACTGAACCACGCCACTCACCCCTGCAGCCAGTTCTGCTCCCTCCAGTGAATATGCACATCAAAATGAAAGCAAGAACATAATTTCTAAAAATATGTACATTTCAGGCCAAGCGCGGTGGCTCATGCCTGTAATCCCACTCTGGGAGGCCAAGGCGGGTGGATCACCTGAGGTCAGGAGTTCAAGACCAGCCTGGCCAACATGGTGAAACCCTGTCTCTAGTAGAAATACAAAAATTTGCTGGGCATGGTGGTGTGCCTGTAATCCCAGCTACACAGGAGTCTGAGGCAGGAGAATCGCTTGAACCCAGGAAGTGGAGGTGGCAGTGAGCTGAGATCGGCCACTGTTCCCAAGCACACACCCTATAAACCCAGCCTGGTGATGAGAGTGAAACTCCGTCTCAAAAAAAAAAAAAAGTCCATTTCAGGTAATCTTTCTGTAAAACCTCCCATAGAATCCTCTTACCCATTATCATTGAATTGCTATGGACCATGAGAGATATTTTCTCTTTCGCCTTTCAGTAAGTAAATGACCAAATCACCCAGGGCAGATGAGGCTGTCACCCTTGTTCTTAAAGATCCCCATGATAATATCAGGTATTGGCAAGCATGGGAAGAAATGGATTCTCTAAGGCACTGTAGGTATGACTTGCTACTTTCAGCATTGTCTGTAATAGGAAACATTTAAAACAGCCTAAGTATCAACAAAAAGGGAATAGTTGAATGAATTATTTTGAGCCATATTATGGAATACTTTACAAAAAGTAGATCAATATACACTGATACAGAAAGATCACCAAGGTGTATATTTTTGGAATGAAAGAATAAGTATAGAATATTATTTATAGTGTGATAGCATCTATCACATATAAATAGAATGCTATCCACCAGATATATGTACTGGTGGGGGAAGTGTGTGCATGTGTGCATGTGAGAAAAAGGTCTGGAAAAACACAGGGCAAATTGATTAGTGTGTTGTGCACTTTTTGAAAGGAAAATTAGGTGTGGTGGGAGAGGGTGTGGTCTGAGATCCTTCAACTTTATTTGCAATGTTTAAAATGAAGATAACTGGTATTTATCTATTTTTTTATATATTCTAATTGTTACCTTTAATTACTTTTTTTTTTTTTTGAGACAAAGTCTCATTCTGACATCCAGGCTGGTGTGCAATGGTGCCATCATATCTCATTGCAGCCTTGAACTCCTGGGCTCAAGTGATCTTCTCACCTCAGCCTCCCAAGTAGCTGGGACCACAGGCGCAGGCCACCACACCTGGTTAATTTCTGTATTTTATAGAAATAGAGTCTCAACTATGTTGTCCAGGCTGGTCTCAAACTCCTGGGCGATCCACCTGCCTTGGCCTCCCAAAGTGCTGCGATTATTGGCATGAGCCACTGTGCCCAGTCAGTCTTATTTACTTTTTATATTACGTCACTTATTACTTTATTATAGTAAAGTAATAGTTATTATTGATTGCTTATGAATTTATTGATTACTTATACATCTTAAAAAGGGAAAAGTAAAGCTCTCTAGAGCAAGGCACACAGCAAGCACTCAATAGATGCTGTCAGGAGTGTTGCTCCACGGGCATGTGGTTCCAATGTTTGTCGTGTCCTTGATTACAGACTGAATCTGGCTGAAATCCTTCTCATCTTAGCTTGAGCTTATGCTTATTTTTTTTGGTTTTGCCCTCCCGTTGGGCACTCTGAAAATTCAAAGAACACGGCCGGGGTTTCCTGCCCCTTGCCAGCCTTCTGACAGGCCTGCTTCACATTCCGCTCACTTCCCTGGCTCCCTTGGCGGGGAGAAAGTTCTCAGCTCTTGATCTGGCCACCCTGGATCATGGTGGTGCTCACTGGTGAACAAGTACATCAGCTCCCTGCTGGGTTAACGTGAGTACTCACGGACAGGGTCTGTCCACATCTTCTCGACAGAACACAGGAGTGGTCCCTGTTGGCTTAGGGGGGAAAAAATTAAGATTCATTTTTCCTTGTAAAAGTGATTGACCCGGGGAAAATGTCCACACTGAACTTGAGCTGTCAAGCTATTCTGTGGACAATTAGTTCCCTGTGGGTTGTTGCATATCAATACATATCTGCAAACTCAGAGATTCAACAACTCCAGCCAAACACACTTATCTACCCACAGTGGGAAAAAGTGTTCACAGTAGATTATGTTAACTGCCGATCCAAGTTCTTTTTAACACATGAAAACAGCTGTCTTACTTTTCTTACAAGTCAGCGGCCTGCAGAATTCTACTACCTGAGTCAAATTTAACACAATTTAAAATAAAATAGATGAGCTTTATGATGAGACACAAATAGAAACAGAGAATCCCATCTCTGGCTGGTGGGGAGAGGCCAGGCGAGAGCAGAATGAAACTACTGGAAATTATTTGCAGAGAAGAGAGCATGCCCCAGTTTTAAATTTCGCCACTTGGCCCTGTTTGGTTCCTCCTATCAAATAATGATGTCAGTCTCACCCGCTACCCCTTGAATCGGACCCCAGCAGGATGCTACAGTGATAGCCAATACCAAGTTCTAGAAGCTTTCCCATCTTGGGCAATTTCTTGACTTTTAAAAATGTCTTTCTTAGGTGGTTTCCATCCAAGCAAATTGATGAGAAGCATATGTTGAATAAAATGCAGCCCCAGAGAAGAGCAGAGGAGACAGGAGGCCTTGAGAAGAAAATGCCCACTCTCCCAATTCTTCTGCCTCAGCCTTGCTAGAGCTCTGCATCCAGCCCACCGGCCTCACCACCAGTTGCAAGTCCATTCATTTTCGGTGGAAGCTCTACTCTCCCAGGGCCCTGGCTGGATACCATTCCTTCTTTCCTGCTGCAAAAGCCAAGATCTCCTCCAGGCTGAGGTCTGCCAGCGTAACTGCTCTTTCAGATCCAGATGACAAGATTCCCCAATGGGATAGGGCCTCTCTCTCCCCAGGCCCTTCTATGGCCCAAGATGGCCTGGAGAAGTCACACACCCACCTCTTCCCAAGGCAGGGTCCTCTGAACTCTGGGGACTCCTCCTGTCTATGATTTTTTTATGACTCTAGAATTACTTGTTGGGTGAAGTTCCTGCCTCATCAGTTGAAAATATTTCTATTATTTTTCTGTGTTTTTTAAGATCGTGCATTATAAAAATGTAGCTGATTGTAAATTCAACATGTCTCAGACTGTGAAACTATGTGTTTGAGAGGAGAGTCGAGAATGTCCAAACTTTGCACGTCTTGGAAGTGAGATGAGCAGGCTATGAGGCCTACACCGCTGATATTTGCTCTGTACGGAATTCTTGTCTGCAAAGCGGCAAGCAGGAGTAGAGCTGTGGCTGAATCAGACTCTGCATCCTAGCTGTGGCCGCTGTTCCCAAGCACACATGCTATACCTGTCTAAGGGCCTCCCTCTAAGTTCCCCTGCTTCTCTCCTTCTATCTCACACACATCTTTTACCAACTCCCTTGCGTTGAATACCAAATAATATTAAAATCATACAGGCATACTTCTGATATATTGCAGATTTGGTTCCAGACCACCACAATAAAACAGATATCACAATAAAGTTAGTAACACAATTGTCTTTGTTTCCAGTGCGTATAAAAGTTATATTCACGTGACACTGCTGTCTTTTAAGTGTGCAATGGCATTATGTCTAAAAACCTATGTATATACCTTCATTTAAAAATACTGCAGCCAGGCATGGCGACTCATACTTATAATCCCAGCACTTTGGGAGGCCAAGGCAGGCAGATTGTTGGAGGCCAGGAGTTCGAGACCAGCCTGGCCAACATGGTGAAACCTCATCTCTACTAAAAATACAAAACTTAGCTGGGCGTAGTAGCATGCATGTAATCCCAGCTACTCCAGAGGCTGAGGCATGAGGATTGCTTGAACCAAGGAAGTGGAGGTTGCAGTGAGCCAAGATTGCACCACTGCACTCCAGCCTGGACCACAGAGTGGGACTCTGTCTCAAAAAAAAAAAAAGAAAATAAATAAATAATAAAAAATAAATAAGTAAAAATATTGCTAAAAAATGTTAACGATTATCTGAGTCTTCAATGAACAAACTGTCGTCTTTTTGCTGGTAGAGGGTTTTGTCTCAGTGCTGATGGCTGCTGACTAATCAGGGTGGTGGTTGCTGAAGACTGGGGTGGCAGTGGTAGTGTTTTAGAACAAGACAGCAATGCAATTTGTTGCATTGATTGACTCTTCCTTTCATGAAAGATTTCTCTGTAGCATGCAATGCTATTTGATAGTATTTTACCCACAGTAGAACTCTTTTTCACAATTGAAGTTAATCCTCTCAAACCCTGCCACTTTGTTATCAACTAAGTTTATGGAATATTCTAAATCCTTTGTTGTCATTTCAACAATTTTCACAGCACCTTCACCAGAAGTAGATTCCATATCTTCAGAAAGCAATTTCTTTGCTCATCCATAAGAAGCAACTCCTCATCTGTTCAAGTTTTATCATAAGATTGCAGCAATGCAGTCACATCATCAGGCTCCATTTCTAATTCTAGTCCTTTTGCCATTTCCACTACATCTGCAGTTCCTCCCTCCACTGACATCTTGAACCCTACAATGTCATCCATGAGGGTTGGAATCAACTTCTTCCAAGCTTCTGTTAATATGGATATTTTGACCTCCTCCTATGAATCACGAATGTTCTTAATGGCACCTAGAATGGCGAATTGTTTCCTGAAGCTTTTTAATTTAAGCTATAGCCTTACAAAATATATTCCTTAAATACTAAGACTTGAAAGTTGAAATGTCTTCTTGATCCATGGGCTGCAGAATGGATGTTAACAGGCATGAAAACAGCATTAATCTTCTTGTACATCTCCATCAGAGCTCTTGGGTAACTACCAGGTGCATTGTCAATTAATGGTAGTATTTTCAAAGGAATTTTTTTTCTAAGCAGCTGGTCTCAACAGTGGGCTTAAAATATTCAGTAAGCTATGCTGTAAACAGATGTGCTGTCACCTAGGCTTTGTGGTTCCATATATAGAGCTCAGGTTGAATACATTCAGAATAATTCTTAAGGGCTCTAGGATTTTCAGAACAGTCAATAAACACTGGCTTTAACTTAAAAGTCACCAGCTGCATTAGCCCCTAAGAGAGTCAGCCTGTCCTTTGAAGCTTTGACGCTAGGCAGTGGCTTCTTCTCTCTAGGTATGAAAATCTCAGGTGGCATCTTCTCCCACAGAAGCCTGTTTCATCTACACTGAAATTCTGTTGTTTAGTGAAGCTATCTTCATCCATGATCTTAGCTAGATCTTCTAGATAACTTGCTGCAGCTTCTCCACCAGGATTTGCTCCTTCACCTTGCACTTTCATGTTGTGGAGATGGTTTCTTTTCTTAAACCTCATGCACCAACCTCTGCTAGCTTTCAACTTTTCTTCTGCAGCTTCCTCATCTGTCTCAGCCTTCATAGAATGACATGGGGCAGAGCCTTGCTATGGATTAGGCATTGGCTTAAGGGAATGCTATGGCTGGTTTGATATTCTACCTAGACCACTCAAACTTTCTCCATGTCGGTAGTAAGGCCTTATCATTTATCTGTTCACTGGAGTAGCACTTTTTATGGCCTTCAATAACTTTTCCTTGACACTCACAACTTGGCTAACTGGATCAAGAGGCTTAGCTTTTATCCTATTACAGCTTTTGACGTGCCTTCCTCACTAAGCTTAATCATTTCTAGCTTTTGATTTAAAGTGATAGACATGCAACTCTTCCTTTTACCTGAATACTTAGAGGTTATTACAGGGTTATTAACTGGCCTAATTTCAGTACTTTTGTGTCTCGTGGAATAGGAAGACCCTAGGACAGGGAGAGAGACTGGAGAATGGCCAAATGGTGGAGCATTTAGAACACACATGGCATTTATTAAGTATTCTGCCTTATATGGGCATGATTTGTGCTGCCCTCAAACAATTACAATAGTAACATCAAAGATCACTGATCACAGATTACCCTAACAGATATATTAATAACAAAAGCATTTGAAGAGTTGCAAAAATTACCAAAATGTGACACAGAGATACAAAGTGAACATATGCTGTTGGAAAAATGGCACCTACAGACTTGCTTGATGTGGAATTGCCATAAACCTTCCATTTGTAGAAAATGCAATATCTGCAAAGTGCAATAAGGTGAAGTGCAATAAAATGAGGTCTGCCTGTACCTAATTTTGGTATGTAGATATCCTTTTACGACAGTCTGACTTGCCACCTCTTGTGGATAGAATTACATCCTCCAAAAAGATATGTTCAAGTCCTAATCCCCATACCCATGTAAGTGACCTTATTGGGAAATTGGTTCTTTGCAGATGCAATTAGTTAAAATGAGGTCATGCTGGCATAGGGTGGCCTTTAATCCAACATGGCTGGTGTCCTTGTAAGAAAAGTAGAAGAGACACCAAGACACTCCCTCAGAGGGAAGTTGTCACATGGCTATAGAGACAGTGTTTGGAGTGAGGCAGCTAGGAGCCAAGGGATGATAGAAGGGACAGATTCTCCTGCATAGCCACCAGAAGATAGAAGGGACAGATTCTCCTGCATAGGATCCAGAAGGAATCAGTCCTGCTGACACTTTGATTTTGGACTTTGAGACTCCAGAATTGTGATACAATAAATTTCTCTTAATGTAAGCCACCCAATTCATGGTAATCTGTTACAGCAGACTTCAGAAACTAACACAACACCCAAGCCACAACTTTACCTCCTTCTGCACCCTGAACCCATCTACAGCAGGTGTTCTGCTGTCCTGTTCACACACCAGACCTCTCCTCAGTTACTTGTAACTCACAAGTATCTGTATCTTCAGGGTCCAGCACTGGGGACCACAGAGAAAATAAGCTCAGAAAAAAAGGCAATTGGGTTTTCTCAGACCACAGTGACCTCTGAGTAATGAGGCATTTGCTCCCCACGTGGAGAACCTTAGCTGGTCAGCTAAAAAATTTATAATATAAATTGAAGTTAAGTATAATAATAAAATAGACAAGTGCAGAGGATCCAACATGACACCTGTGCGGTGTGGTCTTTTCCCATAGAACTTAAATGCTGTGGTCAATATTGAACCCAGGAGAAATTGGGATATGAGGGTAGCTGCATGAGACTTGTCTGGTTCAACTTTTATGTAACAAAGTTGTGAGCTGTTTTTCAGTTACCATGGACCCTCAAGCCACGTAACCTGAGCATGCCCAGATGAACCAAGTGTGCAACCACAGGGGGAACCCAAGTGCTCAGTTAGAGCACAGGGGACTGAATTAAGAAGTGGACACAGCATGGTAGGATCCAGGATCCAATCAGATGGAGCCCTGGTGTCACCCCACAGCAAGATCCAGTCAGATCATGCCACTTGGCGTCACCTCATTGCAACATCCAATCAGATCACACTTCACTACCCCATGCTTATAAAACCTGACCCAGCCCCCAGCTCTGGGAGGCACTGCTTTGGGAATTATCCCTGGGATTCTCCTTACTAGTTTCAAGTAATAAAATCCCCTGGCTAAATCCTCCTTTGTTGTGGTCATTGGACTGATACCTACCAAGCTACTGAACCCACCTGTTGTGTAGGTAACACAAGTGCAACAAGGTCTAGTGCCTCAGAAGTAGTGTGTAGTCAGAAGCAGCCTATCTGGTTGGATTATCTAAGAGTGGAATTTTTTTTCTATTTTTTCTTTTTTCTTCTTGAGACGGAGTCTCACTCTGTCCCAGGCTGGAGTGCAGTGGCATGACCTCGGCTCACTGCAACCTCCGCCTCCTGGGTTCAAGTGATTCTCCTGCTTCAGCCTTCCAAGTAGCTGGGATTACAGGAGCATGCCACCACACCCGGGTAATTTTTGTATTTTTAGTAGAGACAGGGTTTCTCCATGTTGGTCAAGCTGGTCTTGAACTCCCGACCTCAAGTGATCCGCCCACCTCAGCCTCCCAAAGTGCTGGGATTACAGGCGTGAGCCACCGGCCAAGAGTGGAATTTCTGGCATCCAGCCCATAGGAAACACATTAAGTATACACTCACAGTTCTACCATTGTGTACTCTGATGGAGTCAATGGTCAAACATTAGGGCTTCAATCTTATGGGTCAGATTTTTCTGGCTATAATGAAGCTGAAGGAAATTGGAATACATTTCCATTTCTGCTTTTAGTTTTTCAGTTTTGCCATCTTCCACTATTCATAGGCAGTCATGTTCCTTGACTTGAGTTCAAGGAAATGCTATAAGTGTTCTTAAGTCTTTTCCCTTACACATACTTGTAGTGCAAATGGCACTTATGAGGCATCTATATAGAAAGAAAGAACTGCCAGGCATGGTGGCTCATGCCTGTAATCCCAGCACTTTGGGAGGCTGAGGTGGGAGGATTGCTTGAGGCCAGGCGTTTGAGACTAGCTTGGACAACACAGTGAGACCTGGTCTCTACCAAAAAAAATTAATTAATTAATTAAAAAAGAAAGAGAGAACTAATATAGAGTTGAATGAACAAATAAATTAATATAGAGTTGAATGAATGAATAAATAAGAGAATGGAGGCTGTAAAACTCTAAATCGATTTGCTGAAGCTTTTCAAGCTGACATCCTTCTCAGGGCAACAGAGCAGGAAGGGAAAGTCCCTGGTGGCTTGCACAGTCAGGGATATGAAGAGGAAGAGTAACTCTCCCTCATTCCGTAAGAACAGCTGCTACTTCTTTCACTGGTTAGGCAGAAATTCTTTTCAGAAGTCATGAAGGATTTTACATGTTTTAAGTTAAGGGTTTTCTTTGCTTTTGCATATTTCTAGTTTTTTCTTCTTTTTTTTCCACTCCAGGCTATATCCATGGGATTTGTGGAACTCATTGGAAACAAAATTTCTGATATTTAATCCAATCAATCCACACGCTGCTTTTCAGAGGGATTAGAGCTTTCTCCAGTTTGTGGACAGTACACACTGCAACCTCACCTCAAAATCACAACTAAACTTTGGATTACAATTTGATCTGGCCACTCTGGACAAAATGGGTACACTGCTTTTGTATCCAGCCTTCTTTATGATTGTCTTGTTATCTGTTTCTGAGCTATGTGGAAATGCTTGTCTACATGTGCACACACACACACATTTAAACACACAGAAGCATGTACAAACATTGGTGCTTCTTTCTACAGGGAAAATGGAGGGCAGGAATATAGTTCATCATTTTATTTGCTTCATTGAATTATGATTCTACGTGTACCACTGGCTCCATTCCGAAGCTGCCTGAGCACAAGGGGGTGAATTCTGTTACAGCACAAGGCTGCATAACTGAGCAGCCAAAAGTATTTAGTGTTGCATTTGTTGTTGATTTTGAAAACAAACAAATGTGCATTGACGTAAAGCGATCTAAAAATTCAATTCAGGCATACTGACTTTTTTCACACTTAGGCATCAGAGAGTAGCTGAGAAATGAAAGATTCAACCAATAATGGATACGTGCCAGCCCGTGGATGTAATGCACATTTGAAGGCTTTTCATCTCAAGTGTTGATCACAGTTTTTAGCACGAATGAACACTCTGGTTGGCACTTTGAATGTTTTTAAGGGGCATGGATGGACGTAAATGCTTGCATTCCTGTACAGTTTCTTTCTTCTCCACCTTCTTTGCTTTTTTTGGATGCACACAGAGGGATCTCTTTATCTGAAATCTGTCCCCACAAGCTTTGTACTTCATCAGACACCAGGCTGAGACAGGAGAACTAGGTTTCCTACTTCATTGTACCCCAAATCTCAGGGGAAATGTCAATGATGGAAAATTTGAGAAGCCACTGTTTGGTATAGGCCTCCCAAATCAAGCTATTACTTTTTTTGTTTTGTTTTGATTTTTTTGAGATAGAGTCTCACTCTGTGGCCCAGGCTGGAGTGGAGTGGAGTGATGCAATCTCGGCTCACGGCAACCTCCACCTCCCGGGTTCAAGTGATTCTCCTGCGTCAGCCTCTTGTGTAGCTGGGATCACAGGTGTGTGCCACCACGCCAGGTTAATTTTTGTATTTTTAGTAGAGACGGGGTTTTGCCATGTTGGCCAGGCTGACCTCGAACTCCTGACCTCAGGTGATCCTCCCACCTTGGCCTCCCAAAGTGCTGGGATTACAGGTGTGAGCGACTGCACCCAGCCAAGCTATTACTTTTTAATGAATGATTTATCCTAGAAATTCCCAATCTTTTGGGACTTGTCATACTCTTATTTTTAGAGTTGTGCTATTCTCAACTCTCCCTGTTTTCTAAGAGCTTATATTTTAGACCACAAGCTAGCATGTCAAGATAATTTAAATTATTGTGATCTCTTGAGGCAGTTTATAAAAATGTGTGAGTTTTCTGTTTTTACAATCACTGGACTCCTCCCATCCTGGGACAACATCAGGATGGCAACGTACTGATCTGTCGTCTTTTTCTAGTGTAGGATGAGCTGCCACTCTGTAAAACTAAGCATTGTTTAACCCAGGTGCTTCTTTATACATACACCAAACAGTATGGCCCCCAAATAACAGGTGATTGTTATTTAATGCACAGAGCTAAACAGAGTAATTATAGGTTCTGAGGTAACAGGCCACATGGATGGAAGCTGCCTCAGTTTGGGCTTTCCTTGCATGAAAGTATTCTAATTATATCTTTAATGGCCTAGAATTCACAAGAAGCTAAGAAAGCAATACATTGATACTCTTTCTAGGATTGTATTGGTTGATTGTTTTTGTTTTGTAAAGTGATACAAGGAAATGTTGAAGAGTCTATCAATACTTCAGTAGAGGTGCTTATTCCCTCTGAAATTGGCAGATCCTGGCCTTAAGACATGCCCTGCCATGTAATACTTTATTTAGGTTTTGATTTTTTGAAAAGTGGGTTTCAGGATCTGAAAGATAACTCTCTTTGAAAGCACATCTTTTTGGTTTTCAGGGTCTGAAAGATAACTTTCTTATGTTGGTATTCTAACAAATACTGATTGCAATCATCTTGTGTAGCTTCAGTTTAACTCTAAGCTATAAAGTAGAACAAGGTCCCTAATGTTTGCATTTTCTTAATGGAAGATAGTTTAAAAGCATTGTATTTCACCCAGATTTTAACTCATTACAGTTTTATAAGCTTAAGAGAATATCATCTTCATTGAAAAGTTATAAACATCATTTCTATTTCTTGAGCCATATGGAATGCATGATTAAATAAATAGAAATCATATAACAGTACCTACAAAATTATTTTTACTGTATTTAATGCATTAAAAAAGCAAAAGGGTATTTTAAAACTGAGACTAGCGATGACTTCCTTCTGGAGTCTACTGTTAGTGTGTGTTTATCATATGCCAATCAACCAAGCAAATCTATGAATCAGCCATTTTAATACAGGAAAAAAGTGGGTCAAACCAATTGTTTGGTCTTATGTAGCTAAAATGATTGGTCAAATGACCTAAATTTTGCTGGCCAACAGGTTGTCATGATGTCTTATAGCATCATGTTGTAGCCCAAATTAGTTTTAGGGCCAGAGTAGTCAAAAGATTGAAAAAGCTATCTGATTATCTTCCTGGTTTTTTCTATTTTTATTGTTATTTTACTCTCTTTTCTCTCCATTGAAGAGAAAGTGATTTTCCCAAGCTCAGGAGGAAAGAGTTACCTCCCTACTCTCTCCCATAGTCTCATCTACAACAAGATGAAAAAGTGAAATAATCCCAGTTTATAGATTCATGAATTCTGCTTTTGCTTTTGATGTGATCATCTAAAAATACCTACTTAACTTTCTCTTTGGATGTTTAATATAGGCTTATATAAAACTAAAACTCAAGGGAATACGGAAGTACTATTCTGTTCAATTCTTTTTTTTAAATTTCTTAAACTCATGGGCTCAAGTGATCCTCCTGCCTTGGCCTCCCAAAGTGATGGGATTGCAGGTGTGAGCCACTGCACCTGGCTTCTGTTCAATTCTTAAAGCTGTGACATGAGGTCTCGATTGGCCTTGCAGGTGATCACATCCCAAGGGTTCCTGAAGTGACCCCGGTAGGTGTCTGTTTGCATGACAGGCAGAGGCTAGGTCTCAGCCTCAGTAAAGCATGCCTTGAAGCTCATGGGGGCACATTTCCAAGGCCACCATAATATCTGTCACTCTAATTTCATTCACCCAAGTTCCCAAGGGCTCAAACAGCAGTACGAGGAAGAAGCTATAGTAAAGACCTGAGTGACAAAGGAAAGACCTATTTTCCTAACTCTCCTATATCACATACCAGGACTTGTGGCCATGGCCTACATGATAGCTCAGCCACTGGTTTGGACAGTGGGCACTTTCTCCCTTTATCACTGGGATGTGAAACTGCTCCAGCAAAATGCCCTTGTGGTACCTTTGCTACATTACTAAGTAGCACATTGTGAGGGCCTTCCTTTAGATGCATTTCCACTGACCACTGCAATCTTTGGGACCTTCTTAGAAGCACTGTGGTTGCAGTAGCACCTTTAGGCATTGGTGGAAGGATCAGTCCCACTGGCAGGTATCACTGTAGCCTGGTAGCTTTCATGTCCACAGCCACCGATGGCACCTTGACCAAAAGCCAGAGAAAAGGACAGTGGCAGGTGCCACGCAGTAACTTACAGAGCTCAAGCACCCCAGAAATAACCTCTCATGTCCCAGAAAGGAAGATGAGGGTTTGAGGGGACTGGCCATTCTGCAGTTATGGGAGGTCAGAGGAGAGCCAGCACAGAGCAATACCATTTTGTCATGGCAGAATGATCCTATTGTTATTCCCAGGCTGGAGTGGTGTCACAGAATATGGGCCTGAAAGGCTGTGAATTTCTTGTCTCTCAAGCTAAAAGCAAAAAATCTTCTTTGAAAATTCAGAGAGAAACTCTTTTAGTGCAGAATTGCTGTCAAAACTGCGTTATCTTGTCAACCAGGGTGTCAATTAAACCGGGCTTGAAGAATCATGTTCGGAGGTCCCCACCATGCCTGGTGTCTTGGAATTTCGAGTGGCAATCCTCCACATATAGTGCATGCAGTGTTTCTGTCACAATGTGAGAATGGGAATCATATGCTCTGTCTTCCTGAGGGGGAGAAAAATATTCTTTAATGTTTTGCAGAAATGACACTGTTTTTCATGATCGGGTGCATCTCACGTCTGCTGTTCAGCTCAATACATTAGATTCACATCCTCCTGGCTGTTTCCACAGGCTGCAGTGGGGAATCAGCATTTTTCTCTGCTATGAGTTTGGAAAGTACATGTCTATTTTCCTTGAGAAAAGAGAATGAGACTAAACTCTTCTCTCCCGTATTTCCACCTTGCCCTCTGCCATCTCATTTACTGTGTGACAAGCGTGTTAGTTTGGTCTAGAAAACATCTCCCCAGAAATACAAACTTGCCTTTGGAATAACGGACGTAGCTGAGGTGTCATCAGCATTTTCTTTGCCATCATTTACTGTATAGAAATCAACTTGGTTCTTAATGGGACTTTGCAAGATATAATCTCACAGTACATTTCAAGACAGAAGGGGGCCATATGGTCTATCCAAACCCATCCACCTGTCTGTCTAATGTTGGTATCATGGAATTTTTTTCTTCCTTGTCTAGCTCTTCTTTGAATATCCTCACAGTTGCATTGTTTCATTGTTGCCTTTGGTAGACCATTTCACACCTTAATTATTCTCTGCATAAAGAAGTTGGGTACTTTTTTTTTCCCTTCCTAAAGGCTGAAGGGGGAAAAGGCTGACTATGACTAACCTGAATATTATAATAGCAGGTGGGCAGTTAATTGGGAAATTAAAGCAACCTAACACTAATTTGCAGGAGTGTTCAGATTTCATGAGTAATTGCCATGTAAAAGGTAACTTGGCGGTGGGCTCAGTGAAGCTGAACAGCAGACAGAGCCTAAATATGGCTATGGCATTTCTGACATATGTTCCTTGCCTAGAGGTATAGTAAAAGAAAGGGGTTATTCCTGGATGTAAACCTTGAATCAAAAGACATAGGGCATTTTTCAAAAAAAAGCAAACACCAATGAGGCTGGGTATTTTCAGTGGAGTCAGATGAGCTCTGTGAGTTGAAGTGAATTTCTCATCATGGAGGCTGGGGTGTTACGGTTGCAGCATTTGGTTGACTGCAGGTACAATCACCCGAGGCCAGCTTTCTCTCTCTAACCCAAGAGAATCCCTGCACAATGCAATCTTGAGGAAAGAGCCTGCATTTTACACAGCCCCTAACTTTTTTTTTTTTTTTTTTTTGAGACAGAGTTTCGCTCTTGTCGCCCAGGTTGGAGAGGTTGGAGAGCAGCAGTGCAGTCTTGGCTCACTGAAACCTTCACCTCCTAGGTTCAAGTGATTCTCCTGCCTCAGCCTCCCAAGTAGCTGGGATCACATGCGTGTGCCACCATGCCCAGCTAATTTTTACATTTTTAGTAGAGACGGGGTTTTGCCATGTTGGCCCGGCTGGTCTCGAGCTCCTGATCACAGGTGATCCACCTGCCTCGGCCTCTCAAAGTGCTGGGATTACAGGTGTGAGCCACCGTGCCCCGCCCATTTTACCCTTTTTATAGCTATGCAAGCCCTGTTAGTGTCAGAGGTGTTTGAACCAGAGCGACTCCATCTTGAATGGGGACTGGGTAAAATAAGGGTGAGACCTACTGGGCTGCAGTCCCAGGAGGTTAGGCATTCTAAGTCACAGGATGAGATAGGAAGTTGGCACAAAGTAGAGGTCACAAAGAGAACAACTGTGGTAAAGAAGCCAGCCAAAACCCACCAAAACTGAGATTGCCATGAAAATGACCTCTGGTCATCCTCACTGCTCATTATACACTAATTATAATAGAGTAACATGCTAAGAGACACTCCCACCAGCACCATGACAGTTTACAAATGCCGTGGCAACATCAAGAAGTTAAGCTATATGGTTTGAAAAGTGGAGAAACCGTTTTCCGGGAATTGCCCACCCCTTTCTCAGAAAATGCACAAAAATCCACCCCTTGTTTAGCATACAATAAAAAAATAACTAAAAGTATAATTAGTCGAGCAGCCCACGTTGCTGCTCTGTCTACGGAGTAGCCATTCTTTATTCATTTACTTTCTTAATAAACTTGCTTTCAGTTTACTCTATGGACTCGCCTTGAATTCTTTCTTGGGTGAAGTCCAAGAACCCTCTCATGGGGTCTAGATCCGGACCCCTTTCCAGTAACATAAGAGTGCCTTGCACATAACTGGTTCTCGATAAATAGAAGGGTGTTTGATGGAAATATGGAAGGTGTGGGCCTTCCAGCCCATCTTGAAGGGTGTATTCAGACTGAAACTTCTGAGTAACCTGTTGCTTGTCCCAGCTCCAAAGATGAGAGATACTAAGTTCCCTTCTGACTTCCTTCTCCAGTATGTCTTTTCTCCTCCTTCTCTCTAACGTTCTATCCCAGTTCTCCAGCTGGATAATTAAGTGGTCTTCCCCGTAGAATGCAACTGCACATCTAACTCGTATTCCTGAGTAGAGCCAGGAACAATTTTACTGAATCCATGCCACAAGCTGCCTCATGTGCCGGAGAGCCTTATACCATTCACCAGGAGATCTTGGATGAAGGGCCAGTGAAACAGGAAAGGTCCCCTTGTCCCCCTCACAGGCGGTGCAATAGGAGGAGTGGCTCACTTCTTCCGTGCCTAGCTGCTCAAACCTCTTGGGAAGCATACGAGGTGGGCAGGTTGTGGGGCTCCAACCCCACCATAGATTCCAGGGTGAATACTTACAGCTCCTGAAGCCCCAGTGGGCGTGTGTTGCATACACAGTGCTCTCTTAATTTTACTCTTTTAGTTTTCCAGCTCAATTACACCCTCTACCTTGTCGCAAAGACAGAGGGCTTTCTGTATTGCGGGTTCTTGCATTGGTATACCAGAAGAATCGGATCACACCTGGGCTTGGAGAATGAGCGCAAGGTTTTATTGAGCGGAAGTGGCTCTCTGCAGATGGGGAAGCCAGAAGGGAGCTGGCTTTTTCCTTGGAGTTAGGCCGCTCCACAGCCTGACACTTCTCCCACCACTCAGGCCAAACTCTGCATCATTGTGCTGGTCAGTGGCCTGCCGGCCTGTCGGTGTCTGTCCGTGTGCTCTTCTGCTAACGTGCTCCTCTCGACGCCCAGCCACTTGTGTCTTCTTCCGCCGATGTGTTCCTCACGATGTCCAGCTGCTTGTGTCTGCCTGCTGGGGTATAGGGCCAGGATGGGGGTGTGGCGGGCCAGGGTGGTCTTGGAAAATACAACATTTGGTCGAGAAGATAGGACTGCCTGTTCTCATCTAGGTCCTTGGGGGTGGAGCCCTAACCAGGGACCACGCCCTCGTCTACCCAGCACTTCCCTTTCCACTTCGGTATCATTTAAAGGGGCCACGCTCTTGTCTTCCCAGCACTTCTGTATCACCAGGATGGGGATCCTTTAGATGGGGGAGCTTCGTAAATGCACTCTGGACTGAAAAGCCCAACAGCTTTGGGGCTCAAACTGTCGATGGCCCAGAGGCGAATTTACTATCCATAGACATCTCCCTGAGAGTGAAGAGATCGAGTCCCTCACTCACTGTGCCCTGTAAACAACTGCTGTATTTGGCTGGGGCCCTGAATTCTGCCATATGGTGCCCAGGCTCCTGACCAAGTCATAACGAAGACAGGACATAGCAAGCCTCAAGAAAAGGTTCTCTTAAGGGAGGCAGGGAGGTGGTCACCAAGACACAGAGAACATGTGTGGACTGAGAATATTAACTTTAATGGGGGCATTTAAGGCATATGGGAAAGCATTTGGAAGAATCACAATTTTCATGCTGGCTTCCCAAGTCCCTAAGAAAAAAATTCAGAAAAGGTCTCTTCACCATTTGTGAATTGTGAAATAAACACATCTCCAGGGGAGTGCGTGGGTGTGTGTACATATTAATATTCCAGGGGTGGGGGAAATATTGACACCGATGATTTTTGAAGTACTTGCAATTCCTGCCCAACTAAGACTCATCTGAAATGGGTGTGTTTCAAAGGCTCAAAGGCTGCCAGATTCCTTTTGAAAGGAAATGTTTCTTCCCGTTACCTTTCAAAGTCAGCTCTCCGGAGTTTAGCCAAGAGCTGTATTTCAATGTGTTGATGTCACTTAACAAGAGGAAGTGGAAGCCTTCCTCTCTGAGTGGGGTTTAGAGGGGGCCAGGAGAGTAACTGCAGCCACGTTAGCAAGGAAATGTGCCTGACGACTTAGCTGAGGCTTTTGTATCTTCCCCATTTACTAACAATTTACTAAATGCCTTTGCTAAACTGTCTTTTTTCTGCTCCCATTGTTCTATGTAACTGAAACAAGCCAGCATAGCATTGTCATCTAAGTCAATAATGGTCACAAAAGCGCTTTCTCTCCTTCTGCAGCAGGCTGCCTGCGAAACATAAAAGAGGGTAGTGATGCACCCGAGCAAATTACCCTCCCAAACTCATTTAAATAACGTCTTCCCCTCATCTATGCAAAACTCAGATGAATATTTACAACATCCAGGAATAGGTACCACAGGAAAGAAAGAAAGAATAATAATAATAATAATAATAAACGCAACCAACCCAACCCAACCCTGCAAGTGTAATCATTCTCAAAATGCTCCCGAAACAAAGTGTTCTAGCTGTGGTTGCCCGGCAACAGGCCCACTGTAGTATTCTGCCTGGGTACGTGTAAAGTGGAGCCGTCTTTTCTGCACAGAGTGTGCACTATCATCGTAACAGCAGAGATGGAGAGCAAGATGTGAGGAGGTTAAAAGTCAGGGTCAGAAGTTCAGGTTGCTCTGACCCTCAAATCAATTTCAAGCACTGTTTGTGACATTTTTCTGTGTTCCCTCGCTTGATGTTAGTCTTTGCAATGAACCACTGAATCAGACTTCAGGGCTCATGGGACTTTGGGGTTTCAGTGGGGTCAGGTCAATTTCTACCTACTAGTGTACTGTCACCTATGAGGCAAACTATTATCTAGGCGTTTGAGAACCTCAAAGTTGTGAAGCTCGGAGGGGAAAGAGAGAGAGAGGATGAAGTTGCTGGGGCCCCTGTGTCTTTGGGGGCTGACATAGCTCGACCTGTGGCTTCAGGGGGACCATGTGCAGCCAGGTCATCGTGGTACCAGAAAGGGATCCTGATCCAGTCCCCAAGAGAGGGTTCTTGGATCTCGTGCAAGAAAAAATTCAGGGTGAGTCTATAGAATAAAGTGAAAACAAGTTTATTAGAGAAGTAAAGAAACAAAAGAATGGCTATTCCATAGGCAGAGCAGCCCTGAGGGCTGCTGGCTGCTTATTTTTATGGTTATTTCTTGATTATATGCTAAACAAGGGGTGGATCATTCATGAGTTTTCTGAGAAAGGGGTGGGGATTTCCTTGATACTGAGGGGTCCTCCAGTTTTTAGACCATACAGGGTAACTTCCTGATGTTGCCATGGCATTTGTAAATTGTCATGGTGCTGGTGTCTTTTAGCAGCTAATACATTATAATTAGCATATAATGAGCAACAAGGACTACCAGAGGTCACTTTCATCACCATCTTGTTTTTGGTGGATTTTGACTGACTTCTTTATTGCAACCTGTTTTACAGCAAGGTCTTTGTGACCTGTATCTTGTGCCGACCTTCTGTCTCTTCCTGAGACTTAGAATGCCTAACCTCCTCGGAATGCACCTCAGTAGGTCTCAGCCTCATTTTGCCTAGCCCCTGCTCAAGATAGAGTCACTCTGGTTGGAAGGCCTTTGGCAATAGGATTGGCAACTCAGTTAGGGAAAGCTGGTCCCTGGCATGGGCATCTCTCCCAAGGCATTCTTCCAAAGGTACAGGGATCATTTTTTATTCACCTTTTTAACAAATGTATATGTATACGGGAAAAAGAGGAAGAAGGAGAAATCACATAAAATAATACATCCTCATATGGCCTTAATCATTGGTCCTAATAGAGTTATGAAAGCGTGGATACCTGAGGCTGCAGTGTACTCAGGCCCACCCCCTCCCCCTCCCCAGAGCTGGACATGATACCTAGGGTGGTTCCAAATCTCACAGGACTTTTCATTTTATTTCTAGATCATTTTAAGATAGTCTTATGCACCTAAGCAATAGGTGACTTCATTTTTAATTGAGTTTTTTTCTTATTTATTGATTATTAATTTATAATATAATTAAGGAGTTTTATTCACTACAACTCACAATTATTTAGGGGGAGGGGTTCACATAATTGCTTAATTTGTGACTTATCTGAGCAAAATATTAACAATACCCCTGAAAACTCCCACCTAAAATTTCCCCAAATATCTTTGTGATTAGAATAACTTTCCTGCTCCAAGCTCTTTAGTGAGTACCCCGTTCCTCCGAATAACATTTAAGCCCCCTAGTTTAGCAATTTTGCTGCGTGGCCCTGACCTACCTTTCTAAGGCTGATTTCCCACTATTTCCCTCTGCGAAATCTGGGTTCAATCAAACCAAAAGTGCAGCTGAATAAAGCCGAAGCTGCGCAGCAGGGCGTCAGGGCGTCTGCCTGCTAGTCAGCTCCCTCCTCACTGACAGTGTGATTGTGGGCAGGCGCCTTCACGTCTCTTGGTCTTCATTTCCTAATAAATGCATTGCACGAGTGAGACCAGGTGCTTTCTAAGATCTCACATGTTTAGACCCTGGCTTCTCCAAAGGGTTTTAGGCTGTTGACCACCCTGTCATTTCAGAAGCTTTCTTCTCTTGGATTTCATGATATTGTTCTCTCTTGGTTTTCTCCCTACTTCTCTAATGCTTCTTTTTAGTTTATTTCTCATGTAATGCATCCTCTGTTCCAGGATGAATGTTGATAAGACCTGTCCTCAGCAATCCTCTCTTTCAATTTCCTGGATGATGTCAACCATGATCACAACTCTATGTAATACCCCAGAGCCTATTTCTGTAATCTCCATCTCCATCTGAGAAAGCCCCCCTGAGTTCCAGTTACATGCTCCAACTCTACCAGACTTCTCCAATGGGGCGTCTCAGGCACTGCCATCTTAGCGTTTCCAAGCCTGTACTCATGATCTTTCTCCTCAAACTGGTTGTTCACCGTGCTTTACTCCCACATTTTGTTTAGTGATATCATGCAAGCCACAGGCGTCATAGTCATATTAGAATGCTACCTTTCCCTAACCTCCAACAGATATTCTCAGGTAAGTCATCAAAGTCTGGCCATTTTTTATTCCAATTAAATATCTCTTGAGTCTGTCCTTTCTTCTCCAACCCCAGTGTCAACACCATTGTAGAGACCTGACTGCTCTTCAGGTCTCCTAGCTAGTTTCCTTGCCTTTAAAATGACCAGCCACCCTGAGGCTTTCATTCTGCTGCCAGTGCCATCTGTATAACATGAAGTATGATCAAGCCCTTTCTTTTCCAAAATCTGTTGGTGTTTCATCATAGCCTATTGGGTGAAGTCTGATATCCTGAGCATGATGTACAAGGCCTTTGTGATTGGTGCTGTCTCATTTCTCTCGATCTGCCCTGTGTACCAGGAAGATGTCATTACTTTGAGTTCATGACTGGACCATGCTCTCTAACACCTCTATACCTTTTTAATGTGGCCCTCTCTGCCTAAAATAACCCTACTTACTCTTCTCCTCCTCTGTGCTTCTCTAATGCCCTAGCCATGCCTCTGTTTTCTGTTGTATTGTTTTTTTCTGTGTGTGTGTGTTTCCCGCCATTGGATTGAAAGCTACCTGAGGCCTAGGACTGCCCTCATTTTTGCACACTTAGCTCATTACTGGAAGGAAGCTGGCATTTATATAATTCTTGAAGGCTGAGTGTGATGGCTCATGACTGTAATCCCAACACTTCAGGAGCCCAAGGCGGGAGGGTCGTTTGAGCCCAGGAGTTCAAGGCCAGCTTGGGCAACATAGTGAGACCTTGTCTCTATAAAAGAATTTTAAAAATTAGCTGGGTGAGGTGGCATGTACCTGTAGTTTCAGCTATTCAGGAGGCTGTGGTGAGAGGGTTGCTTGAGGCTGGAAGGTCAACGCTACAGTGAGCTATGGTTGCTCCACTGTAAAAATAAAATAAAAAAAAATATATATACACACAAAATTGTTAAGTACACAGTTGAGTCTGTATGGTTTATTCACTCTCTGATAAATGGGTCTTGCATTTTTCTTGACTGAGCTCTCTATTTCTCTTTGACTTTCCATATAATATTTAAATTTGAAAATCTCGTTCTTTCCTTCTCTAAGCCTTTTCCAACTATTCTAATCTAAAGAAACAACTTCATCTTCAGAAATAACTTATTATATGTCATGTATTTCATAATTAATGTTGCCCATGTCAGTTCCTGCTCCCCAGGTAAGGTATTTGAAGTGTTAACTTTGTCTTGCCCACAATGATTTGGCAATCATGGTCTTCAGAAAGTACTTTTTTCTGTGTTGACTATTACTGGTGAACCTGGTTTACTGATGCCAGTCTTGTCATGTCTTTTTTTTTTTTTTTTAAGACAGGGTCTCACTCTGCCACCCAGGTTGGAGTACAGTGGTGTGAACTCAGGTCACTGCAGCCTCCTGGGCTCAAGCCATCCTCTCACCTTAGCCTCTGGAGTAGCTGGAACTACAGGTGTGCACTACCATGCCTGGCCAATTTTTTGTATTTTTAGTAGAGATGGGGTTTCACCATTTGCCCAGGCTGGTCTTGAACTCCTGGGCTCAAGCGATCCATCCACCTTGGCCTCCCACAGTGTTGGGATTACAGTCATGAGCTACTGTGCCTGGCCATTGTCTTTTCTATTTAGTGCCATTTTTATACCACCACAGAATGGTCACTTAATATCTTAGCCATAAAAAATGGAGCTGGTACCATTTCTTTTCTTCTTTAAGAGTCTGCTTGCTTCCCTTATTTGTTTGTTTAATATTTAAAGAAATAAAGCAAGGTGTCACAGTTACATCATAGAAAATGTTGCCATGACAAACATTTATATTAAAGAAATTCTAGCCTTATCTGTGCTTCGATGATATGTCCATTTTAATTAATCTTACAAGGGGAGCTCAGAGAAATTTTGGTTCTCAAAGCAGTAATATCAAAAGACAAACTCCAAATGGGAATGGTTTTGGAAAGCCGGTGACGAGGAGTATGTGTTATTAAGATCTACTGGTTGTGTAAGAGCTGTTATTATTCATGATTCTGCTTTAGATGCTTAATATTTTCTTCAGAGGTTTAGGCAAAGATTATTGCTATATTTCTGCAGTCACTGCAAAAACCCAGCATGAAACTGGAGACTAGGAATAGATAAACCTTTAAAAAAAATAAGGTTTGGGTGAGGATAGGTATCCCACAGTACACTGGGCATTTCATAGAACTTATCTGATGCCCTCTTGGGAGACTGTCAGAAATTTTGCAAATATTAGGAGAGTAGACTTTCCGGGGCTGCTTCTGTGCTCCACTTCTGCCTCTAACAAAAAGAAAAAATATAAAGTTATGCAATTAAAAAGCTATTAGTTAAGTCCTTTCAGGCCAGATGGAGTCTGGACTGGAGTTTGGGGTATATGTTTTATTTAGCCCTTAAATTTATAAAACAAAATTTTAGTCTTTGGTGAAAGTTGCATTCCTAGAAACCCACTGGGAAAATAATGGTCATTTATCACCTTAAAAATATGCATTATCCTTTTATTTAAGTGCTTTTAATGTGGTGAGCAATATTTTATATCAGTCTCAACTTTTAATTTCATAAAATCCCAACTTTTAATTTCATACAATCCAACTAGTCAAATGCAGCCACCACAATTGAAATTACCTTCTCACCTCTAGCCCCTTAGGTTAAGAAAGTTTACTGGGAGGATTCAAAGGATGCCTTGGAAGACTTTACTGAATAGAAGATGTGATCGGAAATGGCAAAAGAACTACGCTGGATTCTAATTTGTGGGGCTTGTGATATTTACTAACTTGGTTTGTGAAAATTGGGTCTTGGAACTAAGACTTTCTTATGTGAAATATATCTTGCTTTGCTTCCACTAAATTTAACAGTACAATTAACAAAATCCTGTTACTCCCTTCCCAGCTGATGGCACTAAGGCTGAACCCAGAAGCTGCAGCAGTGGACAGATGATGATCTGAAGAAATGAGATCCCTGATGGGCTTGGAAATCATGGTTCCTATAACCATGATGTCACACCCTCATCCTGACACCGAGATGGGCTGGACATATCTGTCACCCAGGGCAAACAAAATGCTTGGTCTGCATCTTTCAGAAGAAAACTAAAAATCAAGTAGTTTCTCAGAATTTTGCTTGTGTGTGGCTTAAGTCTTCTTCTGCTGTTGAGGAAGGTGTTGAGTTTGACCATGACAGCCCCACCCAGTCCTTGGCTCATCCCACCCACCAGAGAGGATCTGGAGATTCGGAGCTATGCCGTGGAAGACCTTGTCAGAGCACCAGGCCATACTGTGTTGCGGGTGGGGTTCAGGTGCCCAGTGACAACCACCGGGGCCGCTCATCCCTAAATGTCTGTTGAACTTAAAGTTCTACTCAAGACTTTCTACATTAAATACCCTTTCATACAGCAAAATCAGCCATGTTCTGAGATGTGAAACTGCAGCACAAAGTTACTATGGTCTCCACCTATAGAAATGGAGTGTTACTTCATAAAGCACCAGGCCAAAAAAGAAACCCCAAAACTCTGAAATGACACCCTTAAATTTAACCTGAACATCTGGCCAGCCTCCTCCATCATTAAAACTTCTCCTGAGTGTTGGCATGGATCCTGTGTTTCTCCAGCCAGGGAGATTTGCTCCCCATTCTTGATGGACCCACTGAGTCCCAATTTTCTACATTTTACTTGGGTCACTCCACCACTTTGGGATGCTTTTCCTACTCTGTCGTACTTTAAAAATGTTTCTTCTTTCCTACGCTCAGCTTCGTGCATTTGTCTTCTTTCTCAATTCAACTTGCTTAGTTCTCGCTACATCAATTCCTAGAGCCATCCATCTGCAGTTCTGAATCATTTAAGTTTTGTTTGGTTAGAAGTAATGGAAACCCACTCTGAGTAACTCAAGCAAAAACTGGAATTTATTGGAAGGACAGTGGGATATATCATAAGATCCAAAAAGAATTGAACAAACAAAATTTCAGAGGGAAGAAAAAGGGCAGCTCCAGTGACTTCAGCAACAAGACAATATAAATCTTTCTAGAGCGTAGCTACTAATATTACTCAGCTGCAAGAGCCCCTCCCCATGAGAAACTTGATTGAAAATTCTGATTTCCTGCAGAGAAGAATCTGATCGACCCAGTTTAGCTTTGGTTGCCCAACTGCTCAATCTTGCATGAATTATTTCCAGCCAAGGGGACAAGGTGTATCATAGGGACACACCTGCTTTCTCCAAAGAAAAGATCTGGGCATTTCCTGATCATTTCCCTGAGAAGGAGGAATCATTGTGAGCCAAGAAGATACCTCAGGTATAATAAGCTCAGTTACACTTTTTTGATATCTGAGTATTTGGTATGTAGTGTGCATTTAAAAAACCATGTCTCTCTCCAGGACAATGTTAACCTCTTCCATGGTGGAGTGGGGCTATGTGATTTTGTGCTCAATTTACCTAGCTGGTGGACCTCCAGTAGAGGCTGAACCAGTCAAGCCAGCTGATACCACATCAATTCTCCAAAGGTAAGTTTCTTTTGGCTAATATTCCTTCTCTCAACTTAATAAACACCCACTATGCACCAAGATACATTGAAAATTTAAAGTGAATTAGATATGATCACTTTTCTTAAGACATAAAATCTAGTAGATTTCCTATATCATGAATAGTTTTTTAATTTTTATTTTTAGAGACAAGTTCTCAGTCTATCACCCAGGCTGGAAGACAGTGGCAAAATCATAGCTCACTCACTGCAACCTCAACTCCCGAGCTCAAACAATCCTCCTGTCCCTGCCTTCCAAGTAGCTATGACCACAGGCACATGTCACCATGCCCAGTTAATTTTAAACAATTTTTTTTTTTTTTTTTTGTAGAGACAGGGTCTCACATGTTGCCCAGGCAGGTCTTGATCTCCTGGCCTTAAGCAATGCTTCTGCCTTGGCTTCCCAAAGTGCTAGGATTACAAGTGTGAGCCCCTGCACCCAACCTATATGAATAATATTTTAAGGGTATTTTAATAAAAAAAATACTTTCAAAAAGTTATCATTAGACCCATTTTGAAGGTTCTCAGAAGCTGGGCAGTTTCTGCTTGAGTTATGAAGTGGGCTCCACTTTAGGCAAGCTTTTGGAGACTCACTGTAAAGTACAGGACTCTGAGTGACCACATCTCTTAAATACAGTGTTTTTAATTATCTCCTGACATTTGGAGCTTAAGGAAATATACAATGACATGATTTTTTTCCCTCTAACAATCCAAGACAACATTGGAAGACCACACACGTCTCCACTTTATTGACATTTTGCATTGTGCTTTCAGGTGCTATCTTAGAGACATGATGTTGCTCTTGTACTATGTATATAAATGCTTTCTACAACTCAGGAATTCTATTGCATTTACATGAAACTTGTTAGAGTAGAAAGAGACTGGAGTAAGCTAGACTTGGGTTTCAGTCTTTTCAACTTTACAGCTTACTACCTTCATGACTTTGGCCAAGTTACTTTCTGAGACTTGGTTTCTTTATCAGCAAAGTGGAATAATAATAATACATATTTTACACAGTTGTTATGGGAAATAAGTACAATAACATATGTGAAAGGGGCCAGGCACGGTGGCTCACATCTGTAACCCCAGCACTTTCGGAGGCCAAGGCGGATGGATCACCTGGGGTCAGGATTTCGAGACCAGCCTGGCCAACATGGTGAAACCCCGTCTCTACTAAAAATACAAAAATTAGTCTTGAGTGGTGGCACGCTCCTGTAGTCCCAGCTACGTTGGAGGCTGAGGCACAAAAATCACTTGAACTTGGGAGGTGGAGGTTGCAGTGAGCCGAGATCGTGCCATGGCACTCCAGCCCAGGAAATGAAGAGAGATCCTGTCTAAAAAAATATATATCATTTTTTTACATATATATATGTAAAATATATATATATGAAAGGGCCTGCCAAATGTGTGTGTGTGTGTGTGTGTGTGTGTGTGAGAGAGAGAGAGAGAGAGAGAGAGAGAGAGAGAAAAGACCTGCAAAATAGAAAAATCAGTATACATTTTCTTGCCTCCAGCACAGTAAAACCATAAATCTTCTTCCCTGGGCCTCCATCTCATTGTAGATGCCTCCTCTGTGTCCTAGCCTGCAAAGACAAGCAGCTCAGGGAGGATGGGCAGGTGGGTTCCTATTCCTTCCAAGGCAGCCCAGCTTGATGGTATCCAATGATTTCTGAGGCTGCATGGCCATAGGCAGTCAAACTCTGGGTATCTGAACAGAAGGCTGAAACCATAGAATCATGTCCCTGTGACTGCTGGCACAGCTTTGTGTATTCTACAGAGGCTTACTATATAGTTTATTTCAACACACAGACAAAGATGCTTAACGTAAGGAACTGCTACAGGTTAATCAATCAATGGCTCCTCTAGTGGTTTTTATTTTTAAAAACAAGTGGATGAATAAACAAATTTGGCCTTGGGATGCCATTCAGCTCAAAGTCAGTGGCAATCACAAATGGCTTTAATAAATGAAAGAGATATTTTGGCATAGCCCATTGAGGCATATGAAGAGTAATGCCCTTGCCAGGATCATAGAGTATATTAGATACTCTACTTTAATTGCTTCTTATGAATGGAAGGGATGTAGGAAATGGAATTTTAATTTGTACATCTAAGCTATGCGATTGAAGTTGAGAAGGTCTTTGTGACCTTATGGATTTGAGAGAAAAAGAAAACTTTATAGGGCATAGCTGAAATTGGCATAAAAGTTACGTCCCATGGCTGACATTGCTGCTGTTTGATGCTAGCTGTCAGATTGTGGAAAAGCAAGACATGAATCCCAGAGTAATTTCCTATGTGTGCATTTGCCAACAAATAAGGCTGAGTCTAGTTGGAACTCTGGGTTGTTCAGAAATGGTAGAAACACAATCAGTTGTTCTGTCTTCCATTGCGAATTCTTGGGTTGGTAGAAGCTTAAACTGTTTTTACACCTCTTGCTTGATAATCAGACCCAGACTGCATGCTCTGGAAATATACTGACATATTCTATGACAAGCCTTGAGGGCTTCTAGCATGAATTAAGATGAAAACCCTAGAGTGGTATTGACATTTCATTTTTGGAAAAGCCAGAGAAGGCATAAGGAGCATGGCTGGATTGCAGGCTGGGGTAGCTTCTTCACTTGGGCTCTGTTATCATTTTCCACAGCACTGTTAGCTGCCACACCCTGAAACGCATTCTTTGATGGTAGAACTTGCTCACCATTTAAATTCCATGTGCCTATGACTTATTCTAAGGATGCTCTGAGTGCATTGTGTTTACAGCTCTTGTGCAGTCAGATCTCTGCCTCTTCTCCCATAATTGTCAACCATCTTGGTTGCCCAATGAGAAGCAGCTTGATATGTGCATCAAGCCAACTCATTTTCTCTGTTTTCATGCCTAATTCCCCAAAATGAGTTTATTCCTCACAGTATATAAATAGATATTTGATATATATCTGACATATCATATGCCTGAAAAATCTGACATACATGTACAACAATGAAAATAAACATTAGACCAAAAATAAATAAATAAAAGTAAAAAAGAGGGCTTTTTCCTACCTAATTATGTGATCCTAAGTAAATAAATAATGTATCTTCTTTGGACTTCTCATTTCTCATCTTTAAAATTCATAACAAAAAAGTGAAAAGAAAAAAATAAAAAAGAAGAAAAAAATTAAAAATCCACAAACAAGATATAAAAATAAAAATAGATAATCTGTAAAAAGTATTTGAAAACTATTAAGGCCTATATAAACAGTGGATGTCTTAGTCTGTTTTGTGTTGCTATAAAACAGGGGTGTTCAATCTTTTGGCTTCCCTGGGCTACATTGGAAGAAGAATTGTCTTGGGCCATACATAAAATACACTAAAATTAATGATAGAAGATGAGCTAAAAAAAAAATCACAAAAAAATCTCATAATGTTTTAAGAAAATTTACAAATTTGTGTTGGGCCATATTCAAAGCCATTCTGGGTTGCCTGTGGCCTGTGGGCTGTGGGTTAGCTAAGCTTGCTATAAAAGAGTATCTCAGACTGGGTAACTTATAAAGAAAAGAGGTTTATTAGGCTCACAGTTCTGCAGGTGGTTCAAAAAGCATGGTGCCAGCATCTGCTACTAGTGAGGGCCTCAGGGATCTTCTAATCATGGTGGAAGGTGAAGGGGGAGCAGGTGTCACATAGCAAGAGAGGAGAAAAAGAAAAAGGAGGAAGGTGCCAGGCCCTTTTTAACAATCAGTTCTCATGGGAACTCATAAAGCGGAGATGGCAACAAGCCATTCATGAGTGACCCACCCCCATGACACAAACACCTCCCACCAGGCCCCACTTCCAACACTAGGGGTCAAATTTCAACATACGATTTGGAGGGAACAAATATCCAGACGATATCCAGGGGCAGTATTTTAGTACTTGCTTTGAATGGAGCACATCACTAGGAAAGATGAAAAAATGAAAGACATAGTACCTGCCTTCATGAGATTGGTAATTTCCACAGGAATATCACACATATACACATATAAGAATTAGCCATGGGAGTCATTATATGCTTGCGCATATAATGTAGGCAGGTGGCCTCCACCATGATCATAGTTCAAAACAATTGAAATCTTATAAACATTAAATTGTACACAAGCATAAGGTGTTATTATTAATGATAAACATGATCATCATTTTACCATTTCCATATGACACTGATTATTTTAGAGATTGTTGCCATCTTTCTTGATGTCCTAGATTAGGTTCAAGATAAACCTACATACATATCATTTATTTAATGCCTTTATATATCTTGCTTACCACTATATCCCAATACTTAAAACAATATCTGAAGGTATATCATGGAATGAATGGATGAGTCAGTTAATCAATCGATGAGAACAGAAGCTGCTTTTTGTTTGGGCCCACCCATGTACTTTGTAATTCTGGAGAAAAAAATAAAACTGGTCTGGACACACACACACATATTAGCTTCATCATACAAAAAGACATAACGGCATTGAAGACAGCAAGTACAGGAGCCTGGTAGGTATCTGAAAAACCTGTCTAGATAACTGTTAATCTCCCGCATCCATTGAGAACCATTAGTCTAATGTACCAAGGATTCTGTGTCTCTACCGTGATGGAGAGGAAGATGGAAACCTTTCATGGACAGTTTCCTGCCTTCTAACTTTCTCTGATTCCTTACAGCCACCTAGAACTCATGCTATTAAGACACTTGCTTAAGGTTACTATGTCAGTTTAGGTCTGATTGAATTGTTAATTGTTTTAACCAGGATATTATTCTAAAAGCAGTTGGAGGGATGTAAAGCAAAATCTTAACCCATCGGTGTTCACCTAATGCTGGTCTTGATCAGTCTAAATGGAGTTGTTTCCCAGAAAGATAAACTACTCTAATAAGTTTCAATGTAATAGTTAACCCCTCAGGCCAGAGCATATGGTTGTCATTGTGCAGCTGCGCTGATAGAATAGTTTGGCCCTTCTGAATGTTTGTCCCATTTTTACATAATTGCTGACCACCCATAATCTGCAAGGAATAATCAATTTTTTCTTTCCTTCTGACTGTCTAAGGAACAAAAGCTGCCCTTCCTTCCTTACTGCAAAGTTTGACAAAAAGCAAAAGGTGAAGAATAAAAGAGGCTTGCATTGTCTAACGTCTACCGCAGTGTTTGAGCTGCAGCTGCTCCTCCTCCCCTGATTGTTTTCAAATATTTCTTCAAAAAGGCATTAAAGAAAAACACAAGATATTGCACAGGGAACCAAAACAAATCACAATCTTCAAGGACAAAGCATTTCAAAATGGCTTACATCCCCAAATGGGAAAAGATATGGTTGGAAATTAAAACAATCCTTTTTATTTTAAGTGGAAATTCTAGCAGATGCCACAAGAAACACATGGAACTCGCCACAGACAAATAGGGAACGCTTTCTGCGTGTGGAAGTAGAGCAAAGGGAGTGACCGTCTCTGACTGTCACGGGGAACCATCAGCTCGAACTGTTTGCTACGGCAGGAGGGAGTTTGCCGAGTCTGGGGTCCTGCCCTCATGAAAAAGCTTTAACGGTCTTGGCTGAGTAATTTAAGTCATTCTTGTCAGGGAGTTTCAGAACACTTGCACAATTATATTTATTTCACAATGCATTGATTCCAGATATCTTTTTAAATGTGCTCACCACTGTATGCGTTGTTACATGTTCCCTCTTTTAATCTCTGAATGAAACAAAATAAATAGGAAAAAATGGAGACATAGAAGCATTGTCCACAAGGCATCTCCCACTCTAGAGGTCTCCCAGCCCCGTGCTAGCTTGTTAATTCATTGTTATCGCTTGTCTGTCAAACAAGGAAGATATAATTTGCCACACAACATATTTTTCTAAAGCAATGTTTTTGTGCAATTTCCTGATTTCCAAAAATATGACCAATGGTATTCTGGTCGGGTTTTGTTGTTGTTGTTGTTGTTTTAATGAAAATGGCAGTGATATAGTAAATGTTCCCTTGCCCATGTACCATGTGGAATAATTTTACTGTGAGACTCAGAGAAGGCAATCACAAGCCATCTTTCCTTAAGTAGTATTTATCCTTCCCAAATAGTTCACTGGGGGGTGTGACAGGAATAAAATGCTTTCTATATACAAAAGTATTGTTTCTAAAGATGAAAAAGGCCTGAAATCCTGACTGACATTCAAGTTGGAGGTACTGTGAATATGTGGAAAAATAGGATTTTACACAGTGACAACACCAATAAGCGTTCTGAAAGGCATGCTTGCAATGAAAGAGCTCCGTTTGGAACAACCCAGATTGTGGGCTAAAATGGTCTCCATGTGGCAGAATATATTTGTGAATGAAGTGCCTGTCAATGAGGAGAAATCAATTTTAACAGCTCATTTATTGATGAAACCAAGTCTAGTCTCAGCAGTTAAAGTGCTTTCTTGGAACGAGAACTAGAGGATTCATCTGTCTCACCTCAACGGATGAAAGAAAAGCTTCTCATAAAAAATGTTATGGCTCCTCTGCCACTGGAGCTTGGATGAGCTAATATTTGATAATTAGTTAACAGGGCAGTTGGGAAACTTAGAATGCCTGCTCTTTCCCATGCTTGTTGGATTCTGTGGAGTAAGGATCATTCAAATATGCCTAAAAATGAATGCTGTAATGGTTGTATTCTGGAATTATTTATCTTTCTAACTCCACCTAACTTCTTTAAGTCTATTTTTGATTTGACGACTCTGGTTTATTTACCATCCCAACACTGCACCTGGCATTTTCCAGGCCTGAACTCACACACAGCTCATGGGAATGGCACCCTGTGGAGTTGTGCAGTGCACAGCTGGGCACACTGGCCCTGTATAGGTCGCCTCCTCCCTGAGGCTGGATACCTACTTGCCTTCCTTCCTAGTTGAAGTCCTTCTCTTTCCGCTACTGGTTCCAGCTCTTCTGTGAAGCCCTTCCCCACTCTAACAGAAAACTCTTCTCTTCTATCTATGATGACCTCAGTCACTACTTGGAATTGACCATGTTTTGTTAGTTGTGTACATGTGTCTGTTGAGAGGCATGAGGTGATTGGAAGCTTCCAGGCAGAGTTGGAATGCTGTTTTCACTTCCCATAATGCACAAGTGTTTGCCGCCTTGATTACTGGCACTATGCCAAAAATCAAGGCATCGTTCTTGATCTTTCTCTCTTTATTACCTGCCTTTCTTCAAAGAACAAGTCCAGGCAGCTCTATGACCAAAATATATTTCTAGTCTTACCTCTTTCCACCACCTCATTGGCTATCTTCTTAGACCAAGCCACCATCATTTCTCACCTAGACAAGCCACCATGCTTTCTCACCTGGACAGCTGCCATTTCCCCCACAACTAGCTTCCTGCTTTTACCCTTTTCCCTCAATAATCCATATTCCACATAGTATATATTTTCTTCCCACCCCTGTTTAAAATATACCATTAGCTTTTCATTGCAATTCACATAAAATCCAAAAACTGCATAGTTTATATTTGTCATTTTGTACCTGCCTAGAATCTGAATCTCCCTTTCTACTTGGGTAAGCGCTCACCACTGTATGAGCTTAGTGAGAGGTAAGACTGTGCTTTCTGTAGTGAGCTAATTTAAGCACTGGTGGTGACTTAATTGCTTTTTCAATTAGATTCAACAGGGGACTATGTTAAACGAAGTTGCGAGGGATATATATTGGTAAAATAAAAAGTGGGGAGTTCAAATTCTTCAGAGTTAGAAATGCTGGAGTAAATTTACTCTTGTAATTTGTCTTATTCTTCTCCTCTGTGAGGGTTTAGAAGCTCTTCATTCATTAAGGACTTGAGAAACACGCTGTTGAAATGGTACCATCATCTTTGAAAAACATATCAGTCCCTCTTTTGTGAGCCCTGAAGTGAAAATATGATCCCTCATTTCAGTGTGGCTAGAAGGATTCTAGAGTGGAAGAGACTAACCAGCAGTGGATAAAGGTCAGAGGTGAAGAGGGGAGGGTGAGCAGGATAGGCTATAGGTCCTGCCTGGGATGTGCGACAGTTGTTAATTGAGGATGGATCCTAAGACTGAGGTGGGAGAGGAGAAAGAGAGAGAGATTCCTTTAAGTCCTCTTTTATATTAGAAATTCTATTTCTGTTAAGTAAAAAACAGAACTTTAGGATTCATGAAGAGAGGCCTGTTGAACCACATTGAGAGATGTAAAAGCTCCTCATCCTATTCCCAGAACTGTGCTCATTCTGGAAACCTTTAAGTGAAGGGAAAAGGCAGAATCCTTGAAGACCCTGCAATACAATCACAAGTAGGGACAATAAAATATCCTTTTCGCTTTCCTCAAGGAAGCACAAGACTTTAAATTAGAGTAACCACGCAATGAAGCAATGGAAATACCCAACTATTCTATTGGTCATTAGACCTTTGGTTGAGCTAACACTAATTTCTGGTGCTCCAAGTAATACTGCAGTCCACCAAGGAAAAGGAAGAATTGTAGAGGGTCAGTAATGCAGCTGATGAATATTTATTGACCAACTACTGTCTGATAAGCATTGTTCTAAATGCAGAAAATATACTGGTGAGCAAGATGGAGTGCTTGTGAAGCTTATAGTAGGGGAGAGAGGTAATAAATAAACAAACAAATTATTTTTAGGACTAATAGATGCTCTAAAAAGGACAAAAGAAGGAAGATAGTGAAGAGTGACTTAAAGGCAGTTGTTGAGTCCCGAATCCAATGGCCCGAATTATGAAGAAGAGACAGTCATGGAAGAGAGTTCCAAACAAAGAAAACAGGATCTTGAGATGAAACAAATGCGTCATAGTCTTCAGGGAGAAAAATGAGGCCAGTGTAGATTGCAGTATATTGAAGATGGTGGAAAACAGAAATAATTGATATCAGAATCAGTCAGGAGCCAGGAGAATCTTATGGGCTACAATAAAGAGTTTGGATTTCATTCTGGTTGAAGTAAAAAGCCATTTGAGAATTTTATGCACAGGAGTGACATGATTTGATTTATGTTTAGAAAAATTACCTTTGATTCTGGGTAGAGTATTGCAAAAATTGGTGGAAACTGAAAACTGTTTATGAGCCTATTATGTTAGTCAAAGAAGAGATGATAGTGGTATAGACAAGTGTCATGGGAGTGGTGATTGTGGAATGTAATCAAATTTGGGGTAATTTGGGGTACAATTTGTAGGTAGAACTTATGTTCTACTTTTGTTATAGAACTTATGGATGAATTAAGTGTCAACACAGGAGTGGAATAAAGGATAAAAATCAAGATTTCTAGTCTGAGAAACTAGGTAGATGGTGGAAGTCTTGCTTGGGAAAGAACAGGTTTGCTGAGTGGAGAACAAAAATGAACTGTTCTCTTTTATTAGTTTAAGATGCTTATTAACATCCAAATGGAGATGATTAGTAGCCAGGAGAATATATGAGCTCAAGGAGAAGTTCAGGCATGTAAGTGCAGATACACATACATACATATATATGTGTGTATATGTGAGATATATATATGTTATTGAGAGTCATGAATTGGGTAAGATAACCTAATGAGAAAGTATACATGGAAAAGAGAAGAGGGGGTCAGGCATGGTGGCTCACGACCGTAATCCCAGCACTTTGGGAGGCTGAGGCAGGCCCATCACCTGAGGTCAGGAATATGAGACCAGCCTGGCCAACATGGTGACACTCTGTATCTATTAAAAATACAAAAATTAGCCAGGTGTGGTGGCATGCGCCTATAGTCCCAGCTACTAAGGAGGCTGAGGCACGAGAATTGCTTGAACCCAGGAGGCGGAGGTTGCAGTAAGCCAAGATCGTGCCATTGCACTCCAGCCTGGGCAACAGAATGAGACTCTGTCTCGAAAAAAAAAAAAAAGAAAAGAGAAGAGGGAGAGATGAACACCAACCAAAACCCTCATAGACTCCATACTCTGACAATTAGAGATGCTGAAGGAAAATAAGAAGCTATCAAAGGATGATAAAAAGCATTAAGTCAGGTGAGAGGGTAAATTGAGTTTTGACCCAAGTCTGCCTTGTTATACCCAGTGGAATCTTAGACCTATCCCATTGTGTTTTCCCCAGTCTAAACATATCATGATAAAATAGGTAACATTGACAACAGACAGAATCCATGCACACTAGCTCCCAGATCTGTGAAGGGAAGACCAAGACCAAGTGAATATCCCTGGATATCTCCCTCTTTACCTCTTTACCAAAATAGTATTACAAAAGGGATCTTGCATAATTAGAGACTTGAAAATGCATGGGCATAGTGATTTTTATAACATTCTAGTTTCATGTTCCACTGCGACTTGTTGAGGGGTCTTGGAGCATAATATATTACTGTTTGATTAATCAAATAGTGACTTTCATTTTAGTTGCTGTTTCAGATGTGATTTTCTTACTAAAGCAAATTAGTGCATCCCTGGCACCTGGTATACAGTATGAAGTAAAAAAATAGTTTTCCTTAGTCTCATTAAACAAAGAACACTAGAACTCATTTGCTTTCACCTGGAAAGGATTACAGATCTGTCAGAAGTTATTACTTTACCTCTAACTGTGGGCCACAATATGGGCCAGAGACATTGATCTTCTCTCTATCCCACACAGCATCATGCTGGTTCAGTAAGTTTGTAGTGTTTTGCTGCAGTGAAAGTAGCAGATCTAGATGCATCAACAAGACATGTACAAGCCAGAGGCTGTACCATAAATTCCATGAAAATATAGGGCACAACTACCTTAGCAACATTATGGGGACTGCACCTGACAAAACAGCATACGTTTGTGTTCCATACCACTAAGAGGTGGTCTCTCCAGATTTTGGAGGTATTTTAGCAGTCTCCCCTTGCCCATAAAAAATATATTCCAAGACTCAGTGGATGCCTGAAGCCCTGGATAGTACTGAACCAGACTGCCATCAGGTGGAACGCCTTTCTGTTCGTGTCTTCGACCCACAAATTTTACACCTTTTCCATCTTAACTAAGCACTTTTCATGCACTGTGACTGTAACTTTTGCAGGTTCGAGGTGTGACAGCAAAACTAGAACAAATTTCTATTTCCTTCTTCACAATTCCACAGAGAGAAGACTTGTTCTTACTATAGATCTTAGCAACCTCAGCATGCGATTTTCTTTCTTTTGTCCTCAAGTCAAGAACTTTCATTTTTTCACTTAAGGGAAGCGCTTTATAGCTTCTCTTTGGCATATCTGAATTTCCAGCATTACTACTCTTGTGCTTTGGGCTATTATTAAGTAAAATAAGGATTACTTGAACACAACACTGTGATACCACGACAGTTGATCTGATAACTGAGACAGCTTTTAAGTGACTCACGGGTGGGTAGTGTAGACAGCATGGAGATGCTGGGAGAAGGAAGGATTCGTGTCCTGGGTGTGGTGGAGGAGGACAGCCCAAGATGTCATCATGCTTCTTAGAATGGCACACAATTTACAACTCATGAATTATTTATTTCTGGAATTTTTCATTTAATATTTTCTGACCATAGTTGACTGTGGGTAACTGAAACCACAGAAAGCAAAACCATGAATCAGTGCGGGTCTACTGTACATGAAATACTTGTGTGTTCCACTCTAACCCACTTACAAGGTGAACTGAAAGCCTTGAGTAGGGACTAGAGCAGGAGGTTGGCCAATGGAATCTGGGGGACAAGCCATTTTACTACTTGGTCCTCATGGCCGAGCAGAATTCTGGAGCTTTAAGTGTCTTGGAAAATGGGAATACTACATGAAATTCTTTTACCATCAAATGGGAAATCACAAGAATTTTGAAGGGAAATCTTACCTTCTTTAATAAATATTTATCCTTATTTTACTTAATAAGGGCCCAAAGGACTCATGCTCCTTTTAACAAACAGTTGTTTTTTTTGTTTTTGTTTATGTTTTCTTTTGTTTTGTTTGAATGCTGGGATCTGGTATAGATTGAATGCCTGATCACAAACAGTAGGAGACCATGGGATTCATGTTGCCCATCATGAATAAGGATTGTTGGATTGCCATTGCCATAAAATCTGATATGTCCAGTGTGTCTTCATCATATGAAAATAGGGTTTATGAGACAGAGACCAAGCAGGTTGTGAAAGCACAAGGCAATTCCATAAGCACACAGCTCACATTCCCAGTATGGCTATTCCTGCCTCACTGCAACCCCCTGTTTAATCTGCCTTAATACCTCATTGGAGGTCCCTATGAAAAGATGGTTACAGAGGAACAATTTTAAAGCCTGGTTTACAGATAGCTCTGCTTAGTATGAGTGTGCTGGTCCCCCTGGAAATGGACTGATGTGTTATTACAGCTGCATTTATCACAGGTGGTCCTGAGGGGAGTGGAAAAAGAACATCTTTCCAGTACAAATAACTTTGGGTAGAAGATCTCATAACTACACTGTCAGGAAGAAGAGAGAACCTGAGATAAGAATCTATTTCAGGGCATGTGCAGTGGTTCATGGTGTGGCATGGTGTGGCATGTGCAGTGGTTCATGGTGTGGTTGGAGACGTGGAAAGAAAAATATTAGAGGACTGTTGACAATGAAATTTGAAGGGAAACGTGTAGATGGACTTATTGGAATGGGTCCAGAGTGAGATATTTTCTCCTGATATGAATGCTCATCAAAAGGATTCCACAATAGAAATATGCCTCAGTTATTAGGTTGTTGAGAAGAGCATCATTGCGGTTATTAGTTAAACCTCATTATCCAAGTATTTCAGGGTCCTTCATGGGCTCTTGACCAAAGGAAGTGTGGTGGGAAAGATGGAGGCTGAGGATAGCTTCAACAACTTGGACTTTTAGTCAGTAAAGTTCATGTGGATGTTGCCATCTCAAGAGCCTAATCAGCAGCAGTGAGCAGTCTTGAAATTTTGATATCGTATTATATCCCTGGGGCTTGTGTGAGTAGACAGTAGTAATCTGGTGGCAGGCTTTCCATCTTGAAGAGGGAAGCATCATCATAGCCTACCATACACCACTGCTTGTGACCCAGGAACTCACTTAGAGACAAAGAAGAAGAAGGAGGATGAGGAAGAGAAGGAAGAAGAGGAGGAGGAAGAGGAGAAGACTGATGTCCCTGGGATCTGGTATAGATTGAATGCTTGATCACAAATAGCAGGCAACCATGTGATCCATGTTGCCCATCATTAGGGAGTCACTAGTTCTATCATGCAATATCCCCATTACCCAAAAGCACCCGGCTTTATAGAATGATGGAACAGCCTATCAGCTGAAATGTCATCTCCTTATAGAGCCTTTCCCTGACCACCCAAGTAACTCTCTGTCTTATTATTCTGTTTTATTGTCCACCTTGTATTTCTTTTCTTTCTTTTTTTTTTTTTTTTGAGACGGAGTTTGGCTCTTGTCACCCAGGCTGGAGTGAGATGGCACGATCTCAGGTCACTGCAACCTCTGCCTCCCCAGTTCAAGTGATTCTCGTGCCTCAGCTTCCCAAGCAGCTGGAATTATAGGCGCGCACCACCACGCTCAACAAATTTTTATATTTTTAGTAGAGACAAGTTTTCACCATGTTGGCTGGCCAGGCTGGTCTCGAACTCCTGACCTCAGGTGATCCACCTGCCTCAGCTTCCCAAAGTGCTGAGATTACAGGGGTAAGCCACCATGCCCAGCCTCCATCTTGTATTTCTATATAAACTTGTTTTAATGTATTACTTAAAAAAATCGATTTCCTCATTAGAATGAAAACTAGAGGAAGTTGAACCACACCAGTCTTATTCATCACCTGATCTATAGCATCTAGAACAGTACTAGGAGCAAAGTAAATGTTTAGTAAATATTTTTAGTGAGTAACTAAACAAACTATTAATGAAATGAATAGTTAGGACTTCATATATATTTGATTAACCATTGGAAATTTAAGGCTGAAATTACTTAGCAAACACTTTCCCTTTTGATAGGTGGATTTGAATCTCCATCAGGAAACCTACAATCCTAGAAGTTTTAATGCCTGGGAACAAATTTAATAATAAACCAAACTGGCATTTATTCTTTCAGAGCCTATTACTTGCAAAACGCTGTTCCAGTTATCACGGAATATATTGATGAACATGACATGTCTCCTGCACTCAAGGAATTTATAATTGAGAAGAGAAAACATGTAGAAAATGGTAAATAACAGACAGAAATAATACTATTGGATAATTGTGTATATGCAAAGAGAAAGTAGTGATTGATTGATCTGGGACTGGGGAAGACAGAAAGGTTTTGTGGAAGAGGCAATATCTGAGCTAAGGCTTGAAAAACACATAGAATTTCAATAGGCAAACTTGGAGAGAAAGATGTAGGTGGAGGCAAGACATTGAGTTGAACAGTGTGTTTGGGGGATGGGGGATCCAGAAAGCATGGAGAGATTGGTTGGAGGTTTTGGCCAATCATTCAAGACTTGGATGCTACTCACTCAGGTGTTTGCCTTCGTTGCGTAGCCAATGGGAAGGCATCTGAGGCTTGTGAGGAAGAGCCTTACACCATCTGATCTGTGTTTTAGGCTGTGTAGTGAGAGAAAGATTAGTTAGGGAAGAGAATGGAGACAAGGAAACTGAGTAAGAAACTATTCTGAGAGTCTAGGGAGTAAGAAAAGCAGGTAGACTTGAAATTGATCTATGCTAGAGGAGATGAAATGAACCAGATAGACGTATAGATATTAAAAGAGGTTTTGTAGTAGGATTAGACAACATATTGTATGTTGATGAGTTGAGTGAAAGCACAGTCTAAAATAACTTTGTAATTGTACTATGGGTGATTTGGAGGATTGAGGTGGTGTTAAATGTTAAATGACGACAAGATGGAAGAAAATCAGGGGTCTAGTGGAAGATTAATTGAATTTGGCTGTCGAGTTTGAGGATCAATAGAACATCCTTCTTCACATGGCAAGCAGGCATGCAAAAGTTTGGGATGAAAGCTCACGATGGAAGTCAGGTCTGGTGACTCAATTTTGAAGTGATGTTTAAATATTGTAATGATGTTAAAGAGATGAGAAAGCCAACACTTAACAATAAAGAGCAAACAAGAAAAGAGATAAAGGAGAATGAACAGGCTTGCTCCAACCAAGATGGCAAAGCAGAAATGTGTGTGACTGGTGATCCTAGCCCTGCCTTTCTGTCTTTTTCTCCCAGTGGTTCTTTCTCCCTTTTCTTCATCATGCTTCAATTATACCTGCTTTATCATTCCCAGGGCAAATAAAGAAACTCAACACGCCAACTTCAACTCATCACTTCATGGTAGTTTCCTACTCAAAACCGTTCACTATTGTCTATAAACCAATGTGCAATGTCCCAACTCTTTATGTAGCATTTGGAACTTTCTTTGGCACAGCCACAGTGTAACCTTGTATTCCATGATGTTGCCCCTCTCTCATTCCCACATCCCGTGCTCTATGCTGACTTTTCTACATTTGTGGCTTCACTCTCACTGTCCTTGTGCCTGGCATAGCCTCTTCCTTTCTTTACTGAACTACTGGGGGCCTAAATGCACTTAAAGGTTTTAAGCCTTCATATTTTTTTTCCATTCAAAATTCCCTCACTTTATTGACTCTTATAGAATCTTAGCCGTGCTTCTATTATAGCATATGCCTTGGCGTCCCTTGCTATTTATATGCCTTTGTCCTTCAATAGACTGTTAGCCTCAGGGGACTGTCACTTCCTGCCCTTTGTACCTTGTACAGCTTTCTCAAGAACTCTGAGCACAGCAGTGATTAGATGGATGTTTTTTGAAATAAAAGAGAAAAATAATTGCAGTATGGCACTCTTAGCTATGTGTCTTCTCTTTCTTAGTAGGACTGATCTGATATGACAGTAGGAAACATCACTGAAAGCCCATAAACAGGTGGAGAGGTCTCTGGTATTGCTTCATTCCCTGGTCGATTACTTCCAGGAAGAAAAAAAAAAAGAAAAGAAAAAGAAAAAAATAAAACCACAAAATGTATTAGGTTTGGGACTGGAGGGAACTTCATTATTTTTAATGTCTCAGTAAAAGGTCTTTTTTTCTTTCTACATTTACCAGACTAATCCCAATAATGTCTTTTAAACAATTAATTTTAGTTTCAAAAGCATTCCACTCTGCAGTCTGTCCAGAATTAAGTGACCATTAGAAGGCATTAGCTTAGAAATGAGTGCCCTAATTACTTCTGAAAGTTAGCAATAAAGGAGAAAAAAGTCTAAATTTCAGAGACATTAGCATCCCTGCAGCCTCCTGGCTGCTTTTTTGTGTACCTTTCTGTCTTCCTACCACACAGAATGTTGCCAGAGGAAAGTACTTGGGTGTTTGGATACCTGCCAAATGAATTTTGGATTAGGCAAAAGTTACTTCTTGTCCCAACTCTGGAAAGTAAAGCATATGAAAATACATTAAAATGTGGACAGTTTACTTTGGATAACGTCAGAGAATGCCATAAAACAGGAGCATACAGATGGGGTACAAATGGTGCCAATCTGATTGTGAAACCACAAAGTTTTGCTGCTACTTAGAAAGGGTATTGTACACACAGCACTGTAGCAAACTTGCTTGTTTCAGCGGCAACTTCATGCCAATTTGCTGTCTGAGTTCAGAATGCACAGCTGCTTGTGTAGGCCCATTGGATATTCTGTTCCTAATTCTAGGTATAATAGACGTCCTAGGTTTCTAACACATTCTCGTCTGGAGGTGAGGGTAGTTATTGTCATTTACCTTGCTCAGGGGAGAAGACGTGCAGGGCTCTGGGTGTATGGCTGATGGAACAGATTTCTCTCGATGGAATAGTTTTGTGCATCCTATGTGTAACCCATTTGCACATGTGAGAGGGAAGTGTTAGCAGGGCTCACAGCCTTAATGTTTGCTTTATAGGCAATTACTTACAGCTTCCATGTCCGCCCATGGAAGTGCAGGTGTTCTTGAAAAGGATTCTTGCACTGTGGGGGTGGAAGCTTCTCGTATGTACTGTTTCCCTCTTCCCCTCTGCTAGAATGTAAGATCTTGGTTGTTGTAACCCTTAGGGGAATAGGATAGGATTATGAATGCTTTAGCGGGGTAGGGCAGGGCTTGAACTCCTTTAGACTGCTTTGTCAGGATGTTGAGGTTTAGGAACAGAAAGAAACAAGCCAGCTATTTTTTTCTCCTTAGATTTCACTCTAAATGATAGCAGCTACCATTTCTCAGGTCAACATATCTTTTGCATGTCTCTGTGCTGAAGAGAGGGCCTTTGAGGCCATGGACTTCAATGACTTTACTGGCAAATCTGATCTGGGTTTCTTCCCCACTCGCTGAAGTGGACAGTAGGAAGTTGGCACAGAAAGGCAGTCTAGGCTGGGTGCAGTGGCTTACGCCGGTAATCACAGCACTTTGGGGAGGCTGAGGCAGGCAGATCACCTGAGGTCAGGAGTTCAAGACCAGCCTGGACAACATGGTGAAATCCCGTCTCTACTAAAAATGCCAAAATCAGCCAGCCATGGTGGTGGGTGCCTGTAATCCCAGTTACTCAGGAGTCTGAGGCAGGAGAATCACCTGAACCTGGGAGGTGGAGGTTGCAGTGAGCGAGATCGTGCCATTGCACTCTAGCCTAGGCGACAAGAGCGAGACTCCGTCTCAAAAAAAAAAAAAAAAAGAAAAAGAAAAAGAAAAAAGAAAGGCAGTCTAACCTTTCTTTCTAGACTGGGCTTCATACTCCACGCTTCACCCCCTGGCTGTGTCCCTCCCTTTCGGTGGTACATGCACCTACTTCCTTCTCATTAAAATCCATCTCACAGTCTCAATGTGATGAGTAAATGAGATAAAATGTATGAAAGTTTGGGCACAGTGCAAAGCATATAGTTAACACAAGCTGGCCATAACAATGATACCACCACCACCACCACAAAGAGTTTGTTGTCCAGTTATCAGAAGCTTCACAAAAAAGAGAGCTATCCAAGGGAAGGGAACAGAGAACAGCATTGCCGTCTCCATATTGCTATTTTGGCAGGAGTCTGGACTTTAGTCAAATGAAAGTATATTAACTTCAGAGCACCACATGACACTGTACCTGCAGGCCTAATGCAGTCTTTGATGTGGTCTGTCCAGTTGCATAGGTACCCTACATTTAATCATGGGAAGCCAATGACAGATAGTAACTCATAAGACTAGCTTTCATCTCAAAATATTCTTACAGCATGATTTTCGAAGTAAATACCTAGGCATATTATTTTTTTTGCCTTTATACCAAATTAGAAGCAGGCGAGATGATGCTATTTTGTGGCCTTTGCCATGAGAAGATGAGTTGTTCAGAGCAAAGAAATAGTCTTCTTCAAAATTTATATGTTTCTCTGAACTCCTATGGTTTATGTGAGAGCTCAGGGCTAGAAAAACTTTGAAGTTTTGGAAAACTGTACGTATTGTACCCTGGAAACTAGTTTCAACTCCTTCAAGAAAGATTGTCAAATGCAAGGATGTTATGAATTCATCACGCATTAATCATTTAGCCCCACTGGGGAATTTTCTGTTCCTTGCCTTATCTGTCATTGAAAAAAATTCACGAGACCTACATTATTCCATTTATTTTATGGTTATAAATAATCAAATACAATTTGCGACTCTGTGGTTTGTAATGCATTCAGATTGACTTAGAACATGATGGAAAAGAACAAGCTTGGTTTGTACTTGAGGCTTGCTAAGGACTGGAATTCCCCAGGTAGTTCTCTCTCATTATGTAGGGCACAGTTATGTTGTAGAGACCTCTCCAGAAGCCCAGGGGAGAGCCTCCTCTCATTAGGCATGTACCAGTGAGCACCGTTGATGGGAGAGTGTGACACGCTGCAGATCCACAGGCGGGGATGAGAATGATCAAGATTTTTAAAATGGAAATTTTTTGAGTCATCTTGGCTAGAGATTTTTTTTCCTGTAATCTCCAAATCCTTCAATGCAAAAAAGAAATAGAGGGTGATAATTCAAAACTGAAGATTGTTGCTGTGAATTGGTAGTGACAACAATATGGTCAAGGTCTGTTTTTCACAGTTCGGTTCACACTTATTTCAGGGCTGGGGGAAAATGTGTTCTTGAAATAAAATTCAGCTCATTCAGAGATTGCGAGCATGAGATCTTAATGAAGATTCTTTTCTTCTGACATTATGAGCTTCCTTCAGGGTTCAGCCTCCCTGCCTGCCTGAGATCTTCTAGCAGACTGGAGATGGATGCTATTCTCATTGGCATTTCCCAAGGCCGGTTTCCAAATGTGTCGCCCACCTGCCCCTGTTGGCAGGAGTGAGGGATTCTAATTAAGTCATTGCACATTCCAGCTGTCTCCTTTGGTGACAGAGCCACACCCAGGGAGATGCTGAGCCTATGATAGTTGTGTTCCTGAGGCTCCGTTGTGGACACCTGGATTACTCGGCTATTGCCACTCAGCCTCTGCGCTGAGCCTATGGGCTTTGTTCAGGTGGTGTTTGCATGAACAAGTGAGTTATCCAAGGAAACCATTACCCTCATTAAGGCATTAGCAAAGTTCAAGGGTATTTCTACACTGTGGCATCTATTTGGGCCATAGGCACAGCAGCTTGTGCTGTACATCCTTGGTATAGCAGGTAGAGCAAGTATGTACTTCTGTGGTCAGATTTAAAAGGCCAAGATCAGAATAGGTGTTCTGACTCTGTTGACCTTGTTTAAGAGGAGATGAGAGCCCTGAAATTCTGGATCCTTTATTTGGCTACAACTCTTGAACTGGCAGATTCCCTAGTGCCCCTTGACTAAGGTGTCCAGTCCCAGGATATACGGGGCCAGTAGAGTCCACGGTAAATCTATGTCTATCAATACAGACAAGATTCATCTTTACCTAGACTGGGGAGATAACCCCCAATCACCTTCAGAAATTTCTCCTCTCTGCTTCTCCTCCTTCCCCTCTTCCATCTGTTTCCTGAGATCTAACATCATGAGCATATAACAACATGAATGCCCCATGCCTCACCAGCTTGTGGAGACAAGTCATATAAATATTGATATTTAAGTATTCTTGCTCATGCCCTTGTAAAGACAATCTCTGTCCCTCCTCCTCCTCTCCCATCTATCCCTGGAAATCTGGGGCATTCACCTATCCAAACAGTTACTTCTCTACACCCACACTGTTCACCTCTTCTTTGTTTTGGTCATGAACCCACTGGAAGAAGCCTTCACGCTTAAAAGTTTCCCATGCTGGAGATGCTGATCTTTGAGTGTGCCCACACTTCTGATCCAGGAAGTACCAGGAGTAATGGGTTCTAAGCCCACCTGTAGCTTTCTCCTTTAACCATTCCCTGCACTGGGCTCCAAGCCAACCATGAAGTTTATCCTGATATAGTGTATGATAGTGTGTGTGTGTGTGTGTGTGTATATATATATATATATATGAGATGGAATATATATATGATGGAATTTATATATATATGTATATGTGATGGAATACTACTCAGCCATAAAAAGGAATGAATTAATGGTATTTGCAGCAACCTGAATGGGACCATAGACTATTATTCTAAGTGAAGTAACTCAGGAATGGAAAACCAAACATCATATGTTCTCACTCATAAGTGGGAATTAAACTATGAGGACGCAAAGGCATAAGAATGACTCAATGGACTCTGGGGACTCAGGTGGAAAGGGTGAGAAAGGAGTGAGGGATAAAAGACTACAAATTGAGTTCAGTGTGTACTGCTTGGGTGATGGGTGCACCAAAATCTCACAAATCACCACTAAAGAACTTATTCATGTAACCAAATACCACCTGTTACCCCAAAACCTACAGAAATTAAAAAATTTTTTTAAAAAGCAGAGCACCCTCCTGCATGTTAATTTATGTAAATGGATACCTGAAGTGACAGCCAGTTCTCCAGTTCCAGAAACAGTCAAAATAGAACCCCAGCCCAGCATGGTGGCTCATGCCTGTACTCCCAGCACTTTGGGAGGCTGAGGCAGGAGGATTGCTTGAGCCCAGGAGTTCAGGATTATCTTGGGGAACATAGTGAGACCCTGTCTCTATGAAAGATAAAAAAAATTAGCCAGACTTGGTGGCGCACATTAGTAGTCCCAGCTACGTGGGAGGCTGACTGGGAGGATTTCTTGAGCCCAGGAATTTGAGGCTGCAGTGAGCTATGATGGCACCATTGTACTCCAGCCTGGGACAAGATTGAGACCCTGTCTTTAAGAAAAATAAAAATTAAAAAATAAAATAAAATAAAACCTCAGCCTGGCACTCAGCTAGGACACTTTGTTACAGACAACAGGAGACCCTATAGGGCAGAGACCATCTGACTGTGCAAAGAAGATGCAGCCGAACAGCTCCTCCCTCTGGGTGTTTGTCATGTAGGGACTAAGTTGTGTCCCCCTAAACTTCATCTGCTGAAGTCCTAACACGCAGTGTGACTGTATTTAGAGACAGAGCCTTTAAAAAGGTAATTAAAGTTAAATGAAGTTATGTGGGTGGGGCTCTAATCCCATGGGACTGGTATTCTTATAAGAAGAGGCAGAGGCTAGGTCTGGTAGCTCACATTTGTAATCCCAGTACTTTGTGAGGCCAAGATGGGAGAATCACCTGAGCCCAGGAGTTTGAGACCAGCCTGGGCAGCATAGCGAGACCCCATTTCTACAAAAAATATAAAATAATTAGCAGGGCATGGTGGCATGCAACTGCAGTCCCAGCTACTCAGGAGGCTGAGGCAGGAGGATTGCTTGAGCCCAGGTGGTCGAGGCTGCAGTGAGCTGTGACTGAGCCTGCACTGCACTTCAGCCTGGGTGATAGAGTAGGACTTTGCCTCAAAAAAAAAAAAAAAGTGAAAAAGAGGCAGAGACACGAGGGATGCATGAGCACAGAGGAAAGGCCATGTGAGGACACAGTAAGAAGGTGGCTGTTTGCCAACCACGAAGAGAGGCCTCACCAGAAACCAATCTTGATAGCACCTTGACCTTGGACTTCGAGCTTCAGAACTGTGAGAAAATAGATTTCTGTTCTTTCAGCCACCCAGTCTGTGAGATCTGTGGTGTCTCGTGTGGCAGCCAGAGCTGTTCCAATCCTTAGTTTGCAAAGCTGGGCACCTGTGCAGGCATGTGGGCTTTCTTACAGCGGCACTGTAGTAACAGGTGTAGAGAAATAATAACCCCTTACCCTTGTACAGTCATCTGTCCCTTCCAAATGGCTTTCATGCATGTTATTTCATTTGGTTCTTATAATACCTTTATGGCCCTTTGCAGGAGTTAGGGCATTTTATTACCATTTTACAGCTGATGAAACTGAGGTATAAAAAGGCTATGTAATTTATGTAATTGGTCTGAAATCACCTTGAGCGTTTGTGCACCAGGCCTAATCCAGGATTCTTTTCACTATGCAAGGGTATCTATAAGTGGATTAGGATAAAAGACCTACGTGCAGCTGGAGAAAACATCCATTCTTTTTTGTGTTTTTAGCATCCGTGTGATGGCCAATGTGTCCCAATTCCCATTCACAGAATAGCTGCAAAGCCTCTATGAAAGAACTCAGTGGAGTCATTTTATGATATGTAGGACAAGATGATCGCAGCAGGAAATAGGCAACAGTGTTGCCAAAAAAAATAGGCCTGTGGCAACCCAGCGGAGAGTGAGCCCAACGACAGGGGCGGCTGAGCCTCTGTTGTCAGCCACCGCGCAGCCTCCGTCCCATCCCGCTGTCTGAGCTAGATTGCTCTTGAAGCTGTCTACACTGCAGGTCCCTATTATCATTTAGCTTTTCATTCTATGATTCTCTGTAGGAGGGAGTTGGAGGTAACGTCCTTTCAGGCTTGATGTTCTGTTAAGAAGTGGGTGTTCTTTCTACCCTTATTCAGAAACTCCCAGTGGAGACCGCCTTGAGTGGGCTGTTTCTCTTCTTAGTCCAGCTAAATCTGTGGGATAACTCAGAGGGATTTTCCTCCCCGAGTCCCTGACAGCAGTGGGGCACCTCTGTGAGCAGCTCATTTCCAAAACAGCTTTTACATGGATGGCCAGAGATACAAAGAATCATATTCCAAATTCACTCTGACTTCTTCTCCATCTTGAGAAGGAAACCGCCAGGGTGAGCTTTCTTCTTCCTTTAATGATCATGCTGTTTCATGCCTTGCTTTCGTTCTGTCTTATATGGTGGTTAAAACCAGAGACCTGGGAGCCCAACTGCCTGGGTTGCTTATGTGACCTTGAGCTAATTACTTAATCTCTCTAATCCTGAATTTTCCTCACCATTAAATAAGGATAAAAGCACCCCTCTTCTTGGGATTGAAGGAATCATTACATGGGCTAATATGTAAAGTGCTTAGAATAGCCCCTGGTACATGGTAAGTGGTATGTAATGTAAGCTATTATTAATAGTATTATGTCAGTATTGCTTATCCAGTAGTTACCTCTCAAATGAATGTTGATTAATATACATAAAACGTTTTCAGGCTGGAGTGCAATGGCATGATCTCAGCTCACTGCAACCTCTGCCTCCTGGATTCAAGCGATTCTCTTGAATCCTCAGCCTCTCGAGTAGCTGGGATTACAGGAGTGCACCACCACACCCAGCTAATTTTTGTATTTTTAGTAGAGACAGGGTTTCACAATGTTGGCCAGGCTGGTCTCAAACTCCTGACCTCAGGTGATCCACCCGACTCGGCCTCCCAAAATGCTGATATTACAGGCATGAGCCACTGCATACGGCCCACAAAACATTTTTATACAGTTAATTTTCCCAGCTGCATTAGTTAATAATATGCATTGGGACTATTTTATTTAGTTTTTAAATCCACAAAAATTATATATATTTATGGTGTATGACATGATGTTTTGATATAATATATGCATACATTGTGGAAAGGCTAAATCAAGGTATTTAGCATATGCATTACCTCACATACTTGTGTTTTCGTTATAGTGGGAACACTTAAAATTTACTCTCTTTGCAATTTCCAAGTATACAATATATTGTTATTAACTATAGTCACCGTGATGTACAATAGATCTCTTGGCTTATTCCCACTAACAGAAATTTTGTTTCTTTTGACCGACATCTCTCTACCCCCGACCTCCTAGCCTCTGGTAACCACCATTTTACCCTCTGTTTCTGTGGGACTTGACTATTTTGAATTCCACATACAAGTAAAATCAAGACACTGTTGTCTTTCTGTGCTTGTCTTATTTCACTTAGCACAGTATTCTCAAGGTTCATGTATGTTATTGTAAATGACAGAATTTTCTTCCTTTTAAAGGCTGAATAGTATTCCATGTATCTATCTATCTATCTATCTATCTATCTATCTATCTATCTATCATCTATCTATTATGTATCTATTGTATCTTTCATCTATCTCACATTTTCCTTATTCATTTATCTGTCAATGGACACTTAGGTTGATTTCATATGGTAGTTCTATTTTTAATTTTTTGAGTAATCTCTAAGCTGTTTTTCCAAAATGTCTACAATAGTTTACCTTTCCATCAATGGCACACAAATGTTCCCTCTTCTGCACATCCTGACCAACCCTTATCTTTTGTCTTTTGGTAATAGTCATTCTAACAAGCGTGAGTGACATCTCATTGTCGTTTTATTTTGCATTTCCTTGATGATGATGTTGAACATTATTTCATATACCTGTTGGCCATCTGCATGTCTTCTTTTGAGAAATGTCTATTTAGATTCTTTGCCCATTTTTCAATTGGGTTGTTTTCTTGTTATTAAGTTCCTTATATATTTAATATTTTGGATATTAACCTATTATCAGATGTATGATTTGCAAATATATCTTCCATCCCATAGGTTGTCTCTTTACCCTGTTGATTGTTTTCTTTCCTGTGCAGAACCTTTTTAGTTTCTTGTAACCCATTTGTCTGTTTTTGCTTTTGTTGCCTGTGCTTTTGGGACCACATTTAAAAAATCGTTTTTTCAGGTCAATGGCATAGAATTAGATGTTTTCATCAAGGAGTTTGACAGTTTCAGGTCTTATATTTAAATGTTTAATCTATTGTGAGTTGATTTTTGTATATGGTATGAGTTGAGGGTCAAATTTCATTCTTTTGTATGTGGATATCCAGCTTTTAAAGAGACTGTCCTTTTCCCATTGTGTGTTCTTGGAATCTTTGACAAAAAATAAATTGACTGGCCAGGCACAGTGGCTGATGCCTGTAATCCCAGCAGTTTGGGAGGCCGAGGCGGGTAGATCACCTGAGGTCAGGAGTTTGAGACCAGCCTGGCTAACACGGTGAAACCCCGTCTCTACTAAAAATACAAAAAATTAGCTGGGCGTGGTGGCATGCACCTGTAATCCCAGCTACTCGGAAGCTGAGGCAGGAGAATAGCTTGAATCTGGGAGGCGGTGGTTGCAGTGAGCTGAGATCGCACCATTGCACTCCAGCCTGGGCAACAAGAGTGAAACTGCATCTCAAAAAAAAAAAAAAAAATCAATTGACCATAAATGCATTGGGATTATGACCATTATTATTTTTCCAAGGCATATTTATTTGGGGGAGCTTGGGATTATTTTTAATCTTGCTCTTTTATTCTTGGTTCCTCCAATTTTAATCTTGTTGTCTTCTTTCTTAGCTACTCCTCAGATTTAAAAAATTTTAAAGAATTAAAAAATACTGCCTATATATTCTTTCCTTTTAAATTATTTTCAAAATATAAAGTTGGCAAGATTGATTCCATGACAACCTAGTTGCCTCTCATCCTCTTCTGAATGCCCATTGTGCTTCATATATTTCACAAATGCATCATCACCCAGCTATACTGATGCTTGTAGGGCCAAGGCCTCTATTTGATAGCTTTTCCAAGTCCTGCACAACACTTTGCATGCAGTAAAAATTCAGAAGTTACATGGGGATTGATTTGTTCACGTCCTCTTTATTTCATTCCCACATCTAAAGTGTTTACCTCCCACAATTGCCAAGTCAATTCTACTCCCACTTAATGTACTTAAATATACACCTGGTGATACTAAAACCCACCCACAGAAAGATGTGTATATCATATTGCTTTGCTTTTCCAGTCTGATTGCCTTATAAGTTCCTCTCTCCTGCATTATCCACCCACATTCCCATGCCTCTACTAGAAGGTAAGCTCCGTGGGAGCAGAACCTTGTGGGGCTTGTGTGCTGACATGTCCTTGGTACTCAGAATGGTGGGTGGTAGACTATCAGCCACTGCCCTTGCTGCTTTGCCAGCCCTGATTTTGTCTGGCATCTTTTAACCACGTACTTCACATGGCTGGCCCCCTTGCTGTGCCCAGTGTGTGCGTGTATTGAAATCCATCTAAATTTATCCTGAGTTTTTCTATTCTTGTTGCCAGTGATTAGTTTAGGAATGGGCACATTCTGTGCTTTTGCAACACTTACTTGTCTTTGCCCCTAGAAAAGAGCAATGTGATAGCTGGATCTGTGGCAGCCACCTTGGCATCATGAGGAGAGCCAGCTCAAAAGCACAAGTTAACACCACAATGATGGCAGAGTAGGAGGAAGTGAGACTCTGGGGCCTCGACAACATCACTGAGCAACTACTGATGAACCAATTTTGGAACCACTCCATCTGCAGACTTCTTACGTGAGATAATACATTTCTATAATTGTTTAAGCCACTTTTAATTGGGTCTTCATTTTCTGCCACTGAAAGCATCTTGACCCAGGAGGCATGCCGTAAATATTTGTGAGCTTACTGACTGATGAAACCTGCCTTAATTTATGTCACATCAGTGAACTAAAGCTCTAAGTGTTGAACAGGAGAGGCAGAAAATTCTGATGGGAGAAAATCCTACTGTTCATTATTTAAGCAGTCAGGAAAAAATGTGCTATGTTGTTTTACTTCTTTTTTTTTTTTTTTTTTTGAGGCGGAGTCTCGCTCTGTCTCCCAGGCTGTAGTGCAGTGGCGCAATCTCGGCTCACTGCAAGCTCCACCTCCCGGGTTCACGCCATTCTTCTGCCTCAGCCTCCCGAGTAGCTGGGACTACAGGTGCCTGCCACCACGCCCGGCTAATTTTTTGTATTTTTAGTAGAGATGGGGTTTCACCGTGTTAGCCAGGATGGTCTTGATCTCCTGGCCTCGTGATCCACCCGCCTTAGCCTCCCAAAGTGCTGGGATTACAGGCGTGAGCCACCCGCCCGGCCTGTTGTTTTACTTCTTGACTTAGGTGGCAGGGCTGATAAGTAAGGAGGTTCTAAACCTTGGCAAAATCACATTAAAAGAAAAATTTTACTGCATTTTTTGGTCACTTTTTAGTTGAATTATATATTTAAATTGGCCAGTGCTCAAAATATTGCCCTTGTGAAGGTGGCCCTCGGGGCTTTTGCCCTGGCTGGTGCTGTTGCAGGATGCGGAGCTGGGCCCCTGGGGCCCCTGAGCCACTAAAGTGCCCATCTCTGGGGGAGGGCTGCAGAGGCCTCCGGTCACCACCAGGGCTGACACCAGTGGAACTATGTGGCAGGTGCCATGAATGCAGACCCGATTCCATGGTTTTCTTAAGGGCCATTTGCAGCCCAGATAAGATCATTCTCTTTCCACATTGCAGGTGTTCCTTACCTGCCCACCTCACCTGTCAGTTCTGAGGACCACAGCACTGTCCCACGAAGAAGGAAAGCAGGCTCTGGCATCAGGCCACTCCTTCATGCCTGCCTGTGGTGGTCAAGGTGTCAGAAGGACTTTTGGTGATGTGTCAACTTCAAGCTTTGCTGTCTCACTTGGAGTATTGCAGTAACTATATATCCACTCCACCTTTGCCTCATTCCCATTCGGATACTGCAACGGCACCAGAGATGTACTTTCCTCAAGGCAGAGTTGTCAGTGCTGCTTCTCTGCTCACCATCATTTAATGGCCTTATCATCTACAGATATACATAGGCTTCTCAGTCCATCATGGAAGGACTGGCTTCTTCTGGTCCCTGCCTTCCTCTGTCGTCTCATCTTTCCCCTCATCTTCCATAGATATAAAAATCTACCCACATCAAACTGCCTTAGTGTCCAGAATGTGACACCTGCTAATACCTCTTTGGTGCCTTCATTGCTGCTATCCTCTCTCTTGATTGCATTCTCTACCTTGTTCTCCCTGCACCTCCGTTTTTCAGTCAAATTTTTTTTTTTTTTTTTTTTTGTGAAACAAGTTCTGGCTCTGTCACCCAGGCTGGAGTGCAGTAGCATGATCTCGGTTCACTGCAACCTTTGCCTCACAGGCTCAAGCAATCCTCCCACCTCAGCCTCCTGGTGTGCACCACCACATCCGGCTAATTTTTGTATTTTTTGTAGAGACGGGATATTTGCCATGTTGCCCAGGCTGGTCTTGAACTCCTGGGCTCAAGCGATCTGTCTGCCTCAGCTTCCCAAAGTGCTGGGATTACAGGCCTGAGCCACTGTGCCCGGCCTGAGTCACATCTTTTGTGGTCCCCTGGGAAGCCTTCCCTGATTCTTTCATGCAAAACCAGAGTCTACTTTTTAGTAGACTCTTCCATTTAATCACCTAACTGAACCAATCACCTTGTCTTAGGATTGTTTATTTCTCTCTCTCCCCAACTACATGCTGAGCATGTTGTGGACAGAACTTGGTCCTGTTCATCTTTTTCTGTCCAGTGTCCTGCACTGGGCTTAGCACACACTGAGTGCCTGCCAGATGCTTTGTGGTTTTAATGGAAGTGAATCCAATGGAAAAAGAGTAAGAATGAAACACCTGCAGCAATTTCTGATGCAGGCAGGTTTGTTGTAGGCATCCTCTCTTTGGGTTTGATCCTAGGAACCCAGAAAAAGAACCAAACATTAACTCCTTTGCAGGGTAGCGTCTGGAAGTAGGTCTTGAACACAGGAAGAGAATTTGGGAGGTCGAGGCAGCTCTGCTACATGAGAACCACTAACTGACCTAGAAATAATCAATGCTTTGTTTTCTCTTATACGTTTTCCTGCCATTCAGACCATCAAAACATTTTTGCAATCTAATAATAATACATTAGGCTAAGTGTAGTGGCTCACACTTGTAATCCCAGCACTTTGGGAGGCCAAGGTGGGAGGATCACTTGAGGCCAGGAGTTCAAGACCAGCTCAGACAACGTAGTGAGACCTCATCTATAAAAAACATCAAAAAATTAGCTGTGTGTAATGCCACATGCCTGTAGTCCCATCTACTCTGGAGGCTGAGGTGGGAGGATTGCTTGAACCCCTCGGTGGGGGTGGTGGCTGAGGCTGTAGTGAGCCATGATCACACCACTGCACTCCAGCCTGGGTGACAGAGCAAGATCCAGTCTCAAAAAAAAATTACAGTTACATATTAAAGCTTAAATAGGTTAATTATATTCATTTTAATCCTCCTTTTACTTCATGATTTAGAGCTCTGTAGGGCAATGAACTTGCACCTCTCCTAAGAAGTTTAAGTCCTTGACTGACTGTGAGACTGGAACATTTGTTCTTCCATTTCTTCCAGGGTTTCTTCTATTTCCATTTGGGAAATTGCCATCTGTTTCTGATATCTCTCCCCAGCTTCCTTTGTGAAATAAAGGGCAAAGTTTTAACTCAATAATTTTAGCAATATCCACCTCCTCTGTTGATAAATAAATCTTTCTATTTTCTTTTGGGAACCCCCCATCTCCTTTGCTCACCTATCATTCAATACATGCTTCTGTTCTTTCAGGGACTTTCTTAGGAATGTTATTTGGATTTATCTTGGAGAGCTGCACCTGGATTTCAGAAAGGTGGTCTCCCAAGGATCCTATAGATCAAATTCTTTCACAGTATTTTTTCCAATGGATAAACAGAAGAATCTTCCTCACTCCTGAACTGCCATTGTAAGAGAAAAACTGACTATCCCTTTGTGAGGGAGGAAAAACACTGTTAGAGACATCTTTGAATGAGATTCATTAGTTTGTATTCCTCTCTTCATAGCAACCAACTCTGTTTACTTCTGTGATTTTTGTTAGATGGATGAGTCGAGGTGCCTTAGTTTTGTTTTCCCGATCTCTAGATTTTAGAAAAGTGTACATTCCCCTTTGCTTGGCTACCATGCCTGAACTCAGAAAGTGTAATTAGCAAGATGGTATTTTACATTGAAACATTTGCATTAGTGTCTTGTGAGAGAATGCTACAGCTAATAGAAGGATAGAAAAGTAACAGGTGGGCCAGGAGTGGTGGCTCATGCCTATAATCCCAGCACTTTGGGAGGCTGAAGCGGGCAGATCACTTAAGGTCAGGAGTTCAAGAACAGCCTTGCCAACATGGTGAAACCCCATCTCTACTAAAAATACAAAAATTAGCCAGGCATGTCCCAGCTACTCTGGAGGCTGAGGTAGGAGAATTGCTTGAACCTGGGAGGTGGAGGTTGCAGTGAGCCAAGATTGTGCCACTGCACTCCAGCCTGGGTGACAGAGTGAGATCCTGTCTCAAAACAGAAAAAAAAAGTAACAGGTGATGAATGCTTTTGCTTTTGGTGCGTGGGATGGTAGCTGACCCCTGTGAGGACTATGCCCATATCTAGCTTGGTTAGATCCAGTTAAAAAGGCATATAGAATGCCCAGGAACCCTGTGTCCTTCGGAAGTTCTGTCCTCTTTAGGAAAGCTACACCTATACATTTCAGTTTCTTTAATGCTTTACAAGAGTTTCTACCAGTTTCCTTTGGTGAAATGGTTTCCAGATCATAGGAAGAAAAAAAGGAAAAGAAAAAGAAATGGAAATGACGAATGGCTGTCATGTGCTTTAGCTCCCAAGCATGAAATTGGGGCTCAGGCCAGAAGAGTGAGTTTTCTTTGGGTCCAAGCCAGCAACCTGAAACCCCAAGAACCCGGTCTTTGGATATGTCATTATCTACCAAGCCAAAGGAAATGGTTGACATGATGCTGACTAAGTGAGATGAATTTTGGTCTATAATTTATGTGAACACCAACTAATAGTTAAAATGTCAATTACTATCAGTATCAAATTGTCCAATCATGTAGACAGTGAGAACAGAGACGCAAGGCACTAAGATCCCGAGCTGTCATAAGGAGTTTGGGCTGCATACTCTGGCAATGATCACTAATTTTGCTGTGTTTTGATTTAGTGTTTGTGTTAATAGATTCTAGTATGTCTGAGAATATGAAAGTAACACCTGGTGTGCTCTGTGCAAATGCTTCTCCGCTTCAGGAGGAAAGCCAAAGGGGACATGCAGCAGAACCTGAAGCATCATTATAAATAGGCTCCAGGGAACAAACTCCTCAGATTGCTGAGAATAAAACAAAGTCAGAAAAAATATACAAATATACAAGCCTTTCTTATATGCAAGATATACCTTTAAGAAAAGATTATGTTCAGAAGTTTGTTTTGGGGCAGTTTGTAAACCAAACCAGGTTTTTGGGTTTTTTGTTCGTTTGTATGTTTTTTGAGACAGAATCTTGCTCCGTCACCCAAGCTGGAGTACATTGGTGTGATCTTGGTTCACTGCAACCTCCGCCTCCTGGGTTCAAGTGATTCTTCTGCCCCAGCCTCCTAGGTGTCTGAGACTACAGGCGCACACCACCTGTCTCACTTGTGATTTTATGTCACATCAGTGAACTTAAAGCTCTAAGTGTTGAACAGGAGAGGCAGAAAATTCTGATGGGAGAAAATCCTACTGTTCATTATTTAAGCAGTCAGGAAAACAATGATGTTTATGTTGTTTTACTTCTTTTTTTTTTTTTTTTGAGACAGAGTCTCGCTCTGTCTCCCAGGCTGGAGCGCAGTGGCACAATCTCGGCTCACTGCAAGCTCCTGGACTGATAATTTCTGTATTTTTAGTAGAGATAGGGTTTCACCGTGTTGGCCAGGCTGGTCTCGAACTCCTGGCTTCAAGTGATCTGCCCGCTTTGGCTTCCCAAAGTGCTGGGATTACAGGCCTGAGCCATTCATTGCTCTGGGCCCCAAACCAGGTTTTCATTGCATAGCTTTGTTTGCATTCACATGTCCTCAAAACACATTCTTGTGTGCACAAACACACACACACACGTGCACACAATTTGCAAGTAGAGGCACTGAGTCCAATTTTTAAAAATGCTCATGTGGAGAAGTCTAATTTTCCTGATATCTTAAGACTGTCAAAAGGTGGATATTCTTCCTGGAGTCATTCCTGCCTGAACTGGGCATATCATAGGCTGTGCTAGACTAGTGCCTACATGAAGGCAAAGCTGATGACTTCACAGCCCTTCAAGCAATTGCTTCAGGTCCCAATGCCTTGGGGATCACATTCCCTTCCTTTTGAGCAACTGAGGTCTAGCAACTCTCAAGTGTAGCTTATTACACGAAGAGTCTCCAAGAAGAACAGGCAAGGCAGGAAGAAGCCCTCTCCTCGAAAGACCTAAAAGCTCAACATGCTCGTGGTGAGAAAAGCTGCAATATTTTTTTAAATTTATAGTATTTTCCAGATCTACATCAAATCTAATAATGAAAGATATAATAAATTGATCTTTTGGATTTTCTTGTACGCAAATATCCTAAATTCATGTCATTATTTTATTCCATTTCCTTCCTTCTTTCCTTCCTTCCCTCCCTCCCTCCTTCCCTCCCTCCCTCCTTCCTTCTTTCCTTCCTTCCCTCCTTCCCTTCCTCCTTCCTTCCTTTCTTCCCTTCCTCCCTCCTTCCTTCTTTCCTTCCTTCCCTCCTTCCCTCCCTCCTTCCTTCCTTTCTTCCCTCCCTCCCTGCTTCCTTCCTTCCCTCCCTCCCTGCTTCCTTCCTTCCCTCCCTCCCTCCCTGCTTCCTTCCTTCCTTCCTTCCTTCCTTCCTTCCTGAACAGCTTAATTTCATTTGCCTGGCTTGCCCTGCCACCTCTGTGAGAAGTCACCACCAATGAGAAGATAATGAAGCACACTGTGTCATTTTCATTACTCTGCTCATCTTACAAATCTACAGGCTGTGCTGGTGGATGCTTCTAAGATGTAATATGAGTAAGAGAGAATTCAACATTTCCCCACTAATGTGTCCAGAGAGTCACAATGGCTCTCTGTTTGCCACATTTCCAGGGTTGGGAGGTCCTACTAGTGATCTCAGCCTTCACCTGGACATGGAAGGTGAAAATATACAATTCATGAATTCAATATCCATTGAAAATAGATTTCTGACTCAACAAGAGTTTCTGAGACTTCCACTGGAGTTCTCAGGTGCAGAAGGAAAATGCAGTGGTCTGTGGAGCTCGCATTCTAGCTGATTAATACGCTGCTAAATGCTGTTTGGCAATGTGCCAGGAGAAATATAAACAGCAAAAGAACTTACTCTATAAGTTATCTGTCTTTTTGCCAAATTGTACAAGGAAAATGTGTTTAAGAAAAAAAAAGATAGGAGGATGTGTTTTTATTACATGTATACTCATCAGATCCCAGCTCTGTAAAATGCATTAAAAACAACATGAAGTATTTAAAATCAGCAGCAATCACCTTGGTTGGTTACTGATTTACAAGATTAAAAACATTCCGAACTGAAGATGAAGGTGCATGAAAAAACACGGGTTCCTGAAAGAATCCTTGGTGATTACTTGCCGGTCTGTTTGGTGAGGGGTTCAACATCTTAAGGAAAAATGTCAGCACGTAAGTGAGGAGGAGGCGTTGATAGTCAACCAGTTTCCTTAGGAAATTGAGAGGACTGTTTCCTAGTCGTGGTGCAGAGCCCTACACATGATCAGGACTGGTTTTGAAGTCTCTGGCATGCATTGGTTGAGCGGTTGGGCAAGTTTTCAAGCTAAATGTGCCTCCTGAGGGCCTTCCCAGTGTTGGGGGAGACATTCCCTTTATTCCACACCTGTTGGGTTTTCTAACTCATAATTTCCTGGAACGCAAGAGGGTTCTACCACGGATGTGGAGTGCAATCACAGAACCAGCATCCTGAGAGCCAGGGCAGTACCTGATGCTGTTTTAACATATCCCAGTCTTAGCCTTTGAGTGACTCTACTTGAATTGATTCTCCTGTTATTTTTTTGCCTTCTTTCAAAATTTATAATTTTGGAGGAAGCACACATCTCAAATAGACAGAGCCTTTGTTTATCTGCATTGTAAACAAAACACTATGGGAGCTGCATAATAAATATACATAAAAATGGGAAGAGGAAGATGAGCAACAGCAGCTTGTGGTCAGCTTTGAAGAATAGGTGCCTGAGTCTATACGTGTTGATGTGTGTGACGTGTTGATGAGTCCAGTGCCTCAGGGTCAGCTGGCGTCTCAATGTTCCATGTGAGGATGTGACTGGAGGGTAAATAAAGGTCAGGGAACTATGATGTCAGGAATGCAACTGATGAAAGCTGTGTCTGCATCCATTTCTACACCCCAATGCACCTGTGGGATACAGCTTTGACCCTCAGTGACTGTCTCAGAGCCACGATACTCTCCACTGTGGTTTGCAGTGCTGAGTCTCTTTGACAAAACCCCCATAGGTATATATGCTCTTACCACTGGAGGATCCCTCTGGATTTTTAAGAATTAAAAACCATATTAATTCTATTTGATCATTTACTTATTTTAGAGACAGGGTTTTGTTCTCTGGTCCAGGTGGGAGTGCAGTGGCACAATCACAGCTCACTGCAGCCTTAAACTCCTGGGTTCGTGCCATACTCCTGCTCAGCCTCCTGATTAGCTGGAACTACACGTGTGCACCACCAAGCCTGGCTTAAAATTTTTATTTTTTATTTTTGTAGAGATAGGATCTTGCTATGTTGCCCAGCTGGTCTTGAATTTCCAGACTCAAGTGGCCTTCCTGCCTCAGCCTCCCAAAGTGCTAGGACTTCAGGCTTCAGTGTATCTGGCCCATATTAACTCTTTATAGCATTTGGAGGCCTCTGCAGTTGAGACAGGCTGTCCCTGAACCCACAAGAAGAAGACGATGGAGTTTTCAGTGAGGATGAACTCCACAGGACAAGCTAAGGGCACATCCTGCATGCTGCTCCAGGGTCTGACTTCAAGTCACTCTTGTGTTCCAGATGCCACCTGAACTTGTGCCAATCAATTGGACTAGAGGGCATCAGACTCTCCTTTGTGCATTTGTTTGATCCGAGTTTGGCTTTCTAAGTAGGTAGATTTCCAAGTCCAGCTGAGGGAGGAACAATTTGCCAGATGAAGAAAAACCGCTTTATAACATGAAGCCCTCTATGTCTCTGCGACAGCACGGTGTCTTAGCAAACCCATCCTAAGCACTTCATAAAACATCCTTGTTCCTGGGCCCCAGTGGCTCAGGTGGCTTCTCCAGATGCCACCCCAGCCCTCATTACAATATCTTTCACTCATGCTTTGGGTGTCCTTGATGTCTTGTAGCTTTGCACCTGGACCTGCCTCTAACAGCCACTGCAGACAGATGCCCCTTTGGGATGGCCCAGCTCGCTTTCCATCACAGCTGTGTCTCAGATGCTGCATCTGCCTGAGTCTTGGTGTCCCCCTCCAGAGCTGTTCTACCCACTGAACTCAGGCCTGGAGATTCCAGCCCAGCAACTGCTGCTTTGAGAGGGAAGTCCGAAAACCACACAGCAGGGTCAGGCTTCATTTTCTTTCCATGAACCAGAACACCAGAGCTTTTCCACAGGAAATAGCCGCTGGAAACAGCTCTGGAATCACTGATACAAGCGCTAGGTATTATTACAAAGCTCTTTCTTGGATTTCTGCAGTCTTTGCCCTTTACTGACTTGCTCACTGGACACCCCCTGTCACTGGGTGATTTCTTGATTTTCCCCCTTTTCTGGCAGCACAGTTACATATTCCATTTAGCCAGACACTTGAGCTTTCCTCCTTGTACACATCAGCATATCAGCAACAGCAGATAGCAACCGAGATATCCCATAGTGCTCTTTCCCAAACCTCAAAACCATGCTAACGTTCAACCCGAAGGTAACAACTTTTCTAGAATTAAAGAGATCAGTAAAAACATTCCTGTTGTATAAACTGATGATGTTTTAAATGTTGGTTTCAAACACGTTTCAGGCAAAGTGCATAAAATATATTGGAGGATGGGACCCATTCTGAGGTCATTGTAAGAAGGTGATATCCAGGTATTCTCCTGGGGAATTAATTGGGTAGCACAGTGAGGGATAAATGAACAGGAGATAGGCTGGTTCCGGCATCAGTGGGTGATGTCTGTGACTATGTCAGGATGACAACACAGAAATTTTTAACTCATAATTCTAGGGAAGTGGTAATATGAACTAAATGAAAGCCTGTTTGGGGGAATTCTGAACTGCATTTATACCCCACCAGAGAGACTCATGTTAATGAAAAGAGCTACAGTGATTGAGGTTAACTCTGTCCCAAGGACAGTATTTGGTATGTATTACCTCATTGAATCTTCGCAACAATACAAGAGGGGAACAATATTTATCAGCTCCACTTAACAGAGGAGGAAGCTGGGCTCAGTTAGGTAAAAGGACTTGTTTATGGTGATGTGGTTGACACATTGCAAGCCCAGCAGACTAACCCTGTTCCTCTTGCCTCAAAGCCCATGCTCTCAGGACTGTCTCCCATGTGGGTTGGAGATCTACTCACACTCCGATTCTAGTTCTGCATGTGAAGGGGTTGGGAGTTCTCGCCTGAGTTCAGAGACAAAAGAATACCCTTGTGCCTCAGGTGGAGGACACTTTATCCTGGTGCCACTCCCTTAGAAAGTCGAGTGACAGTTGTTTTATGTTATGTTTTCAGGTTTTTTGGTTGGTCAGTATCCAACTACACTGCCTATTTGTGGTACCTCTTTCATTCTTTGTACTTTTGGTGGGATAGTGTGCCCTTCCTACTCCAAAAAGAAAGAGAAGGTGGGTATACCTTCCCGCTCCCTGTTCCTGAAGGCCAAGCCTTAATATGTGGCCTTGGTCTGGCCATTAGAATTTCCTGCCTGGGTTCTCGACTTAAGACTTGTGTCATATGACACTATAACTGCCCAACGGGTTCACCTTGCCCACCGTCTCAACAGAGCTGATTCAACAAGACAGGGGCATTGCAATACAGAAAGAATAATTCATACAGAGCTGGCTGTGTGGGAGACTGGAGTTTTATTATTACTTAAATTAGTCTCCCTGAGCATTTGGGGAGCAGAGTTTTTAAGAACAACTTGGTAGGTTGGGGGAAGCCAGTGAGCCAGGAGTGCTGATTGTTCAGGGATTAAATCATAGGGAGTAGAAACTGTTTTCTTGCACTGAGTCAGTTCCTGAGTGGGGGCCACAAGATCAGATGAGCCAGTTTATTGATCTGGGTGGTGCCAGTTGATCCATCAAGTGCAGGGTCTGCAAAATATCTCAAGCACTGATCTTAGGAGCAGTTTAGAGAGGGTCAGAATCTTACAGCCTTCAGCTGTGTGACTCCTAAGCCATAATTTCTAACATTATGGCTAAAGTTAGTTCTACAAAGGAAATCTAGTCCCCAGGCAAGAAGGAGGTTTGCTTTGGGAAAGGGCTGTTATTGTCTTTGTTTTAAACTATAAACTAAGTGTCTCCCAAAGTTAGTTCAGCCTACGCCCAGGAAGGTTAGAAGCAAGATGGAGCTGATTAAGTTAGATCTCTTTCACTATCTCAGTCATAATTTTGCAAAGGCAGTTTCATCACAAAAGGTGGATAGAAACCATAGTGAAAACAAGAGGGTGTGCAGTGCTGGTGGCAGCTTCCTAGACTGTTTCTGCTGAGAGGTACTGCTTGGACCTTTCCAGCTAACTGGGTTCCTTCCAACTTGGCTCCTTCAGCCTCCCTCTGGTCAGGGAGCCTTCAGCATCCTTCCAGTGAGTTCTCCTCCACCATTTTTTCCTTAAGAGCTGCTGTGTGTGTGTGTTGCTGAGCCAAGAGCCAGTCATCTTCTTGCAGCACTGTGTCTCCCAGGTCAACAGAGAAGAAAGGCAGTTGAGAAGGAATTCCCACTCCCTGACTTCTGGGGTTTGGGTCCCTAGGTGGCTGGATTTGGGGTTAGCTAAAGTCTTGGATTTTTAAGCAAAATATGCTTTTTCAGAGAAATCTTTTGCAGAAACAAAATGCTTTTTGACAATATTAATTTTGACATATATGCTTTATGAGAATATTCATTTTGGCTGTGCACAGTGGCTCATACCTGTAATCCCAGCACTTTAGGAGCCCCAGGTTGGTAGATCACTTGAGCCTAGGAGTTTGAGACCAGCCTGGGCACACATGGCAAAACGTGTTTCTACAAATACAAAAATTAGCTGGGCATGGTGGCATGCACCTGTAGTTGCTCTACTCAGGAGGCTGAGGAGGGAGGATAGCTAGAGCCCAGGAGGCAGAGGTTGCAGTGAGCTGAGCATGTCATTGCACTCCAGCCTGGTCAACAGAGTAAAACTCTGCCTAAAAAAATAAAAAATAAATAAGAAAATAAACTTGATTTTATTTTAATAGGAAAACTATATCAAAACAGAAAATGTTAGTTTGTGATGTTCTCAAGTTTGTGATGTTCTCAAGTGACAAGAAGAGACTCCAAATGCATAAAAATCACTCCATTTAGAATTTGGATTAAAAGGTCAAAGTGCATGTGACAAGGCTTTGGTGAACCCCAACCTCTCTATTGTGCCTAAATGTCAATATTCTGGCATAGCCTTGGGTTCCTTTTTACCCTCAGATAGCAAGTTTGAGAAATAACTCCACTTACTTTTTTGTAAGTTAATGCATATCAGGAAAAATGTGATTTGATAGGTTATTTTTCTATTGAATATCCAACTCCCTCCTCACAGTTTGAAAGAGCCTGTCACAATTCCCAAATTCCCAAAGTATTAATGCTAAACCACCCATGAAAAGAAGCACATGCTCAGAGTTAGAGCAAGCAAGCTAAACTAATGAGAGCCAAAAAAAGGATGCATATGTGTGTGTGTGTGTACACACACATGCACACATATGTATATACACATGCATATGTATACACACGATATACATATGCATATATAAATGAATATATATATTTATTTTAATTTTTTTTTTTTTGAGACAGAGTCTTGCTCTGTTGCCCAGGCTGGAGTGCAGTGGTGCGATCTCGGCTCACTGCAACCTCCGTCTCCTGCGTTCAAGTGATTTTTCTGCCTCAGCCTTCCGAGTAGTTGGGATTATAGGCGTGTGGCACCACACCCAGCTAATTTTTGTAGTAGAGATGGGGTTTTGCCATGTTGGCCAGGCTGGTCTCGAACTCCTAACCTCAGGTGATCCAGCTGCTTTGGCCTCCCAAAGTACTGGAATTACAGGCATGAGCCACTGCACCTGGCCTAAATGAATACATATTTTAAAATGTTTTTTTCAGTGATCAGAGGTCTAGACAAAAAAAAGTTTTTTATTTCTATGCTTTTTGATGCATTTTAATGAAAGTCTAAGTGGGAAGCAAGTTGATACAATTTCTACATTAAGGCCATGCATTGTGGCTCATGCCTGCAATCCCAGCACTTTGGGAGGCCCAGACAGGTGGATCACTGGAGCCCAGAATTTTGAGACCAACCTGGGCAACATGGTGAAACCTTGTCTCTACAAAAAATACAACAATTAGTCAGGCATGGTGATGTGTGCCTGTAGTTCCAGCTACTCACGAGGCTGAGGAGGGAGGATTGCTCAAGCCTGGGAGGTCAAGTCTGCAGTGAGCTAAGATCATGGCACTGCACTGCAGTCTGGGCGACAGAGTGAGACCCTGTTTCAAAAAAAAAAAATTATTCTCTACATTAAGCAAATAAAATGTCTTAAATGTTTAAAAACCTCTGATGGAATTCTTGCTGCTTAAGTCTTCAGGTGCAGCAGCTGTCTTCAGGAAGTCACTGGACTGGAAATGAAGACGCTGAAAATTCCTGACCAGACTCTCTGAAACGTTTTAGCTCCATGACTTCACAGCATTGCGCTTGTTTCCTCACATAGAAAATGAAGGGTTCAGGTCTTTAAAGAACTTTCTAGGTCTAAAAATGGTCAGTGAATAATTTATGAAAATGCACTGGATGTGATTTCTCCTACTGCTGTTGTTGTTCATGGACCTGACTGGTTTTTTCTGGACAGTAAAAGGGCCTCACACATTGATGAACCTTTCCCCCACATCCCTGCTACTTTCTCACCATGCTGCCACTGCTGGGTCATGCAGAAAACAGGGGCACTAGGCTGTGGGTGGAGATTCTGGGTAGTGGATGGTGTCATCTGAGTTGATCCAGGGAGCCCAGAGTTCATGCCTCCCATGCCATTAGTATTTCTGCCATGAGCTCATTCACACAGCATTCATTCACTCAAAATGTTAACAGTACATATATGTACATAGACTATCACAAACATTAAAACCCAAAACAAAATGTATCATTGAGGATACCAACAAGGAGCAGATGGCTCACACAAATTAGGAGGTATCAAGGAAGGGTTATTTACAAAGAGACTCTTTATGAAAATGTGGGAAGCACAAAGGATGCTACAGTGACCTGAGGTTAATAGCAGTGGAGTAGCCACCATGACTAAGACTGAAGGGACAAGGGAGTGGTGTCTGGAATTCTTAAGAATCTCATAAAGGGGACCCTTTGAAGAGGAGCAGTGACATTTGGTTGAGCAGCACAAATAGTCCAAGGCAATCTCTCAGAAAGGGATCCAAAGAGAATAAATAACCTGAAGATACTGTCTTCTCTCCCTCTTACCTGCTGCCCAGTCTATTCCCTGGATAAACCCAACTGGAAGCCAAGAGTAGGGGAGTCTTTTGATGGAGTCCATAGACATCCACCTTCTGAGGCAGAAGGGAGGAGGGAGAGGGGTGAGGGTGGATTCAGAGGGTCAAAGAGAAGACATCCAGCACATAAAGCGAATAAACAAATGCAACCCGGGGGAGAAATGGTTTTAAACTCTTTTATTAGTAACTATAACTTTAAATCACTAGTTACATAAAAGCAATAACATATTTATTTTGCCTTTTGTCATGTGGACTTAGGAACCAGAACAAAAGATTACTCTTTGAGCTTCAGTGGTGACTTCAACATCTAATGGATGCTACTGGAGGTAAGTGAAAAGAGACTAAAAGACTTCCTGGTTAGCAGGACCAGAAAAATACCAAAAGGGCATTTGTGTATCTATGGAAGGAATATCCTGGTCAACGATTGGTGCAGGACTCCAGAAACAGAAAAGAGATGGTGCAAGATTTTTGATAGTGCTTATTTATACACTGAACGAGAGAGAGTGCTCAGGCCTGAGAATGGAACCAATTCGATCCCCCTGCTTGGCATCCTTTGCAGAGAAGGACACATCAGGGATTATCTCCCAGTTCCATGAAATGTCAGGACTACATAACCAACACCTTTGTCTTTGTACTTATTCTTAGAGAAGCCTCTGATTCTGATCTGACATGATTTGTAATGGCTACAAAGTGAGACTCTGCTGGTTGACCTCCTTTGCCTGAGATAGTGGCATATTTCTCATGAGAAATGAGCAAATGGGCATTCAGTTTGCATTGTTCAGTCTCATGGCTTGGTTGAAGCCTGTCCACTCCTGCATGATGGGTGTGTTCTCACATGCTGATATGGTTTGGCTGTGTCCCCACCCAAATCTCATCTTGAATTGTAGTTCCCATAATGCCTACGTGTCATGGGAGGGACCCAGTGGGAGGTAATCGAATCATGCAGGTGGTTACCCGCATGCTGCTGTTCTCATGATAGTGAGTGAGTTCTCGAGAGATCTGATGGTTTTATAAGGGGCTTCCCGTCCTTTGCTCTGCACTTCTCCTTGCTGCTGCCATGTGAAGAAGGATGTGTTTGCTGCCCTTTCTGCTATGATTGTAAGTTTCTTGAGGCCTCCCCAGCCATGCTGAACTGTGAGTCAGTGAAGCCTCTTTCTTTTGTAAATTACCCAGTGTCGGGTATGTCTTTATTAGCAGCATGAGAACAAACTAATACAGATGCTGACCACTCAGATTTCTGAGTCTGCAAAGCTGAGGGTTAGACCATAGGCCTTGATACTCCTGAAGCTACTTGAGAGCCCAGTAGACATTTCCTTGGGGATACAGAAGTATAAGCTTTTTACCATAGGAACTTTTGTTTCCAAACCAAACTGGGTCCATTTACCCTCATGCAGCAGAAAGCCAAACACCAAAGATCCAGATTTTTGCAACAAGAAAGGTTTATCACTAGGCAGCCAGGCAAAGAGACAGGAATCAGGATCAAATCTGTCTCCCCAAGCTGGGGTTTGGGGGCAATTTATAGTCAGGGAGTAATGAGGCATGATCTGACTGGATCTTGCAATGAGGTGATGCTGGGAGTCACAATCTGACTGGATCCTGCTATGGGGTGACTCCAGGGTTTGATCTGATTTGATCCTTCTTAATTCTGCCCTGTTCCTTAGTCCAAGCACTTAGATTCTGCCTGTGGTTGCATACTTGGTTCGTCTGGGCATGCTCATATCACGTAACTTGCAGCCTGGGGTTCATGGCAACTGAAATACAACTCACCACTTTTATTACACAAAGTTGAAGCAGATTGGGCTGGTTCTGCAGTTAGAATTCCATCTAATGTCACTTTTGCAAATACTCTCATTCAATCTCCATAACAACTCTTTGAAAATGATTATGATAGTCTTATTTTTTAATGAGTATAAACTGCAAGTCAGGGTAGAGAAGTAACTAGACCAAGAGCATACAACTAGTAGGCTGCAGAACAGGAATTCAGTCCCTCTGACTAAAAATTTAATTTCACTAATAGCAATAGCATACATATGTATTAAAAAATGAGTATGTACTGGACTTTTAACAAACATTAATTCATTTCTTTCTTATTTATCTATTTTTTTAGAGACAGGGTCTTGCTCTGTCACCCAGGCTGGAGTGCAGTGGCTGATCATGGCTCACTGCAGCCTTGAACTCATGGATTCAAGCAATCCTCTCACCTCAGCCTTCATAGTAGCTAGGACTACAGGCATGTGCCACCGCGCATGGCTAATTCATTTATTTCCCAAACAACTTTATGGAGTGAAATTATTAACATCCCCATTAGTATGTGAGGCAAATGCAGCCAGAGAAGTTAAGTACTTTACCCAAGATGGCACAGTTATTGGTGAAGTGAGTTTTCAACTTCAGGCAATCTGAGTCCAGAGGCTGTGAACTTTGCACACGGCCTAGGGTCCAGACTGAGAAGAAGGCAAGCAAAACTCCCTGAGGATTACTAGCAGGGAAACAGAGGGAAGGCAATGGAATACTGGGAACAAGTCAATTCAGGCCAAGGCAACTGTTAGAGGCTTAAATGGGTTCAGACGCTAATTGCAGATCTAAACTAATCTTTTTCTTTGTAACTCTCTGAATTAAATACTGCTTCCCTTGTCTTTCAGATTATCAGAGAATTTAACTCCATCCCTTGTTACACATTTGAATGAACACTACAGGAGGTTCAGAAGGTTAAGTTACTAAAAACAAAACCTTGGTGTTTTGCTTTGTTTGTTTTTGGGGATCCCGAATGTCTATTTCTAGTCCTTACGGAACCAGGAAGTGCTAATGTAAAAGGAATGTGATGGTCAGAGTAATTTGATACAAAAGAAATCAGGAAGTCCTGGGAACCGTTGAAAAAGTTGGTTGTTGCAGCATTTCTCCTTGAATTTGCTCCCTAGGTTCAATTAAATTATTGGTTTGTGAGAGGTTTTTGTCAATGATGAAACTAGCACTGCATTTTAACTTTCACCTGGCCGTTATCTAGCTTGTACGGAAGTCACAACCTATTTCCCTGCCCTTCTTTCTGATACAACTCCACTAAAGAGCCCTGTCCTTTTTCTCATTTCTGTACTGCGACATTTATTTCTACATGAATGCTCTTGTAAGCTAGTAGATAATTGCATGTTTTAGACAGCATGGTCGTGTTGTGCTACCCAACATGTTGACCACTAGCCACATGTGGCTATTTAAGTTTAATTAAAATAAAATAAGAATTGAGTTCATCAGTTGCACCAGTCACATTTCAAGTGCTCAGTCACCACATGCAGCTGGCATTGACTGGTGACTACCGCATCGGACAGAGCAGATATAGCACATTTCTGTCATCACAGAAAGCTCTACTGGAGAGCCACACATAGAGCTCGACCTCAATTGGGAAGAAGCGACAAAACATTAAAAGGGAGTGGAAAGGAGGCTTCCTTGGAAGAGGCCTCTTTCCTAGACTCACAGCTGGAATCGGGTCTGTACATCTCAGAGAGCAAGCTAGCTATGGTAGACTCTGAATATTGTACTTTGCAAGCCAAGATATTCATATACCAGATACTCTCTGTGCTTCTAGCCTCTTCTTTTCAGTTAAGATTTACAATGCATGTGAGGAAGTTAGAGCTTTTATCAGCCTCACAAACAGGAACCAAGGAATAGGGTTTAGGGCTACAATTTGATCTGAGCCTTGAGAAAAAAAAACAAAAACAAACCCTTAAGGAAGCAGCGACACAGCAGCAGGGAAGGAAACAGAGGCCCCTTGGTCGGCCTGCCCTTCCCCTTGCCCAGAAATTCTTCAAGAGAGAGAAACCAGAGGATTTTGGATTTCATTTCTTTATCGAAATCTATGCTGTCCTTGCAAGATGCCTCGCTGCCAGAATCTCTGAAGCTCTCTGGCTCTATTAAGCCAAAAGGCACTCAAGGTAATTCCTGCAGAGTAGTGCCTCTCGACTTTGACTGTACATGAGAATCATCTGGAATCTTTTAAAGCCCCTGGTGCTCAGGCTGTACCCCAAAATAATTGAATTCAAATCTCCTGGGTGGATTCCTTGCTTCGGTGTTATCTTAGGGTTCCCAGGTGATCCGATGTGCTGGTTGAGAAATTGTGCTTGCTATGAAGAACCCCTGTTACTCACAGAACAGAGAGACCAACACACATATTCCAAACATTTTCTCCCTTCCCTTTGACACTAATATGAAGGCCTTCAATTTATATTAATATGATCTGTCTTCATAGTATGCAGTCAAGTAGAAAAATCTGAGTTATGAGCGAGAACATCAGAGTGCAGTCCAAGCTCTTCACCAAAGAGCTGTTACTTTTATGCTGTTTCACCTCTCTGCACTATAATTTCCACACCTGAAAACTGAAGGTATGAGCCTTGAAGGGCTTCTAACATTCTTTGTGTTGTACACTGTTTGCCAAGGCTATGCTAAGTGCTATGCTAAGCATGGAACAGACTCATGCTGTTCCATGAGTCTGAAGTGCCCATTTGATGACACAGCAATGTACAATCATCTTGTTACCCATAGAGGGTGTCCAGGTTCTTGGTGTTTTGAACAACGAATTAGGCAAAATGCATAAACAAGCAAGGAAAGAATGAAGCAACAAAAGCAGAGATTGAAATCAAAAGTACACTCCACAGGGTGGCAGCGGGCTGAGCAGCCATTCAAGGGCCCAGGATACAGAATCTTCTCAGGTCCAAATACCCACTTAGAGGTCTTCCATTGGCCACTTGGTGTTCACCTCATGTAAATGAAGTGTGCCAATCGGTCTGATTGGTTGTGGAAAGCAAACAATCAGAGGCTAAAGTGAAGTTACAAAGTTGCACTTCTATGCAAAGGAAGACTTGACTCACAATTGGTTGCGTTCCTCAAGCAATCAGAGGCAGAAGTAAAGTTACAAAGTTACACTCCTGTGCAAACATCTGATTGCTTGCAAAAAGCAACCAATCAGAAGTACTTTCAATTTCCCATCTGCCAAACAGAAAAGGTGGGGGTTTGCAAGGGAAGTAGCCTCTGGTCCTTATGTTACTTAGGCATGGAAAGTTAGGGTTTTCCTTTCAATTTAATTCCAGGAAGTCAGTGAAAGGGCCTTAGGTTCCCTGGCTCCAGACCCTATTCTCCTGCCTCAGTCTGATGAGCCATGTACCCACTCACCATTTGGGGATAAAGAGGTCTATTTCCGATTGAAGCTCCACATTGTTCACTGCAGTGCCTCCTTGGGCATAGTAGGCACTTACTTTTTTGGGCTGAATGAACTTACACTTTAGATGATTTTTCCCTGGGGTACTGATGAGCCAATTATCCAAACAGAGTGAACAGTCTGGTTAAAGTCAGCAGTTAGATGCAGGCCTTTCCCAGGACAGCCAGCTGCCTCTCTGCCACCTCTGTCCCAGATAGCCAGAAGAGTCTGGATGGCTGTTGTGGCATATGGCATAAGGCTGGTGATGAGGTCTTCAGATGCCGGGCCTCAGCTGACCTCACCATGATGCACGCAGGGACTCCCAATATGTGGCCTGTCCTCATGAGACTAGCTCAAGACCTAGATGCAGCTGAGGCTACCAGTGGAAATCGTCAGAACCCACAGCTGCTTCAGGATGGTGAGGGCAGTGAATGGCCCAGGAGACTGGATCCTCGCCTATATTTGCTGCCAACGAGCTGTATGACCTTGAGGACAAAAATCTCTTTGTACATTAGTTTTCTTATCTTTAAAATAAGCTGCCTGGCTCATGTGATTCTAAGATCCTTTTCAAATCTAAAACAGTAGGAAAGCACGTTTTCTTTGGAAAGCCATCCTCGTTATTACTCAATGCCCCGTTCTTTTCAAGGCCTTGACAATAGATTTTGTGATTATTTCCTCGGTCTTTTCCCCCTAACTTCCTATGTAGCGAAGTTAAACTTAGAAGCCCAGGGTTTTTCAGGGTCACTCCTTTTTCCATTTAGAAAAAGAAACCAAGTTGTTCCATTCCTGCTTCGGTCAAATCATTTACCCTTCAAAAAATCTTGAAAATGATAGCTGATAATCCTGAAATTACTCTGAACATGTTCTTAAGTGTATATAGTTCAAGTTGTTGGGACCTCGAATGGATTTTAACTGTTTCTCTTATTTTGGTTCATTTTTCTTTCTTCTATTACAGGGTTGCCCCCACAGTCTTATATAGAGACTGAGATAGAATATAGTGATTTTTTCGTGTCATCTGTCAGTCTCTGAATGCAGTTTCCCCAGTCTCTTAATGCAGTTTCTCCAAGCTCTGTTCCCTGCCCAGGGGCAACAGCATTACCTGGGAACTTGTAAGAAATGCAAATCATCAGGCTGTCCCAGACCACAGAATCATTGTCAGTGTTTTTCGTTTGTTTGTTTGTTTGTTTGTTTGCAGCTGGAGTTTCGCTCTTGTTGCCCAGGCTGGAGTGCAATGGCATGATCTTGGCTCACCGAAATCTCCACATCCTGGGTTCAAGCGATTCTTCTGCCTCAACCTCCCGAGTAGCTGGGATTACAGACATGTGCCACCACACCCAGCTAATTTTGTATTTTTAGTAGAGATGGGGTTTCTCCATGTTGGTCAGGCTGATGTCGAACTCTCGACCTCAGGTGATCTGCCTGCCTCAGCCTCCCAAAGTGCTGGGATTACAGGCGTGAGTCACTGCCCCTGGCCCGTTGTCAGTGTTTTAAGATGATTCTGATGCATGCTAAATTTGAGAATTTAAGAACTACTGCTCTAATAAAAGACAACATTTCTTCTTACCCTTCTCATTCCTAATGTATTTCTTTATTTCCTTATATAACACGTTAACAGACCATGAGATTATTTCTTTTTAAATCTTTTGAAAATGAAGTTCTATTTTCTCGATTGACTTTTCTTATTCGGACTCTAAAAGACCTATTAATTTCTCTTCTTATTTGTTGAATGGCTTAGTTTTCTCTTTTGCTGGCTTTTGCATAGAATGAGTTTATTACTTGGCATGAATTAAACGAAACGCAATCACATAGGCGGCTGATTAATATTTTTTCTACAACTCTAGAGTCTTCCTGCTCCAAATGTGGTCCTAGGCCAGCAGCACCAGCATCACTTGGAGCTGGCTGGGACTGCAAAACCTCCATCTCCACCCCGGTTCCACTGAATCTGCATTTGTTTTGTTTTGTTTTGTTTTTGAGACAGAGTCTTGCTTTGTCACCCAGGTTGGAGTGCAGTGGTGCAATCTCTGCTCACTGCAACTTCTGCCTCCCGAGTTCAAAAGATTTTCCTGCCTTAGCCTTCCGAGCAGCTGAGATTACAGGCATGCACCACCATGCCCAGATAATTTTTTGTATTTTTAGTAGAGATGGAGTTTTACCACGTTGGCCAGGCCGGTCTCAGACTCCTGACCTCAAGTGATCCACCTGCCTCAGCTTCCCAAAGTGCTGGGATTACAGGCGTGAGCCACAGCTCTCATCCTGAATCTACACTTTAACAGGATCTTCAGGTGATTAATCTGCAGATTAAAGTTTGAGATGCACTGCTCTAGAAGAATATTTCAGACCTTAAATGGAATGATTGTTTCAGAAGTTGAAATAAATTTACTCGAAAATTTCAGCCAATCAGTCAAATTTTATCTCCAAGGTAATATATCATTATATTTGATAACATGAGCTTCATGATCATGACAAAGAAGGAAGAGTATTTTTTATCTGAAAAAAGTGGATTATGTACTAGTAATCAATTTTTAAAGTACTCATTCTTTTACATAACATTGTATTAACCTAAGGATAGAATTATGGAGAAGAACACCTAGGTAAAGGAAAGATTATGAGAAAGAATTTGCCAGTTATAATATAGACTGCTCAGCCAGGGAACCAGCACAGATAATGCCACCATTGTATAAAAGGTTTACAAAGCAGTTCCGGAGGCAGATATGGTTTTGTGGAAGCACAGTGTGGTAATAATGTTGGTCATTGCAGTGTGTTTATTCAGTCGATAACTGTTGGGCATCCTGCTCTGCACTTTACCAGCATTACCTCATGTAACAGCCAAGGCAACCCTATGAGGTATTAACAGATATTACCATTATTCCTACTTTATAGAGGAGCAGCCTGAGGCTTGGATGGTTTAGTTACTCAACATGCACTTTAATTTCAGAGAGACCTGGGTTTGCTATTACTATGTGTCTTAATCAGAGTAACATTGGTGGCCGTAACAGACAAAAATCTCAGTTTCAATGGTTTAAGAAAAAGAAGTTCATTCTGACACGTTAAGTTCAAAAAGTATGTTTCTGATTACTGGGAGGCCCTTCTTCCAGTTTAGTAAGCCAACTTCTTTTATTCTTGTAACTCTGCCATATTCCACAGTTGTCTTGCGGGGCCAGGTGCTCATCTGTATTGCACAAGGGGAAGAAGAAAGAGGAAGGGGTTTGAGTAAGAGGCATTCTAAAACATGGGTCAGACCTAAAAATGGCATGCATTGCTTCCATTCATATTCCATTGGCTTGAACTTCAAGGAAGCCTGGAAAATGTGGTTGATCCCAGAAAGAAGAGGAAATAGGTTTGGTGAACACATTTCCATCAGACTAACTCCCTGACTTCATGCGAGTAATTTATACTTCTATTTATCCTCCTGTCTTCAGCTTACTCATCTGTTAAATGGGAATAATTATACCTACATCATCAGGAGGTGATTAGGATTATATTACCTCACCACTGTCATTACTATGATGTGGCCTGATAAATTCTTGATTTTCCTTCCTGACAATTTCCTGGCTCAGAAAATAATCTATTCAAGACATTCTGATTGTACTGAGGATCAGGATGTGACTGAGACATTGGAATTAAACAAAAGTATCATTAAAACTGTGCTAAATATTAGGCATAGACATGGGATTTTAGAAAAGTGGATTTCAAAGACTTCAAAACATAGATAGCTATCTCCTTCAACTAACAGACTATGAATGTGAATATGGTTTATTATGGAGGGAATGGTTTGTACATCTCATTTTATCACAGAATATGTAAACAGCAGCAAAGATTTCTTTGTACACTGCCTCCCTCCTTTTTCTTCCTTGGTGAAATTATGTGTGACTGTGGTGTTCGAATTTCCTTCCCTCTTAGACGGCATCTCAAAAAAAAAAAAAAAAAGGAATGAACAAAGGAACTAGGGTTGTTTAGCCTGGATAGAGAGGACTGGATGCAGAGAAGTAGGCATGCTAGCTACTTTCCACATGGTTTAAAGACTGCTAGGGGGACAAACTGCAGATGGCAGGGCTGTGACGTCATCAGGGATGAGCTATTACAGGGTCATTACAGGGTCCGGTCTCATTTTGATATACAGAGAGCATGTTCAGAAAAATAATGAGGAGTCTTCAAAAAGTAGTGACCTCCCTTTGGTTGGAATGGCCACCTGACAGCAGTGTGTGGTTGCAGCTGTGGATGAGAAGAGGAACTAGACAACCACTAAACTCTCTCAAACCAGAAGCCAAGATGGACCTCGGTTCCTCTCTGTCCTTGTTCTGCTTTCCCAGGTGGAGCTGAGGTGCTGTCTGAAGCTGGTTGCCTGGGATGCCAGGGCTGCCGCCTCGCCACTCTGCCCACCCTAGTGGCTGCACTCCAGGAGCAGCACATCATGTCACTTCTTGACGCGTGCCGCCTCCAGGGGAGAGACATCTCTGACAGCTGGCCGGGGAACGGCCCTGATGTCAACTGTCAGAACACCCCATAGCCTGCACTTTCGAGCAGGAGAGAGAAAATTTCACTGCTGCAAGAAGACAGCAGACAATATGCTCAAAACTAAACTAACATTAAGTAAGTCCCTTAAATTTATATGAGATGGAGAGTTCTCCTGAGCAGGCAATATAATGATCATTAAGATGATAGTTACAATTAATGACATATTTTTAGTTTAGTGGTAAATATTGTAATCATTGTGTTTAGTTGGAACACCATGGAGGCTGTCCTACTTTTCTATTCATTTCTCCTTAATCACAGTAAATAACCTTCCCAATTCATTACTACCTCCTATTGCTATAGGTTTTTTTTTTTTTTTATTCTGAGAATCAAAATCAGAAAATATGGGAATGGGAGAGCTCTGAATGAATGCTTCTAAAACAAAATGTCCATATAGGTTTTATATATTTCTCAAACAGAATCCAAATATTGAGCTTGAATCTGATGCAAATGAGATAGTGATGTGAAATTCAGATTTAGACTGGGCGTCTCAGTGTCGATCTCAGCAAACCATTAAAATGCAGCAGTGAAAAATTTCAGTAACATTGCGCTGCACTCTACATGTGACTCAAAGCAATTCAGCTCTCCTTCCCTTGCAGGTTTTTCTTTTCTACTTTTAACTTCAATATTTGGCTGCAAGTCATTTACTATGCTACAAGGTTCTGGAGGATAGGGTTGAGGTTTTAGTCATCCAATCCCCTGTATAGGCATAGGCACTCAATAATTATTTGGCAGACAAATAGACAAATAAGGAAATATATGAAATGCTAGTCAAGCAATCGAACTGTAAATGATCTCCAAAAGGATCAGAGAATCCCAGTGGTTAAATGACCATTGAAGTTATTTCATTCTTTAATGTCTCTCTATACCATCTCTGCCAAGTAACTTTTATTTTGAGCCGTTCACTATGGGGCTTGGCACTTAGTTCCAGATTTGGATGAGTTTGACTCTGTAAAGTTCTTTTTTTCTGTTGATACAATGTAGCTCCTACAGGGTCTACTCATAGTGGTCATATTCTTATCCTTGGGGGTATACACAAGGGTTCTCATCCTCTAACACTTTACTAGCCTCCATGAAATCGAAGACAGTTATGAAACCTACGTGCTTTCTCTTTTCTAAGTTAATCCCCCAGGTTCTCCATTCATTTCCCACATGAGATATTTTCACACATATCCTCATTTTAACATGGTGCATACTCTCAGATAAATGGGCAGAATGAAAAAGAATACTCTCCCAACTCCAGGGAGCAGAAGAGAATCATTGGGTGGCCCATTCAATTCCTTATTCTGGCTACTCCCCCCGCCACCTTTTTTTTTAAGACAGAGTCTCGCTCTGTTGTCGCCCAGGCTGGAGTGCAGTGGCGTGATCTTGGCTCACCGAAACCTCCGCCTCCTGGGTTCAAGCAATTCTCCTGCCTCAGCCTCCTGAGTAGCTGGGATTACAGCCACCTGCCACCATGTCTGGCTAGTTTTTGTATTTTTAGTAGAGATGGGGTTTTACTACGTTGTCTAGGCTGGTCTCAAACTCCTGACCTCAGGTGATCTGCCTGCCTCAGCCTCCCAGAGTGCTGGGACTGCAAGTGGGAGCCACCACACCTGGCCTCTCCTTTTCTGTTCATGTGGTTTGGTACCACATTATTTTTCGAGGCAACCTCCTTGTGCACCTGGTTCACATGAAGCTTATTCTCAACATACACACTCTTTATCTTTTTTGCTGGCACTAAGTTACATTTTCCCCATACCACGTTGTTCAGTTTATTTTTTTTAACAGGATGAAAGATTGTACATTTATTCTGATTATATGTTGTCATGATTTCATCCTGATGAGAACTTATAGAGCTAGTGCCATAATCCTACATTTTTTGTTCTTCTAAATCTTCTGTGTGCTGCAGATCCAATAAAGCCACCTTTTCTGTCGTCCTCTAAGTGGCTGTGCCTACTGTTGTATCGGACAAGGCCAGGATGTGGCAATGGCTTTTGAGTATCTTTTCTTTTGAATCATTTGGCTGGAATGTACGAAGCCACCTTTATTTTCATTAGGAACTCACCTGCCTCCTCTCCATTATTTCTTATATTCTCGTTGTCTGTAAATGCAGTGACCTAAAACAACAACCATTTTATTTATGCTCACTGATGATGAGTCAGGAATTTGGACAGGGCACAGCAGGGTGGCTGGCGTCTTCTCCACAGTGTCTGGGGTCTCAGCTGGGAAGATGTGAATGGCCAAGGGTGACTCAAAAAGCTGGGGGCTGAAATCATCTGGAGGCTTCCCCACTAGCACGTCTGGCGCTTGGGCTGGATCACTCAAAGGCTGGGCTCAGCTGGGCCTGTCAACCTGTGCCCTGACACGTGACATCTCCATGGAGTTCAGACTTCCAGCAGCATGGAGCTGGGTCTGTGAAGAAACATCCAGAGAGAGAATATTTCAAGAGAACCAAGGGGGAAGCTGCACAGCCTTTTCTGACCTAGCCTCAGAAATTACAAAGCATTGTTTTCTTCTATTGGTTGAAGTCGATACAAACCTGCCCAGATACAAGGGGAAGGGGAACTGAACCCCACCTCTCTGTGGAGGTAGTGTCTAAGAATTTGGGGGTCCTTGTTTTTTTAAACATCACGTCTGGCTGATGTGTGATTGACAACTTTCCAAATCTATTCAGTCTCATGAGAATACATTTTTGTCAAGGTTTTTTTCAGGGAGGGAAAGCAACAAGAAACACATGTATGAGCTATATATTTGTAATGCTCAACCCAGATATAGTTTTTTTGTTGCTGTTGTTTTAGTGTGCCAATTTTGGAGATGCATTTAAAGATTAGTAGAATATTTCAGAGTGGGGAGAAGGGAGAGTTGGAGAGTGGAGGAGGGAGGGGTTGTTAAGGGACATTAGACATTATTTTATAATTTTTTTGAGACAGAGTCTCACTCTGTCACCCAAGCTGGAGTGCAGGATGCAATCTTGGCTCACTGCAACTTCTGCCTCCTGAGTTCGAGTGATTCTCATGCCTCACCCTCCCAAATAGCTAGGATTACAGGAATCGCCACCACACCTGGCTAATTTTTGTATTTTTAGTAGAGACAGGGTTTCACTATGCTGGCCAGGCTGGTCTCGAATTCTTGACCTCAAGTGATCTGCCCGCCTCGGCCTCCCAAAGTTTTGGGATTACAGGCGTGAGCTACTGCACATGGCCAAAAAATTATTTTAGATTAATTAACCCATTATTTGATTGCAGTGAGAGTTTCACAGATGTACACATATGTCAAATTTATCAAATTTCACACAACGAACATGTCCAGTTTTTTTTTGTTTTGTTTTGTTTTTGCAAATTATATCTCAATTAAATGTCTTTAAATAAAAGGCTGTGATACAGAAACTCAGCCTGGGTTTAAGGAAGTAACTTGCATTTCTATGAACTAGACACTTTGAACAGTGAGACAACATAAATATTTGGTAACATGATAACATTTAAAATTTATTATAGCCATTACAAGTAACTAAAAACACCAAATATTAGAATCTGCTAAAAAATACTCATAAAAAGATAAATATACTTTCACACATGCAAGAAAATCAGTATTTATTATTATTATTATTATTATTATACTTTAGGTTTTATGGTACATATGCACAATGTGCAGGTAAGTTACATATGTATACATGTGCCATGCTGGTGCGCTGCACCCACTAACTCGTCATCTAGCATTAGGTATATCTCCTAATGCTATCCCTCCCCCCTGCCCCCACCCCACAACAGTCCCCGAAGTGTGATGTTCCCCTTCCTGTGTCCATGTGTTCTCATTGTTCAATTCCCACCTGTGAGTGAGAATATGTGGTGTTTGGTTTTTTGTTCTTCCGATAGTTTACTGAGAATGATGATTTCCAATTTCATCCATGTCCCTACAAAGGACATGAACTCATCATTTTTGATGGCTGCATAGTATTCCATGGTGTATATGTGCCACATTTTCTTAATCCAGTCTATTGTTGTTGGACATTTGGGTTGGTTCCAAGTCTTTGCTATTGTGAATAATGCCGCAATAAACATACGTGTGCATGTGTCTTTATAGCAGCATGATTTATAGTCCTTTGGGTATATACCCAGTAATGGGATGTCTGGGTCGAATGGAATTTCTAGTTCTAGATCCCTGAGGAATCGCCACACTGACTTCCACAAGGGTTGAACTAGTTTACAGTCCCACCAACAGTGTAAAAGTGTTCCTATTTCTCCACATCCTCTCCATACCTGTTGTTTCCTGACTTTTTAATGATTGCCATTCTAACTGGTGTGAGATGCTATCTCATTGTGGTTTTGATTTGCATTTCTCTGATGGCCAGTGATGGTGAGCATTTTTTCATGTGTTTTTTGGCTGCATAAATGTCTTCTTTTGAGAAGTGTCTGTTCATGTCCTTTGCCCACTTTTTGATGGGGTTGTTTGTTTTTTTCTTGTAAATTTGTTTGAGTTCATTGTAGATTCTGGATATTAGCCCTTTGTCAGATGAGTAGGTTGCGAAAATTTTCTCCCATTTTGTAGGTTGCCTGTTCACTCTGATGGTAGTTTCTTTTGCTGTGCAGAAGCTCTTTAGTTTAGTTAGATTCCATTTGTCAATTTTGGCTTTTGTTGCCATTGCTTTTGGTGTTTTAGACATGAAGTCCTTGCCCATGCCTATGTCCTGAATGGTAATGCCTAGGTTTTCTTCTAGGGTTTTTATGGTTTTAGGTCTAACATGTAAGTCTTTAATCTATCTTGAATTGATTTTTGTATAAGGTGTAAGGAAGGGATCCAGTTTCAGCTTTCTACATATGGCTAGCCAGTTTTCCCAGCACCATTTGTTAAATAGGGAATCCTTTCCCCATTTCTTGTTTTTCTCAGGTTTGTCAAAGATCAGATAGTTGTAGATATGTAGCATTATTTCTGACAGCTCCGTTCTGTTCCATTGATCTATATCTCTGTTTTGGTACCAGTACCCTGCTGTTTTGGTTACTGTAGTCTTGTAGTATAGTTTGAAGTCAGGTAGTGTGATGCCTCCAGCTTTGTTCTTTTGGCTTAGGATTGACTTGGTGATGCAGGCTCTTTTTTGGTTCCATATGAACTTTAAAGTAGTTTTTTCCAATTCTGTGAGGAAAGTCATTGGTAGCTTGATGGGGATGGCATTGAATCTGTAAATTACCTTGGGAAGGATGGCCATTTTCACGATATTGATTCTTCCTACCCATGAGCATGGAATGTTCTTCCATTTGTTTGTATCCTCTTTTATTTCATTGAGCAGTGGTTTGTAGCTCTCCTTGAAGAGGTCCTTCACATCCCTTGTAAGTTGGATGCCTAGGTATTTTATTCTCTTTGAAGCAATTGTGAATGGGAGTTCACTCATGATTTGGCTCTCTGTTTGTCTGTTATTGATGTATAAGAATGCTTGTGATTTTTGTACATTGATTTTGTATCCTGAGACTTTGCTGAAGTTGCTTATCAGCTTAAGGAGATTTTGGGCTGAGACAATGGGGTTTTCTAGATATACAATCATGTCATCTGCAAACAGGGACAATTTGACTTCCTCTTTTCCTAATTGAATACCCTTTATTTCCTTCTCCTGCCTAACTGCCCTGGCCAGAACTTCCAACACTATGTTGAATAGAAGTGGTGAGAGAGGGCATCACTGTCTTGTGCCAGTTTTCAAAGAGAATGCTTCCAGTTTTTGCCCATTCAGTATGATATTGGCTGTGGGTTTGTCATAGATAGCTCTTATTATTTTGAGATACATCCCATCAATACCTAATTTATTGAGAATTTTTAGCATGAAGGGCTGTTGAATTTTGCCAAAGGCCTTTTCTGCATCTATTGAGATAATCATGTGGTTTTTGTCTTTGGTTCTGTTTATATGCTGGATTACATTTATTGATTTGCGTATATTGAACCAGCCTTGCATCCCAGGGATGAAGCCCACTTGATCATGGTGGATAAGCTTTTTGATGTGCTGCTGGATTCTGTTTGCCAGTATTCTATTGAGGATTTTTGCATCAATGTTCATCAAGGATATTGGTCTAAAATTCTCTTTTTTTGTTGTGTCTCTGCCAGGCTTTGGTATTAGGATGATGCTGGCCTCATAAAATGAGTTAGGGAGGATTCCCTCTTTTTCTATTGATTGGAATAGTTTCAGAAGGAATGGTACCAGTTCCTCCTTGTACCTCTGGTAGAATTCGGCTGTGAACCCATCTGGTCCTGGACTTTTTTTGGTTGGTAAGCTATTGATTATTGCCACAATTTCAGCTCCTGTTATTGGTCTATTCAGAGATTCAACTTCTTCCTGGTTTAGTCTTGGGAGGGTGTATGTGTTGAGGAATTTATCCATTTCTTCTAGATTTTCTAGTTTATTTGCGTAGAGGTGTTTGTAATATTCTTTGATGGTAGTTTGTATTTCTGCGGGATCAGTGGTGATATCCCCTTTATCATTTTTTATTGCATCTATTTGATTCTTCTCTCTTTTTTTCTTTATTAATCTTGCTAGCGGTCTATCAATTTTGTTGATCATTTCAAAAAACCAGCTCCTGGATTCATTAATTTTTTGAAGGGTTTTTTGTGTCTCTATTTCCTTCAGTTCTGCTCTGATTTTAGTTATTTCTTGCCTTCTGCTAGCTTTTGAATGTGTTTGCTCTTGCTTTTCTAGTTCTTTTAATTGTGATGTTAGGGTGTCAATTTTGGATCTTTCCTGCTTTCTCTTGTGGGCATTTAGTGCTATAAATTTCCCTCTACACACTGCTTTGAATGCATCTCAGAGATTCTGGTATGTTGTGTCTTGGTTCTCGTTGGTTTCAAAGAACATCTTTATTTCTGCCTTCATTTCGTTATGTACCCAGTAGTCATTCAGGAGCAGGTTGTTCAGTTTCCACATAGTTGAGCGGTTTTGAGTGAGATTCTTAATCCTGAGTTCTAGCTTGATTGCACTGTGATCTCAGAGATAGTTTGTTATAATTTCTGTTCTTTTACATTTATTGAGGAGAGCTTTACTTTCAAGTATGTGGTCAATTTTGGAATATGTGTGGTGTGGTGCTGAAAAAAATGTATATTCTGTTGATTTGGGGTGGAGAGTTCTGTAGATGTCTATTAGGTCCACTTGGTGCAGAGCTGAGTTCAATTCCTGGGTATCCTTGTTGACTTTCTGTCTCGTTGATCTGTCTAATGTTGACAGTGGAGTGTTAAAGTCTCCCATTATTAATGTGTGGGAGTCTAAGTCTCTTTGTAGGTCACTCAGGACTTGCTTTATGAATCTGGGTGCTCCTGTATTGGGTGCATATATATTTAGGATAGTTAGCTCTTCTTGTTGAATTAATCCCTTTACCATTATGTAATGGCCTTCTTTGTCTCTTTTGATCTTTGTTGGTTTAAAGTCTGTTTTATCAGAGACTAGGATTGCAACCCCTGCCTTTTTTTGTTTTCCATTTGCTTGGTAGATCTTCTTCCATCCTTTTATTTTGAGCCTATGTGTGTCTCTGCATGTGAGATGGGTTTCCTGAATACAGCACACTGATGGGTCTTGAGTCTTTATCCAATTTGCCAGTCTGTGTCTTTTAATTGGAGCATTTAGTCCATTTACATTTAAAGTTAATATTGTTATGTGTGAATTTGATCCTGTCATTATGATGTTAGCTGGTTATTTTGCTCGTTAGTTGATGCAGTCTCTTCCTAGTCTTGATGGTCTTTACATTTTGGCATGATTTTGCAGTGGCTGGTACCGGTTGTGCCTTTCCATGTTGAGCGCTTCCTTCAGGAGCTCTTTTACGGCAGGCCTGGTGGTGACAAAATCTCTCAGCATTTGCTTGTCTGTAAAGGATTTTATTTCTCCTTCACTTATGAAGCTTAGTTTGGCTGGATATGAAATTCTGGGTTGAAAATTCTTTTCTTTAAGAATGTTGAATATTGGCCCCCACTCTCTTCTGGCTTGTAGGGTTTCTGCCGAGAGATCCGCTGTTAGTCTGATGGGCTTCCCTTTGATGATAACCCAACCTTTCTCTCTGGCTGCTCTTAACATTTTTTCCCTCATTTCAACTTCGGTGACTCTGACAATTACGTGTCTTGGAGTTGCTCTTCTCGAGGAGTATCTTTGTGGCGTTCTCTGTATTTCCTGAATCTGAATGTTGGCCTGCCTTGCTAGATTGGGGAAGTTCTCCTGGATAATATCCTGCAGAGTGTTTTTCAACTTGTTTCCATTCTCCCCGTCACTTTCAGGTACACCAATCAGACGTAGATTTGGTCTTTTCACATAGTCCCACATTTCTTGGAGGCTTTGCTCGTTTCTTTTTATTCTTTTTTCTCTAAACTTCCCTTCTCGCTTCATTTCATTCATTTCATCTTCCAGGGCTGATACCCTTTCCTCCATTTGATCACATCGGCTCCTGAGGCTTCTGCATTCTTCACGTAGTTCTCGAGCCTTGGTTTTCAGCTCCATCAGCTCCTTTAAGCACTTCTCTGTATTGGTTATTCTAGTTATATATTCTTCTAAATTTTTTTCAAAGTTTTCAACTTCTTTGCCTTTGGTTTGAATATCCTCCTGTAGCTCGGAGTAATTTGATCGTCTGAAGCCTTCTTCTCTCAGCTTGTCAAAGTCATTCTCTGTCCAGCTTTGTTCCGTTGCTGGTGAGGAACTGCGTTCCTTTGGAGGAGGAGAGGTACTCTGCTTTTTAGAGTTTCTGGTTTTTCTGCTCTGTTTTTTCCCCATCTTTGTGGTTTTATCTACTTTTGGTCTTTGATGATGGTGATGTACAGATGGGTTTTTAGTGTGGATGTCCTTTCTGTTAGTTTTCCTTCTAACAGATAGGACCTTCAGCTGCAGGTCTGTTGGAGTACCCGGCTGGCCGTGTGAGGTGTCAGTCTGCCCCTGCTGGGGGGTGCCTCCCAGTTACGCTGCTCGGGGGTCAGGGGTCAGTGACCCACTTGAGGAGGCAGTCTGCCCGTTCTCAGATCTCCAGCTGCGTGCTGGGAGAACCACTGCTCTCCTCAAAGCTGTCAGACAGGGACATTTAAGTCTGCAGAAGTTACTGCTGTCTTTTTGTTTGTCTGTGCCCTGCCCCCAGAGGTAGAGCCTACAGAGGCAGGCAGGCCTGCTTGAGCTGTGGTGGGCTCCACCCAGTTCAAGCTTCCCGGCTGCTTTGTTTATGTAAGCGAGCCTGGGCAATGGCGGGCGCCCCTCCCCCAGCCTGGCTGCTGACTTGCTGTTTGATCTCAGACTGCTGTGCTAGCAATCAGCGAGACTCCGTGGGCGTAGGACCCTCTGAGCCAGGTGTGGGCTATAATCTCCTGGGGCACCGTTTCCTAAGCCCGTCTGAAAAGCACAGTATTCGGGTGGGAGTGGCCCGATTTTCCAGGTGCCGTCTGTCACCCCTGGAAAGGGAACTCCCTGACACCTTGTGCTTCCCGAGTGAGGCAATGCCTCGCCCCTGCTTCGGCTGGCGCACGGTGCACTCACCCACTGACCTGCGCCCACTGTCTGGCACTCCCTAGTGAGATGAACACGGTACCTCAGATGGAAATGCAGAAATCACCCGTCTTCTGCATTGCTCATGTTGGGAGCTGTAGACCAGAGGTGTCCCTATTCGGCCATCTTCTTTTTTTTTTTTTTCTGAGATGGAGTCTGGCTGTTGTCCAGGCTGCAGTGCATCGGTGAGATCTAGGCTCACTGCAAACTCCGCCTCCCAGGTTCAAGTGATCCTCCTGCCTCAGCCTCCCGAGTTGCTGGGATTACGTGCAGGCCACCACGCTCGTCTAATTTTTGTATTTGTAGTTTTAGTAGAGACGGGGTTTTGCCATGTTGACCGGGCTGGTCTTGAACTCCTAACCTCAAGTGATCCGCCTGCCTCGGCCTCCCAAAGTGCTAGGATTATAGATGTGAGCCACCGCACCCAGCCAATCAATAGGATATTTTTAAAAGCATCGCACTGGATGGGTTGAGTATTCTCTAGTGCCACGTGATATCCAAGGCCCTAATGAACCATGCATCTGATTTCCGTACTTCATGGATCCCTTCTTCATGAGTGGTTTGATTCTCAACCTGGAACATCTTCCCCTTATCTGCTCCTGTGTGCAGCTGCTGTTGAGGCTGAAGAAGCTCCCACTAGTGGAAGCACTGCCCCAGGTAGAGGAAATGTCCTGCTCCTGCCTGAGACTGCAGAGGGCTCATGGCCCTAAGGCCTCTCCGAGACACACAAGCTCTCTAGATTGATTCATGGGAAGTGAGACAGCAAGAGCAACAGGCAGCCTCCCCATGTCAGGGGTAAAAGTGAGTGAACTCGAAAAGCAAAATTCAGGGGTAAGACTTGGGGAGATTTCCATATCATACTTAAAGGAAACCATAGCACTAGTAAGGTTACCTGACAAAACAAAGACAGTTTTGAAATCTTAAAACTAAATTTTTATCTAAATAGTTTCAGCCAGATTTCATATTAGAAAGATTTTTTTTTTTTTTTTTTTTTGGAGGCATGGTCTTACCCTGTTGCCTTTACTCTATTGCCCAGGCTGAAGTGTAGTGGTGAGATCATAGCTCACTGCAGCCTCGAACTCTGGGCTCAAGCAATCCTCCTTCCTCAGCTTCCTGAGTAGCTGGGACTACAGGCGTGTCACTACCATGCCTCGCTAATTTTTTATTTATTTGTAGAGACGAGGTCTTGATATGTTGTCCAGGCTGGTCTTGAATTCCTGTCCTCAAGCAATCCTCTTGCATCAGCTTCCCAAAGTGCTGGGATTACAGGTATGAGCCACAGTGCTTGGGCTCACTTTTTTTTTTTTAAATCATCACATGATATCACCATTTAGAATTCTTGTTCTCAAGGGAAACCGTGGGCACAGTCACAACATCTAATAGCAGTGTCGGTGCTGGTGTGGTGTGACAGTTTTAGAAGACGAGCTTCCAGAGGGCCTGGGGTCTGTGTGTTGGTGCAGTGAACAGACAGCCTCACTGCATACTGAACTCTTCTCTGAGATCAAATGGGTGATAATGGATTATGGATTGGCCAGCTCTAACTGGCCAAACTTCAGAAATGTGCCTGGTTCATTGCCTGGTTGTAAAAATCATTGTCATTTTCCTCTTGGAGTTTATGTTTCAGTCCTCACTGCAACCTAGTAGCTTCTAGACAAACATTCCCTTCAGAACATATGTTTGAAGGGGAAGGCGTATGTTCCCTGGAAGTTCTGTGATGGAAACGCAGTTTAGGATTCCAAGTGCTCCCTTTAAGAGATTCAAGCGTTAGCAGACCATTTTAATTAAAGTTCTCTAGACAGGAGGCAGAAAAACAAGATTGACTGGAATGAATATAACCTGCATGGTGCGGTGGAAAAAAACCCATGTGGGAATGTAGAGTTACACTACACGTTTTCAGGAAACAAATCAATATGTAGTCCACAAACAAAGCACGAGCCACCGAAAGTTGAAGTTAAAAATATCACATCAAATGGCTTGAGGCATACATTTATTTGAAAAAATACATCTTTATTGCCTTACAAATTCGCTTTAACAAGAGATTCGTTTTTCTACTGAAGGACATGCTGATTATTGTCCTGTGGTTTTCAATTAATAAGTTCACAGTTAACAGTTTTTAAGTACACTGAATCATGTAAATTTCCATATCGCAGCAGCTAATTTATTTGTTTATCGTGGTATAGCAGGCGCTGCATGAATCTGGTTTTGAAATCAATTCCAAGCAAAGCAGATGATTTTTGCAGGGCAGACAATATGTAATGAAGACCATCAAACCTCTCCCTGTGCCACAGCATCTAGAGTGGGTCTCATGCTGCCACAGCAAACCAGAAGGGTAAAGAACCCACATCAATATCCACACAGGCATATCGGGAGGATGGTGTCTTGTTTCTGTGTGACTGCCTGTGATTCACTGCTGTCTTTTATTTATGATTCCACAATTTTTTCTTTGAGAGTTCTTAATGTATTCACAGACACACAAACACAAGGATCATTAAGTTACAAGCTGGGTTTATTTACCATTTGCAGCTAGTTCAGATGGTATGCCACTACTGAACAGCATTTGAATTTTAAGATTATATATCAACATTTCTTCTTTTCCCACACCCTGTCCCAGACCCAGGCATGCACATGGAATTTTATTCTAACTTCTGGAAACTGATTTCTCCATAGAATGCTTTAGGATTAAAGAGGAATTCTTTTTAAAGACCAGACATTGAAAAAATTCCCTATAGAAGCAATAGAAAGTCCCCTGGGGAGAAAGAGGGTTATGAAGAGGGAAAGTATTTGGAGAAAAGAGACAGAAAAGAACATTAGAAAGTTCTGACACTATTTTTTCAAAAAAAAAAAAAGTCATAATGATGATCTGTGCCTTTGAAATGAATAAATGAATAAATGTTTGAGCATTTCAATCAGCAAAATGCACAGACCTTGAAGAAAAAGTGACACAAAAGCATTGAGAGATAAAATTGAGTAAAATGTCCTCAGTTAATTTGAAAATTTCAATACACTCCGGAAATTGCTGGCAACCAGAAGAAACCTCACAGCCATGCAAATTGGAATTTTCTTTTCCTGCGTGTTCATGCTGATGGCGTAATTGCATCTCTGAATGTATATGCTAGTATTTATAATGGCCTTGAATGTGTTGATCTTGGACACTTTTCTTATGTAACTTATTAATGTTAACATTTTTTCCCAATGCAATATGAGCTGCCATAAGGGTCTCAGTCCTAAAGCAGCTTGATTTCTTCATATTTGATGTTCCATGAACATAATGAGGAGAGCCCATTTTTGTCCATTGTGGAGCTGTCATTTAAAGTGGCTCCCACCTTCCACATTTGCCCTGTCTGTCTTTTTTCAAGCCTGTCTTTGTTCTGCAGTGGAAAAATGGGCAAAGTAGAGATTAAAAACACGGAAACTACGATAGATAGAAAAATATTTGAATAATGCCCTTAAAAGTGGTTTAATCTGGGATTCTTGAAAAAATAAACCTCAGATGTAAATAGCCTAAGAGTGAGTGGATCTTGTTTCAATATGGGGACTAGTTTTTCCGGGAAGCTGGACACTCTTAATGTGACTCTCAACCTTTGTGTCTTTGGGGAAGTAAGACTGAATGCCTTTTGGAGAATCAGTCTTGGGCCCTTGACCATTTCTCATCTTGCAGGTTGCAGAGCTTTTGACACAAAAGTTAGCCATTGTGATTTGCATATTAGTGTATTCCTTTGTGATTTCTGAGCAGAGAATATGCCATCTATAATAAGACTTCATATTTCTTCAGTTAAAATACACCAGAAACCAACATAAAATTAGTCACAGCGTTCTTTAGTTACCTCTCCCCTAGGTTTCAGCACTCAGGAAGACAAAGAACTGAATATTAGATAGAACAATTCGGTTCAACAGACCAATATTGCAGGAAATTTGGGAGGTGAAAGAAATGCCTATCAGTTTCTTTGAATTTAGTGCTCAAGAAATGAAAATTCACTGACAGTGTGAGTTATGGCCATTCTTGATTCAGGAGAGGAGCAGAAGCATGACACGACAGCCTCTTTGTGTGTTGAATTGCAAGGGAAGGCACATAGCTCCTGCTCACATAGGTTGTTCATTGAGTCCCATCTTGAGCATTTCCTTAATGGCACCCACTGTGGAGGTAGGAGGCCACCTGACATGCCAGCTGACAATGTCACCTGACAATTAGTCAATTTTCACAGGTTACCTCTTCATGTTACATAAGCTAAGACCCAGATGCCAATGGACAAAGAGTTTGTAGGTAGAAGGGCACCTGGATCACATATAAATTCATAATCTAGAACTGCCAACTCCATGTGCATTACGAAATTCATAGATCTATTCTAAGCACACATTTGTGATGTAAATTTTCAGATACTTTTTTTGTTATGTTAATGGCCTACTCAAAAATTTGAAAGAGATTCTGAATGTAGATTTCAAGTGCTTTACTTTTATGTGGTAGGTATAGTTTTCAATGCCATCATTTGCTATTTGTCGAGTGGCTAGATTACTACTGACTCTTTTTGGGTAGAGATTAATGGAGTAAGAGATACACTTTTTCTGAACTTTTGGTGGTGTCATGGGTTGTAGAGAAAAAGAGGGTGCATATATGGGTATGCAAGGTTGCTTTTAATTCAAAACAATCTTGGGGAGTCATTGGCTCCTTGAGAAACATTAGAGTAAAGAAATGGTTCCTGGTACACACTGGATAAGAGATGGGATAAATGGGTTTAATGCTTTCTACATGGGCAAAAAGGACTCCCAGAGTCTTGTGTGGACTCTGGGATGCAGGACGAGGTGTTGTTCAGCAGTTGAGGAAGTAAAAATTGTGGCAGACACTCCACGACATAAAGAGTCCAAGATAGTACTGATAGGTCAGTGTTTAGGAGGCTAGAAAAAGTGGAAATCAGACAGGCTTATTCTTCAATAACATTGCCAGCCAACTTCATGACTGAGTCTAGCCTGGATGACCTCCAAATATTCTCTTCTGAGAGTCTAGGATTATGAAACAACAAACAAAATCGGGATAAAAAATACTAAATTAAAATAATTATGGAAAAGTGTTGTGAAAGTTAAATGTGATGAGTGTAAGGCGCTGTCTGGCATTTAATACACAATCATAAATGTGAAATGTTGCTGTTCTTAGATAACTATTATATGTAAGCTATGACAATGACATTATTGTTAATTATTACCATAATCTTTTATAAGGAAGAAGAATAGGCTTGGAGGTCCAGGGAGGATTTTTGACTAAGTGAAGTTCTTTAAAAATTACAACCATAAGAATGAAGATTTCTTGGTTTTCATCTAGTTAGAAATACTTACTGGGTTCTGATTGTTTCCCACTGTAGTGAGATTTTACTCTTAGGAATCTCAAGTGGGTTGGCAAGGATAATGGGCCAAACAAGGCTTGTGAGCCTCAGGGAACCTGAGTCACGCTATCTGTGGCAAGATGCCTGAACTATGGACACTTCCAGGTTGTCTGGAAGCTCCAGTGTGGGAATGAAGTCAGCACCCCTTCCCACGGTATTTAGAAACTCTTTTCTCCTCCCAGCTGTGCCTAAATTTATATCCCTTGGAATATCAAACAAATACATCAGCTGGCTGCATCTTCCTCTTCTAGGTTTTCTTTTCTTGGTCACACAAGGGTAAAGAAAAACCTATGGGTGAGCCCCACAGCCACACCCAGTATCTAAACTGAGTAGGGAAACATCCTCCCAAAAAGAAAGACAACATTCCTAAATGTGACAAGTAATGCTTCTCTAGAGCTGCGAAGAAAAGGCCCCCAGTACTTATGTTTTGCTATATCAATCAGCCAAAACTTGTTAGAATTCCATGACATGAAGTTACCGAGGAATCTGAGATGCAGAGAATGGGGTTGGCACTGGGGTTGGATAGTAGGAGGGATATATGTCATAGGTGATACAAATAACTAACAGTCATCATTCCTGCCGTCAATAAATTTCAACCTAGATGCCCTGTGTATTTGCAATGGTCCTTGAAAATCCCCCAAATGTATTTTTATCCTAGTCAGTCCTACAACTTTAGGTGCTAAATTGATAGCTGCTTTTGGACTTGAAATTTAAAATCCCGATGCTCAAATCTCAACTCACCTTGTGTTGTAGTTACTTCCCTAAAATGAAGTCGCCCATCTCTTCATCACCAAACTGGAAATCTCAACTTTTTGATTCCTCTTTCTTTCTCTCCGTGAGGTCAGACAGCTGCTGAGTCAGGTGGATTATTTGCCGGCAGGGTCTGTCTCATATCACTACGTCTTTCCTACTTCCAACTCCATTATCCTAATTCTTATAATCATTACTTTTATTCCAAACTGCTCTCTGCACCTTCCCCTCCTATTTGTTCCAATCTACCTACCTCCAACAGCTAGATTAGTCTTTCTAAGGAATTGATCTAAATATGATCAGAAAGGGAAAGTCACCTTGCTAAAACTAAGCAGTCAGCATCCTGGCATGAAAAACAAGCTTTTATAAATCTGGCTCTTGCAACTCAACTTGCCAGTACTTTGTCACCCTTGGGTGAATGGATGAAGCTGGGTTTTTGAACTCTCAAAGTTTGAAATGTATGGAGACCTCATTAGAAATGCAATAGCCACTTGAGCTTCAGTCTAGGACACCAGTCCCCTGATCTTATAATACTAGGGGTATAAGCAACTTCATCACAGCAATAAGGATGTAAACATTTACCAAAGACTATGGTTTGGCAAGCTAGATGGACTTAATCCCAAGCTATAGTTCCTCTTCTTTGGGCATGGGTAAGTCATTTTGCTGTGCTGAGCTTGAAAAATTGTCTTGGGGTTTTGTTTTAATCTGTGAAAGAGGAATACTCACGTCTACAATATGTGTCTTAATAGGAGTAGTGAACAATATACATATATGTATATTTCAACATGGCAGAACCTAGTACATAGTGGCTACTTTAACAATCATTATCCTTACAGATATTATTATTACTTTCGGGACGCTCTTGCTGTTTGTATCTTAATTCCTAAAACTGTAATATCAACTAAGCCTCTCCCAAAATGTTATTCCTTTCGTGTTCATTTTAAATGTCAATGTTTATTTTGCTGGGATCCAAAAACAAGTGGAACTGCAAAAATCTCATTCAAAGCAGCAGAGAGGGGGGTGATCAGCTGCTGACCTCAAAACCATCTTCGGGATTCTCTTTTCACTCATGCAAATAAGGAGAAATACTGAGCCACGTTCCTGAAGGACATGTTTGGACTTGTTCCTCTATTACTTCTTTTTTCCTACTAATAATCACCCTTCTCCGTCTCTAGAGAAATAGTTTTCTGTAAATGATTGAAAAGTGCATTAACAAACAAACAAAAAAACCCACCAAAAACAACAAAAAAGAAATATCCAGCTGTTTCTTCTCTTCTCTTCTTTTGAGCAAATGATACCAACCACTGCATAAAAACCTAGCCCAGGACAAAGGCAACAAGAGAGGCATTCCTTTCCCAAAGGGAACAACTCATCCAAAGCCGTTTTGCATTCTAGTGAGTTCTTCTCACGATGGGCTCCACTAGGTGTACTCAATAGGCAGGAAGGAGAGAAGCAGGAGGGAGGGTGTGCAGTCACAGACAGCAACTTTACTGCAGGAGAAGCTCCTAGGCTTCTGGTGAATGGGGAACCTGAGGCTGAGGTTCTAGGCCCTGATCCATCTGGGCTTCTGCAGCCAGAGCTGGGAGCTGTGCCTCTGCAGTGAGAGACGTGCCTTCAGTCAGGAAGGGCCTCAGGATTGTCCTCACCCCCTTCTGGGCAATTAGAAAGTGTCTTTAATTTGGCTTCTTTTCATTCCACTGATGTCAGTGCCTCCTTGTCTTCAGTCCAAACTCTGTTCCCGTCCCACTGACTCACTGTAGTTTAAGAGCATGTCGGGGTGGAGAGAGGGCTGAGCCAGGAGGCGAGAGGCCAGCATTTGGGTTTCTGTTCTATGACTGACCTTCCAAGGGGCCTTGGGTGAATTGTTTAGCCCAGAACCCTTCCCTGTCTCCTAATCTGCTGAGAAAAAGGGAATAGCAGGTAACTCACCTAGCAAGCGGGGTCTCTGTGAAAACAAAATAAGGTCATGCCAGTGAGAGGGTAAGGTGTAGTGAGAGTAGTAGGGATTTCTGTGATGTCCTTTCATTTAAACTGTGTTTCCTTTACTCTCAGAATGAAATGAACTAATGAAATGAACACACTGCAGGGGGTGTGCTTCCATTAATAAACACACGATCCACCCCTGAATGAATAGAATGGTAGATGTGTGGTGCAATCAGATCCAAACAAGTACAACTACTCATTTTAGTAGACACTGTTTAGAAAACAACAACTTGAATCTAGACACTGCAGACCTCTTTAATAAATATCTTCTTAATTGAATCTAGACACTGCAGACTTCTTTAACAAATATCTTCTCAATTGTCTGAGCAAGTGAAAACCTTAGGCAGGCCAGGCATGGTGGGTCATGTCTGTAATCTCATCACTTTGGGAGGCAGAGGCAGGAGGATGGCTTGAGGCCAAGAGTTTGAGACCAGCCTGGGCAACACAACAAGACCCCGTCTCTACAAAAATGTTAAAAGTCAGGCAAGTGTAGTGGCTTGCACCTGTAGTCCCAGCTACTCTGGAAGCTCAGGCAGGAGGATCACATGAGCTCAGGTGTTGGAGGCTGCAGTGAGCTATGATTGCACCACTGTACTCCAGCCTGGGCAACAGAGTGAGACCTCATCTCTAAAATAAGAGGAAGAAGGAAGGCAGAGGAAAGAGCCTGTGGATCAATGTTTGAGTGGGGGCAGACGGCCAGCCATCTGGGTTTCTTAAGGTATATCTATATCTGGCATCTTGTTGACCAAATTACAGACACCAAGAGCTGATGCTAATGCAGCACTAAAATCAGGCATAGGGAAACCTATGAAATAATGAAGTCAGGCATAGTGAAAACTACCTTCACCACTTGCAGGCCAGTGACCAATAGGGAAGGGAGAATAAGCCAGGGATCAGAAGAGGGCGGGACTTGTAGAGTTTCTCACTAGGGTGGGAGAGGTTGGTAAGACCTAAAGAAGGAATCTTGAGGCCAGTTTAGGGAAGGATCTTTCTCACCCAGAGAACATTTGCTTTCAAGGTTTTGAACTTCCTTTTAAATTTCCTTTTGATAATTGCCTTTGAAGATTCTAATCTGGTAGGGTTATTCAGAGAGAAAAGACTGGTTCGAGGTCAAGCGAGGAGAAACAAAGGGTCCCTGGCGATAAGATGGTAGGATGTGGCAACTTCTCTATAAGGAATATGAGGAAGGGATGGTAAGCTGGCATGAGGGCCAAATTTGTGACACAGCTTTCAGAGCAAGTGTTGAGACGGTAGCAATTGCACCTTTTCGTAGACTCAGAGGCTTTGCAAACTCACTATTTCTTTTCTTTCTTTCTTTTTTTTTTTTTTTTTGAGACAGGGTCTTGCTCTGTCCCCCAGGTTGTAGTGCAGTGGTGCAATCTCAGTTCACTGCAACCCTCCGCATCCCAGGTTCAAGTGCTTCTCCTGCCTCAGCCTTCCAGGTAGCTGAGACTACAGGCACAAGCCACCACACTCAGCTAATTTTTGTATTGTTGGTAGAGACAGGGTTTCACCATATTGGCCAGGCTGGTCTCAAACTCCTGACCTTTAGTGATCCGCCTGCCTCTGCCTCCCAAAGTGCTGGGATTACAGATGTGAGCCACTGCACCTGGCTGCTAGTTTTAACATTTTTAAAACTCCACTCAATGCCAAAGTCATCTCTGGAGTCTAGAGGCAAACTAGCCTGGACTATTCTAAGTGTTAGTGCAATATCCTTCTTACAACCACAGACATTGTAAGTTGAAACCAGCTTTTGTGATATGAGCACATGTGTATTAGATCTACCACTTGGCCTGTAGTTACAAGAAGCCAACTGGTCCCAGATCTGCAGATAGGTCACTGAGAAACTTAAGGCAAATCATGTTACTCCTTCACTCCCTCTGGGCTTTATATCCTCACCTATAAAATAAAAATTTTGGCCTAAAATTTCTAAAATTTCAATTAGACTGTTTTCTCCTTCTACTAGTGTCACAGAATTACTGAATGATAGAGTTGGAACAAATTTGTTTGTAACGGCTTCATTCTTATCTTGTAGGTTGCAGCTTATATGTTATCTTCTCCAAGAGCAACATCCTGATCAACTAATCTCATCCACGTCCCCAGATATTCTCTGTCATTACACTCTGATTATGCTATTGTACTTAAGATAATTTCTAATGATATATTAATCATTTTAGAAAGTTAAATGTAACATAATATGAAAAGCATAGTATATTACAACAGGTGAATTTTATTCTAGGAATGCAAAGCTGATCTGTCATTCAAAAAGATGATTGATCAGTTAAAAATAATTTTAAAAAGCTACAATGTATTACAGGGTTTATAAAATATGTTGAAGTAAAATTTAAGGAAATAATAGCATAGGGAGGGAAGTAGGAAATAGAAGTACACTGCTGTAAGTTTCTTAGATAATAGGTGAACTGATATATTATCACAAGGTAGACTGAAAATACAGTTATATAGAAGAATTACAAAAATGAAATGAAACATTGCTAAAAAGCCAATAGTAGAGATGTAATGAAAAATTTTTTTTAAAAAAGGGCAGGAAGAGAGGAAAAAGGACAATAAAACAAATATAATAAATAGAAACTATGTAGCAATATGGTAGATTTCAACCTGGCTAGAGTTATGTTTACATTAAATTACATTAATTGTAAATGGTTTAATGGTAAATGGTATTACAAGTTTGAATTAAAGGGCAGAGATTGTTGGCCTGGATTAAAAAGCAAAACACAAGTATAATCTGTCTACAAGAAACTCACTTTAAAGTGGGTAAATGTGAAATCATACAAAATGGTAGCCTATGTAAACAATAATCAAAAGAAAGCTGGAGTAGATACATTAATATTAGACAAAATGAACTTCAAAGCAAAGAATATTGTCAGTTATAAACAGTAACATTTCATAATGATAAAAAGTTTTTTAAAGATAACCTTCTTAATTGTGTATGTATCTAATGACAGAGCTTTGAAACAGACAAAGCAAATTCTAACAGAACTGAAGAGAAAAACAAATTGAGAAGTATGGTTGAAGATTTTACTGTTCTTGCTTTATACTAGGCTGGTGCAGAAGTAATTGCAGTTTTTGCTATTAAAAGTACAAGAATGCCAGGCACAGTGGCTCATGCCTATAATCCCAGCACTTTGGGAGGCTGAGGCGGGCAGATCACCTGAGTTCATGAGTTCGAGACCAGCCTGGCCAACATGATGAAATCCCATCTCTACTAAAAATACGAAAATCATCTGGGCATTGTGGTGGGCACCTGTAATCCCAGCTACTCAGGAAGCTGAGGCAGAAGGATTGCTTGAACCTGGGAGGCAGAGGTAGCAGTGAGCCAAGATCGTGCCACACTCTAGCCTGGGCAACAGAGTCAGACTCTGTCTCAAATAATAATAATAATAATAATAAATAATAACAAGTACAAGTAGAAAAAATAAGTTAGGATATAGAAGACTCGAACAACATTGCCAACCAACTTGACCCAGATGATGTATATAGCACATTTCACCCACTGACAGCAGAATATACATTTTTTTCAAGTATATGTGGAATATGTACCATGATTGGCTAAAGTCTGGGCCATAAAATGTGTCAAATTTCAAAGAATTGAAACAGTACAGAGAATGTTCTTGACCTCATTGGAATTAAATTAAGAATCTATTTTTTATCTTAAAAATTTTCCAAATACTTAGAAATTAAGTAATAATTCTAAATAATTCATGAGTTGAAGAAATTACAAAGAAAGATAGAAAATATTTTTAATTCAGCTTAAAATAAAAACACAATATAAGATAATTGTGAAATGCAACTAAATCCACATTTAGAAGAAGATTTAAAGCTTTAAATGCTGGTATTAAAAAAAAGGGTAGGAGGTACCAGGCACGGTGGCTCATGCCTGTAATCCCAGCACTTTGGGAGGCCAAGGCAGGCAGATTGCTTGAGCTCAGGAGTAAAAGACTAGCCTGGGCAGTGTTGTGAAACCCTATCTCTGCTAAAAATACAAAAATTAGCTGGTCGTGGTGGTGCGCCCCTGTAGTCCCCACTACTTGGGAGGCTGTGGTGAGAGGATGGCTTGAGCCCAGGAGATGAAGGTTGCAGGTGAGCCAAGATCGCACCACTGCACTCCAGCTTGGGTGACAGAGTCAGACCCTGTCAAAAAGAAATATATAACAATGGTTCTTTATTATTAAAGCTTCCATCTTAACATGCTGGAAAAAGAAGAGGAAATTAAATGCAGAGCAAATGAAGAATAAAATGTTAAAGATAAGAGCAGATGTCAATGAAATGTAAAACAAAAACAAAAATAGAGAAAATAAATAAGACCCAAAGATAGTTCTTAGAAAAAAAAAATCATTGTATTGACTCATCAAGACAAAAGGAAAATTATCATTATTATAAGTGAAAAAGGGGATATCACCCTAGATATTATGGGCATTAAAATAATAACTAAGAAATACTACAAACAGCTCTTGTCAAAAATTTGACCAGGGCAGGAAAACTATGGCAGTAGGTCAAATCTGGCCTGCCACCTGTTTTAGTTAAAAAGTTTTGTTGGAACACAGCCATAATGATTTGTTTATGCACAATCATCCTTCAGTATTTGTGGGGAATTGGTTCCAGGACCTCCCACAAATACCAAAATCTGCAGATGCTCAAGTTTCTGATATAAAATGTGGTATTTTGCATATAATTCATGCGCATCTTCCTGTGTACTTTAAATTATCTGTAGATTATTTATAATAGCTAATACAATGTAAATGCTATGTAAGTGGTTGTTATACTGTTTTGTTTAGGGAATAATGACGAGTAAAAGTCTGTACATGTTCAGTACAGGTTTCATTTTTTTCCAATTTTTTTTCATCCACAGTTGGTTGAATCCATGGATGCAGAATCTATGAATATGGAGGGCTTGCTCTATTGTCTATGGTTGCTTTCATGTTTGAGTGGCAGAATTCATTAATTGCGACAGAGACTGGATGTTCCATAAAGTCTAAAATATTTAATATCTGTCCCATTATAGAAAAAGTTTGCTAACCCTTGACCAAGATGAAATGAAAACGTTCCTTGAGCAATACAAATTACCAAAACTAATAAAATAGAAAAGTCTGAATGTCCTTATATCTATTAAGTAAATTGAAATCAAAGTGAAAAGTTTTTCACAAAATAAAGTCCTGACCCAGATGAAATATTTAAGAGAGAAATAATATCAATTCTACAGAAATTCTTCAGAAAACAAAGGAGGAAACGTTTCAAAGCTTATTTCATGAGCACAAAATTACCTTAATATCAAAAATAAAGAACGACATTACATGAAAACTACAGATCAATATTCCTAATAAATGTAGACGCAAAAATCCTTAAGAAATATTAGTAACTAGAATCCAGCAATATTAAAAGGATAATATGGCATGACTATGTGGGATGTATGCCAGGAATGTAAGCTGATTTAACATTTGAAAATCAGCTGAAGTAGTTTACCACATGCAAAGCTTTTTTTAAAAAAAAGAAGTCCACATTAGCATCTCAATAGATGTGCAAGATGCATTTAACAAAGCTTAACAATTCATGATTAAAAAGAGTAAAACATTGCAGCAAACTAGAAATAGAAACCAACTTCCAAACCTGATAAAAATCTTCTGTGAAAAATCTAGAGTTAACATAATACTTAATGGAAAAACTAAATGCTTTCCATCCAAGATCAGGAGCAAGATAAGAATGCCCACTCACACTGCTTTTATAGAATATTTACTATAGTAAAAATTCTAGCCAGTGGTATAAGGCAAGAGGAAAAACAAACTTGACCAGATGAAATGGAATAAGCAGACTGTTTTAATTCATGTAAAACATGATTCTGTGTATGAAATAGCCAAAGAAATCTACCAAAAATTGGTAGAATTAAAAGGTATATTTAGCATGTTCACAGAATATGAGTTGGATATTTAAAAAATTCCACTTGTATCTATATAATAGCAATTGAATTGAAAAATTAGAAATTTAAATGAAAAACATGCCATTGTAATAGTATCCAAAATGAAATACTTGAAAACAAATTTAACAACATATGCTTAAGACCTGCAGACCAAATACTGAAAGAAAGTAGACAAAACCTAAATAAATGATATATACCATGTTCATGAATTGGAAGATTTCATGTTCTTAAGATGACAATTCTCCCCATTTTAATTAGTAGACTCAATGTAATCAATTTAAAAACCACAGCTGAAAAGCTCTTTCTAATATTTATGCTAGAAAATCAAAGGATCTATATAAGCCAGAAGAATATTGAAAAAATAAAAAGAACAAAGTTGAAGAACACACACTTCTAGAGTTCAAGAATGACTTTAAACCCACAGTAACCAATAATCACCTTTTATGGTTAATTGATTTTGTAAAAGATGCCAAGGTCATTAAATAGGGAAAGAATAATCTTTTGAACAAGTGCTGCTGGAAAGTCTGGATTTATACATGGTAAAATGTGAAAAGATGCATCTCAATCCTTTACTGACACCATACCCCAAAACTAAGAGGAGGTGACTCGGAGACTCAAAACTAACTGGAGGTGACTCATAGACCTAGCTATAAGGCAAAAACAGGGGTGCACAAACTGGTCCACTGACCAGATTTGGCCATGCTCATTTGTTTGTGTTTTATCAATGATGCATTTATGCTACAACAGCAGAGGTGAATACTATGACAGTGACCATATGTCCCATAAAGTCAAAAATATTGATTATTGGTCGGGCACGGTGGCTCACGCCTGTAATCCCAGCACTTTGTGAGGCCGAGGCAGGCAGATAACAAGTCAGGAGCTCACGACCAGCCTAGCCAACATGGCAAAACCCCGTCTCTACTAAAAATACAAAAATTAGCCAGGTGTGGTGGCAGGTGCCTGTAATCCCAGCTACTCAGGAGGCTGAGGAAGAAGAATCGCTTGAACCTGGGAGGCGGAGGTTGCAGTGAGCCGAGATCGCGCCACTGCACTCCAGCCTAGATGGCAGAGTGAGACTCCGCTTCAAAAAAAAAAAAAAGGATTCCTGAGCAAGATGGTCGAATAGGAACGGCTCCAGTCTGCAGCTCCCAGAGAGATCAATGCAGAAGGTGGGTGATTTCTGCATTTCCAACTGAGGTACCCGGCTCATCTCATTGGACTGGTTAGACAGTGGGTGCAGGACATGGAGGGTGAGCTGAAGCAAGGTGTGGCATCGCCTCACTGGGGAAGTGCAAGGGGTCAGGGAACTCCCTCCCCTAGCCAAGGGAAGCCATAAGGGACCATGCTGTGAGGAATGGTGCACTCCAGCCCAGATACTATGCTTTTCCCATGGTCATCACAACCCACAGACCAGGAGAGTCCCTCAGGTGCCTATACCACAAGGGCCCTGGGTTTCAAGCACAAAACTGGGCCGCTGTTTGGGTAGACACCGAGCTAGCTACAGAAGTTTTTTTTCATACCCTAGTGGCAACTGGAACTCCAGCAAGACAGAGCCGTTCACTCCCCTGGAAAGGGGGCTGAAGCCAGGGATCCAAGTGGTCTCGCTCAGTGGATCCCACCCACATGGATCCCAGCAAGCTAAGATCCACTGGCCTGAAACTCTCGCCACCAGCACAGCAGTCTGAAGTCAACCTGGGACACTTGAGCTTGGTTGGGGGAGGGGTGTCTGCCATTACTGAGGCTTGAGTAGGTGGTTTTCCCCTCACAGTGTAACCAAAACCACTAGGAAGTTCGAACTCAGCAGAGCCCACCGCAGCTCTGCAAAGCTGCTATAGCCAGAATGCCTCTCTAGATTCCTCCTCTCTGGGCAGTGCATCTCTGAAAGAAAGGCAGCAGCCCCAGTCAGGGGCTTATAGCTCCCATCTCCCTGGGACAGAGCATCTGGTGGAAGGGGCAGCTGTGGGCACAGCTTCAGCAGACTTAAATGTTCCTGCCTGCTGGCTCTGAAAAGAGCAGTGGATCTCCCAGCAGAGCGCTCAAGCTCTGCTAAGGGACAGACTGCCTCCTCAAATGGGTCCCTGATCCCTGTGCCTCCTGAGTGGGAGACAACTCCCAGCAGGGGTCGACAGACACCTTATACGGAAGAGCTCCAGCTGGCATCTGGCACATGCCCCTCTGGGACAAAGCTTCCAGAGGAGGGAACAGGCAGCAATCTTTGCTGTTCTGCAGCCTCTGCTGGTAATACACAGGCAAACAGGGTCTGGACTGGACCCCCAGCAAACTCCAGCAGACCTGCAGAAGAGGGGCCTGTTAGAAGGAAAACTAACAAACAGAAACCAACAGCATCAACATCAACAAAAAGACAACCATGCAAAAACTCCATCCAAAGGTCACCAACAGCAAAGACCAAAGGTAAATAAATCCACAAAGATGAGGAAAAACCAGTGCAGAAAGGCTGAAAATTCCAAAAACCAGAATGTCTCTTCTCCAAAGGAACACAACTGCTCACCAGCAAATGAACAAAACTGGACGGAGAAAGAGTTTGATGAATTAATAGAAATAGGCTTCAGAAGGTGGGTAACAACAAACTCCTCCAAGCTAAAGCAGCATGTTCTAACCCAATGCAAGGAAGCTAAGAACCTTGATTAAAGGTTAGAGGAAGTGCTAATTAGAATAACCAGTTTAGAAAAGAACATACATGACCTGATAGAGGTGAAAAACATAGTACAAGAACTTTGTGAAGCATACACAATTATCAATAGCCAAATAAATCAAGTGGAAGAAAGGATATCAGAGATTGAAGATCAACTTAATGAAATAAAGTGTGAAGACAAGATTAGAGGAAAAAAATGAAAAGGAACCAACAAAGCCTCCAAGAAATATAGGACTATGTGAAAAGACCAAATCTACATTTGATTGGTGTACCTGAAAGTGATGGGGACAATGGAACCAAGTTGGAAAACACACTTCAGGATATTATCCAGGAGAACTTCCCCAACGTAGCAAGACAGGCCAACATTCAAATTCAGGAAATACGGAGAACACCACAAAGATAATCCTTGAAAAGAGAAACCCCAAGACACGTAATCATCAGATTCACTAAGGTTGAAATGAAGGAAAAAATGTTAAGGGCAGCCAGAGAGAAAGGTTGGGTTACCCACAAAGGGAAGCCCATCAGACTAACAGCAGATCTTTCTGCAGAAACCCTATAAACCAGAAGAGAGTGAAGGTGAATATCCAACATTCTTAAAGAAAGAATTTTTAACCCAGAATTTCATATCCAGCCAAACTAAGCTTCATAAGTGAAGGAGAAATAAAATCCTTTACAGACAAGCAAATGCTAAGGCATTTTGTCACCACCAGGCCTGCCTTACAAGAGCTCCTGAAGGAAGCACTAAATATGGAAAGGAAAAACCAATACCAGCCACTGCAAAAACAAACGAAAATGTAAAGACCATCAACATTATGAAGAAATTGCATCAACTAATGGGCAAAATAACCAGCTAGCATCATAAAATTCACACACAATATTAATGTTAAATATAAATGGGCTAAACGTCCCACTTAAATGGCACAGAGTGGCAAATTGGGTAAAGAGTCAAGGCTCATTGGTGTGCTGTATTCAGGAGACCCATCTCACATGCAAAGACACTCATAGGCTCAAAATAAAGGGATGGAGGAAGATTTGCCAAGCAAATGGAAAGAAAAGAAAAAAAGCAGGGGTTGCAACCCAAGGCTCTGATAAAACAGACTTTAAACCAACGAAGATCAAAAAAGACAAGGAAGGGCATTACATAATGGTAAAGGGATCAATGCAACAGGAAGAGCTAACTATCCTAAATTTATATGCACCCAATACAGGAGCACCCAGATTCGTAAAGTAAATTCTTAGAGGCCTACAAAGAGCCTTAGACTCCCACACAGTAATAGTGGGAGACTTTACATCCCACTGTCAATATTAGACAGATCAACGAGACAGAAAATTAGCAAGGATATTCAGGACTTGAACTCAGCTCTGGACCAAGTCGACCTAATAGATATCTACAGAACTCTCCATCCCAAATCAACAGAACATAAATTCCTCTTAGCACCACATAACACTTATTCTAAAATCAACCACATAATTGGAAGTAAAACACTCCTCAGCAAATGCAAAAGAATGAAAATTATAACAAATAGTCTCTCAGACCACAGTGCAATCAAATTAGAACTCAGGATTAAGAAACTCACTCAAAACTAAACAACTACATGGAAACTGAATAACCTGCTCCTAAATGACTACTGGGTAATTAACGAAATTAAGGCAGAAATCAATAAGCTCTTTGACACCAATGAGAACAAAGACACTATGTACCAGAATCTCTGGGACACAGTTAAAGCAGCATTTAGAGGAAAATTTATAGCACTAAATGCCCACAGGAGAAAGTGAGAAAGGTCTAAAATCGACACCCTAACATCACAATTAAAAGAACTAGATAAGCAAGAGCAAACAAATTAAAAAGCTAGCAGAAGACAAGAAATAACTAAGATCAGAGTAGAACTGAAGGAGATAGAGACATGAAAAACCCTTCAAAAAAATCAATGAATCCAGGAGCTGGTTTTTTTAAAAAATTAACAAAATAGATAGACCACTAGCCAGACCAATAAAAAAGAAAAGAGAGAAGAATCAAATAGACACAATAAAAAATGATAAAGGGGAGATCACCACTGATCCCACAGAAATACAAACTACCATCAGAGAATACTGTAAACACCTCTACACAAATAAACTAGAAAATCTAGAAGAAATGTATAAATTCCTGGATACATACCCACTCCCAAGACTAAACAAGGAAGAAGTCGAATCCCTGAATAGACCAATAACAAATTCTGAAATTAAGGCAGTAATTAATAGTCTAGCAACCAAAAAAACCCAGGACCAGATGGATTCACAGCCAAATTCTACCAGAGGTACAAAAAGGAACCAGTACCATTCCTTCTGTAACTATTCCAAACAATAGAAAAAGAGGGACTCCTCCCTAATGCACTTTATGAGACCAGCATCATCCTAATACCAAAACCTGGCAAAGACACAATAAAAAAAGAAAATTTCAGGCCAATATCCCTGATGAACATTGATGCGAAAATTCTCAATAAAATACTGGCAAACCAAATCCAGCAGCACATTAAAAAGCTTATCCACCATGATCCAGTTGGCTTCATCCCTGGGATGCAAGGTGGTTCAACATACACAAATCAATAAATAAACAACCCATCACATAAACAGAACCAATGACAAAAACCACATGATTATCTCAATAGATTTAGAAAAGGCCTTCGAAAAAATACAACACTCCTTCATGCTAAAAACACTCAATAAACTAGGTATTGATGGAACATATCTCAAAATAATGAGAGCTATTTATGACAATATCATACTGAATGGGCAAGCTGGAAGCATTCCCTTTGAAAACTGTCACAAGACGAGGATGACCTCTCTCACCACTCCTATTCAACACATTATTGGAAGTTCTGGCCAGGGCAATCAGGCAAGAGAAAGAAATAAAGCATATTCAAATAGGAAGAGAGGAAGTCAAATTATCTCTGTTTGCAGATGACATGATTGTATCTTTAGAAAACCCCATCATCTCAGCCCCAAAACTCCTTAAGCTGATAAGCAACTTCAGCAGTCTCAGGATAAAAAATCAGTTTGCGAAAATCACAAGAATTCCTATACACCGATAATAGACAAACAGAACCAAATCATAAGCAAACCCCCATTCACAATTGCTACAAAGAGAATAAAATACCTAGGAATACAACTTACTAGAGATGTGAAGGACCTCTTGAAGGAGAACTACAAACCCCTGTTCAAGGAAATAAGAGAGGACACAAACGAATGGAAAAACATTCCATGCTCATGGAGAGGAAGAATCAATATTGTGAAAATGGCTATCCTGCCCAAAGTAATTTATAGATTCAATGCTATCCCCATCAAGCTACCATTGACTTTCTTCACAGAATAAGAAAAAACTAGTTTAAATTTTATATGGAACCAAAAAAGAGCCCATATAGCCAAGACAATCCTAAGGAAAAAGAACAAAGCTGGAGGGATCACGCTACCTGACTTTATACTACAAGGCTACAGTAACCAAAACAGCATGGTACTTGTACCAAAACAGATATATAGACCAATGGAAGAGAACAGAGTCCTCAGAAATAACACCACACATCTACAACCATCTGATTGTTGACAAACCTGACAAAAAATAAGCAATGCGGAAAGGATTCCCTATTTAATAAATGGTGTTGGGAAAACTGGCTAGCCATGTGCAGAAAACTGAAGCTCTCCTTACATCTTATACAAAAATTTACTTGAGATGGATTAAAGATTTAAATATAAGACATAAAACCATAAAAACCCTAGAAGAAAACCTAGGCAACACCATTCAGGACATAGGCCTGGGCAAAGACTTCATGGCTAAAACACCAAAAGTAATGGCAACAAAAGCCAAAATTGACAAATGGGATCTAATTAAACTAAAGAGTTTCTGCACAGCAAAAGAAACTATCATCAGAGTGAACAGGCAACCAAAAGAATGGGTAAAAATTTTTGCAATCTACCCATCTGACAAAGGGCTAATATCCATAATCCACAAGGAACTTAAACAAATTTACAAGAAATAAACAAACAACCCCATCAAAAAGTGGGCAAAGGATATGAACAGACACTTCTCAAAAGAAGACATTTATGTGGGCAACAAACCTGAAAAAAAGCTCATCATCACTGGTTATCAGAGAAATGCAAATCAAAACTATAATGAGATACCATCTCATGCCAGTTAGAATGGTGATCATTAAAAAGTCAGCAAACAACAGATGCTGGAGAGGATGTGGAGAAATAGGTATGCTTTTACACTGTTGGTGGGGGTGTAAATTAGTTCAACTATTGTGGAAGTATGGGGGGAACTCACCCCCAATATTTCAACGTAGGTTCTTTCTATTTTCCCTAAGTGTAGGCTGGTCTGAGAAATAAAGAGAAAGAGTACAAAGAGAGGAATTTTATAGCTGGGCTGCCAGGGGTGACATCACATAGTGGTAGGACCATGATGCCCCCTTGAGTCACAAAACCAGCAGGTTTTATTAAGGACTTCAAAAGGGGAGGAGGTTTATGAACAGGGAGTAGGTCACAAAGATCACATGCTTCAAAGGGCAAAAAGGAGAACAAAGATCACATGCTTCTGAGGCCAATAAAGATCACAAGACAAAGGGCAAAGCAAAGATCACAAGGCAAAGGGCAAAATCAAAAACTCCTGATAAGGGTCTATGTTCAGCTGTGCACATATTGTCTTGATAAACATCTTAAACAACATAAAACAGGGTTCGAGAGCAGAGAACCGGTCTGACCTCAAATTTACCAGGGAGCAGTTTTTTCCCCACCCTAATAAGCCTGAGGGTACTGCAGGAGATCAGGGCGTATTTCAGTACTTATCTCAACCACATAAGACAAACACTCCCAGAGCGGTTGTTTATAGATCTCCCCACAGGAATGCATTCCTTTCCCAGGGTCTTAATATTCCTGGCTAGGAAAAGAATTTAGCAATATCTGTCCTACTTGCATAACCGTTTATAGGCTCTCTGCAAGAAGAAAAATATAGCTCCTTTTTCCCGACCCCGCAGGCAGTCAGACCTTATGGTTGTCTTCCTTTGTTCCCTAAAAATCGCTGTTATTCTGTTCTTTTTCAAAGTACACTGATTTCATATTGTTCAAACACACATGTTTTACAATCAATCTGTACAGTTAACGCAGTCATCGCAGTGGACCTGAGGTGATGTACATCCTCAGCTTACGAAGATAACAGGATTAAGAGATTAAAGTAAGACAGGCATAAGAAATTAAAAGAGTATTATTAGGGAAGTGATAAATGTCCATGAAATCTTCACAACTTATGTTCCTCTGCCGCAGCTCCAGCCGGTCCCTCTGTTTGGGGTCCCTGACTTCCCACAACATGGAAGACAGTGTGGCAATTCCTCAAGGATCTAGAACCAGAAATACCATTTGACCCAGCAATCCCATTACTGGGTATATACCCAAAGGATTATAAATCATTCTACTATAAAGACACATGCACATGTATGTTTATTGCAGCACTATTCACAATAGCAAAGACTTGGAACCAACCCAAGTGCCCATCCAGGTTAGACTAGATTAAGAAAATGTGGTACATATATACCATGAAATACTATGCAGCCATAAAAAAGAATTAGTTCATGTCCTTTGCAGGGACATGGATGAAGCTGGAAACCATCATTCTCAGCAAACTAACACAGGAACAGAAAACCAAACACCGCATGTTCTCACTCATAAGTGGGAGTTGAACAATGAGAACATACGGGCACAGGGAGGGGAACATCACACACTGGGGCCTGTTAGGGAGTAGGGGGCAAGGGGAGGGATAGCATTAGGAGAAATACCCAATGTAGATGACAGGTTGATGGGTGCAGCAAACCACCATGGCACGTGTATACCTATGTAACAAACCTGTACATTCTGCACATGTATCCCAGAACTTAAAGTACAATAATAAAAAAAGAAAAAACAATAAATTATCTGGCCCTTTACAAGAAGGTGATCTAAAAGAAAATATGGAAGAATCTGAAGATTTCCCATGATCTAAAGAAAAATGAGGGAGAATATCTTCGTGACATTGGAATAGGGAAATATTTCTAGTATAGGACACAAAAGTCACTAACCATTTAAAAAAGCAAATAAATAATTTTATTCTATTAAAATTTTGATAATTTGCTTTTCAAAAGACACCACTAAAAAAATGAAAAGTCAAGGAAGAGACTGAGAGAAGATATCTGCAGTTCCTACATCAAACAAAAAATTTATGTTCAGAATATATGAAGTACTTGTTTAATGTAATAACAAGACAAACCATCAAATTTAAAAACGAACAAAGATTTTAACAGATACTTCACAAAATAAGATAAATGAATAGCCAACAAACTCATGAAAGATGCTCAATATTATTAGTCACCAGTAAATAAAAATGAAAAACACAGTGAGATACCACTATAGACCCACTAGAATGGCTAAAATTAGACTGAGAATTCCAAATGTTGACAAGGATGTAGAGCAACTAGAATGCTCCTACGTTGATGATGGGGATCTAAAATGGTCTAACACTTTTGAAGAACAGTTTGACAGTTTCTTATAAACTTACCAGTACACTTTTCATGTATCCAGCAATTGCATTCCTGAGTACAGTATTTATCCAAGGGAAATGAAACAAAGACTTGAACACAATGTTCATTATAACTTTATTCCTAATAGATAAAACCTAAGCTACTCAAATGCTCACCATTTGTGAATAGAGAGACAAAATATAGTACTTTCATACTATAGTATACTACTCACCTATAAAAAAGAACCAGCTACTGGTAACATACAACAATATGCGTTACTAAAACACTAGGGGTTCTTTGTAGATCCTGCTGCTCACTGCACAGTAAGCCAATCACTGAGACAATGAGTATTGCCAGGGAAGAAGGCTTTAATTGGGTACTGCAGCTGTGGAGATGGAGATCACTCTCAAATCCATCTCCCTGACTGACTAAAATTAGAAGTTTACATAGCAGGGAAGAATGTAACCACGTGTAAAAAAATAGGAACAGGGAGGGGTAAGGAAGAGAAATTGGTCAATGGGAAGCAGGTGGTAGGTTAGGCATCACAATGGGTAAGAGGTCTGGTGGCATCTCATTGCCCAGATGCAGTGATCTGGTGAGTTTCAGCTCCTCCATACTGTCTGGGAGGCCTAATGGTTGGTTTCTTCAGAAAGGAACTCAGATAAGACAATTGTAACTTTCTCAAGCTTTAAAACCGGGAGGGTAAATTTCTGTGCTTATTCAAATGAAATCATAAACAGCAATTCTATAGGACAATGGGGCTAGTTTTATATAGATGAATCTCAGAAACATTATGGAGAATAAAAAAAGCCTGGCACACACCCCCAAAACAAATACTATATGATTCAACTTATAGGAAACTCCAGAAAAGGCAGACTAATCTATACTGCAAGAAAACGTATCAGTTGTTACTCGGAGCTGGGGACAGGAATGGGTTGGGACTGATAGCAAAGGAACAATAGGGACTTACTGGAGTTTTGAAAATATTCTGTATCTTAATTGGGGTCTTTGGTACATGAATGTATACATTTGCCCAATCTTATTGGACGTATTGAATACACTTTAAATGGACACATTTTACTGTATGTCCATTTTATTGTAAAAGCAACCTTATCAATATTGCTTTATAAACATATTTTCTTGCACTGGATTTATCTGGTAAGCATTTCATTGCCCACCTTCTACCGCTACCCTGTGATTATGTAGGTGTATATCAAACAGAGTCAGAAAGCAGCCCCCACCTACCCCAGACACTTTCAGCTAATATCCCATTTGTCACCAGCCCTATCGTGGAATGATGCATATCTGTCACACTATCCACAGCTGTAGAAGGCTTTTGCATATATCCTGGGTCTGATTGAAAGAATCTCTCCTGCTTAAATTTATGCCAAACTCCTTTCAATTATTACTCTGTGGACATTAAAAATGGCGCCATTTTCTTTAAATAAAAACATGTTGGCTTGAGGACAATAATTAGATCATTTCTTTTAGGCCAAGTGAAGCAGTACTTATAAAGTCTCTGCCTGCCTTGTGTCCGGTGTCCCAGATACTCTGTACCTCCAAGAACTTGGAACAACCATCTCCGAGCATGCAAAGCTGATGCTGCGTTGGGGAAGACAAGGTTCTAAACAGACAGCAACTATAAAATGGTACTGAGGAATATAAGCTAAAAATCAGAATATGCAATATATTCTAAGGGTGTTGGCAATTCAGAGAACTAGAAAAGCGGCCTCAGGTAGGTAGTCAGAGAAATCATTGTAAAGAAGATAAAATTTAAATAAGCTCAGAGCAACTGTAATCCCTTTAAATGTTCTTTCCGGAACCATTATTCTATCCCTGGAGTCATTTCAGGCTCTTCTCAGGAACTCATAGAAAAAGAAAAAGGGTGGGGGAGGCAGATCATTTCATTACTAAAGCTGGTGGTGCTAGGGTACACCTTGGGGGGTTTGCTGAAGAAATATGCAAAATGGGCATCTCTCTGGATCACAGCTGGGAGATTTTGCAGGGATCCAGAGAGTAGAGTTTTCTACTTTCGAGTTTGTTTTTGTCATCTTAATTTCCATTTGCTTTCTCGGTGGCTCAGTATGCCACAGAAATATCACGATCTGGAAGTTGCAAAAGGAAGCTTTTAGGTTGTCAACTTTCTTGCTGGGTCTAGTAGAAAGAAAAAGAGCACCAGGAAAGATGGCAAGGTTTTTAAGTAGGGCACTATGAGTAGAGAATATACTGTAAACACAGCATGTTATGTTCAGCCTTTGACCCTTCAGCTTCATTAAGCTTTTGTCTATAATATTTAAGATGAAACAGCTCTGAAAAGTGAAACTGGGAAAAATACACTCTGCCTATCAATATCTACCTCATAGGAGCATCAGAGCTACACAAGGTGTAACATTTCTCTTCCCACTAATCATTTTTACGTGTGATATTGGCTGCCCTGTTTTAAAACAGGTATTTATGATCAAGTGGGCAAAAACACACCTCATCTTTTCTCAATTTTGGGGGACTTAGGGTAGTTGAAAATAATTGCTGTGTTCTTGGCAAGGTTTACCTTGCACAATAAGACAATTCCAAGTTTCTAAAGAATATGGTCTCTTTATGACCTCTTCCAAACGACCCACTCCAGCATTCTTTTAAGGCCTCCCAAATTCCGTTAGTGAATTAGGGAAGGCGTTGACAGGAACCCCAAACTAGCTTTAAATATATTACCTAAAAGATGATAGCATATTCATCCTCTCCTTAACTTATCAGAATAGCTCATTTTGTCCTGATGGAGAGAAAGAGCTTGAGAGAAAAGATGAGGGGTGCTTACCCTAAACTTGCATCTTCATATCTGCATAGACCAGACTACCAGGAGTCAAAAAGTTTGAGCCCCATGAACTTCAACCCAATTTGAGAAAAATCATCCTTCTTTGCTGATAGTGGTCATGGTGGTTTTTCTCCTCCTCCTTCTCCTCCTCTTCTTCTTTTTACTCTTTGGTATAATAATTCCTATTCTGCCAGATTTTTACTCTTTGACTCTGATTCTAATTTTCTAGCTCCATTTTTTTCCCTTGGAATTAACAACAAACATTCATTTCCCTGAATTTCTTCCTTCAAACTTTCTGAAAGGCAGGATTCGATTTGCTCCTGATTCTTCCTACCTTGACTACTGGAGACATGAATTCATGCTATTATAGCTCCAGTTCCCAGCACTAAATCCAAAGACTGCTTATTTTCCTGGCCTTTTACACAGCAGAGATGAACTGAGAAGGTTTGGAGGGCATTGCAAAGAATAAGGCAGAAACATCCAGGCAAAAACAAGGACACCAGGCCCGTGAGAAGGCTGCAAAGACAGACTAGAGCTAGTATACCGTATGTTCTAGCATGCTGTGTAGGCATCTAGGCTTTGCAACTCACAAGAGTGAGAACTGATTCTCTGCCCTTCAAATTTCCTTAATGGTGTAACGAAAAGAGTTCAGGAGTGAAAGTATAATCAGAAGGATATATACCAAATGTCAGGCCAGGCGCGGTGGCTCATGGCTGTAATCCCAGCACTTTGAGAGGCCGAGGCAGGTGTATTACTTGAGGACAGGAGTTCGAGACCAGCCTGGGCAACATGGAGAAACCCTGTCTCTACAAAAAAATACAAATAATTAGCCGGTTGTGGTGGCACATGCCTGTAATCCCAGCTACTCAGGAGGCTGAGGCAGGAGAATCGCTTGAACCCGGGAGGCAGAGGTTGCAGTGAGCCGAGATCATATCACTGCACTCCAGCCAGGGTGACAGAGTAAGACTCCATTTCAAAACAAACAAACAAACAACAACGAAAAAACACAAAGCAAACAAATCCAAATGTTAAATGTAGGGAATTATCATAATTAACTGTACTCTCTTAGTTTCTCCATCAGTGGACTGAGTCTCACAGTAACTGCACAATCAACTTTCTAGGATAACAGAGATAATATCAGAAACCAAGAGATGCACGTGTGCTTCATAGTACATTTGAAAAAGTATTTAGTTGATGGAAAATCACAGGCTGTGGACTCCCCTTTCTGACATCAAATCCATGGAAATAAATGCATATGCATTATTTTACTTGGAAAGAAGAGAACTATCAGGGAACCAGAAACTATGAAAAATCTTAAAAGAATGCAAATGGAAAACTACAGAGGGAACATCAGCCAGGAAGAGAAGCTGGAGGCCAGGACAAGCCCAGGAGACAGCTGCAACATAAAGGCGGGAGAAGCCCTGAGCAAGCTCCTGTCTGGAGGTGGTAGAAGCTGGGACTAAAAGGTGAGAAAGAACCACCAGGAGACAGGTTAGTTGTGATGCCACAGGAGGAGGGGCCAGTTGGGTTCATCCTTGCACTTGGCTTCCCCTGCTCCATAAGCAGCAGTAGCAGATGCTTCGGACTCAGGAAAGAAAAGTGACCGTGAGATCTCAGGAAAGAGAGAATTCAAAGAGCTTTGGCTGGCTTGCCACTCCCAGAAAGTAAAGGATTGCACCACGTGGAGTATTAAATGCTATGGTGTCCTGCCCTATAGCAGGCTCAGCTGCTCCCCAAATTATTTTGGAAACTACAAGTGAACTAGCCTCACAACAGAGGTAGCCAACAGACTAACAGTAAAACCCTGTTTAGCCAGGTGTGGTAGCCCAGGAAGTTGAGGCTACAGTGAGCCGTGATCAAACCACTGCACTCCAGCCTGGGTGACAGAGCGGGACCCGGTCTCAAAAAAAAAAGAATAACAGGGAATTGAATCTCAACTACAGAAACAGGCACTCAAGTGAGAAGCCTCCACTATTTGAGAAGAGTCAACACTATGAGAGAGAAGTAGTAACATCAGTAAATGGAAGAACTTACACAAAGACTACAGAGTTAGTAGGACAATTGGAATAGGATTTAAAGAAAGAGACCAACATCAGATTTCCCATCTAGAATATACTAGGTAAAAGTATGAAGTAATTTTGAATACAGAAATGAAATGATTTCTAAGTCAATCTAAGTGACAACACTGCTAGTTTTCTCTATAATATCTTTTTCTCTTGCTTCTTGCAAATTAACAATACTCCAATATTACTTAAAGTAGTAACATGTCCACTTAAAAATACTTCTCCAGAATCCCTTGTAACTAGAACTATCCATCTGGCATAGACATGTAAACAGAAAGTTATAGGATGGAGGTCTCTGTAATTCTGTTTTTCTAATAAAAAGGAATAGACACAGCTGATCTATGTATACTATCCTTCTCCTTGTCCTATCTTCTTCCTCTCTGGAATATGGACTTAATAATTACAGGTACACAAACCATTTTGTGACAATGAGAACTAAAACCACATCTTAAGGTTTGCTTATAGTAAAATAGAAGGAGTTTTTGACTACTTCTCTGAGCAATTGCACCAGCCTAAAGAATTCTAATCTCCAGCCTCTTACTAAATAATAAAAGAAAAAACCTCTCTTTTGTCAAGCATCACACTAGCCCCACACACCAGTCTCTTTGCTCAGGTTGCTATTCTTTAGCCAGATGCAATTCCTAACTTATAAAAGTTAGATGTCTATACCTAGCTAAACTATCATTCAAGAGATGCAATAAAATAAACATATTTTTAGAAAACAAATACAAAACGTTTAACCCTTCAAAGATCTCTAAAAAAGTTATAAAGATACTCCAACAAGAGAGAAAGGAATTGCAAGAATCAATGGAGAATGCAGGTACATATTACCTGCATAATATTAAAAATGTTATAATAATATAAAAAGGTATTAAATGCAAGGTAATTAATACATTTATTTGTCAAAATAGGTCACCAAAACAATACATTTTCAATTATATATATAATTGAAAAACATATATATTTATATAGAGAGAATTGGCAGAGCTTTTGCATATGTATTTATATATGTAAAATTATAGATATAATTTCTCATTTTATATATCATATATAAATATAAAATATAATTATATATCATATATAAATATAAAATATAATTATATATCATATATAAATATAAAATATAATTATATATCATATATAAATATAAAATATAATTATATATCATATATAAATATAAAATATAATTATATATCATATATAAATATAAAATATAATTATATATCATATATAAATATAAAATATAATTATATATCATATATAAATATAAAATATAATTATATATCATATATAAATATAAAATATAATTATATATCATATATAAATATAAAATATAATTATATATAATTATAATATATAATATATACATATATATGTATAAAATTAGACTGTACATTTATCACTAAAAAAATAGGTAATTTTGGCCAGGCACAGTGGCCCATGCCTGTAATCCCAGCACTTTGGGAGGCTGAGGTGGGCAGATCAGGAAGTCAGGAGTTCAACCTGACCAAAATGGTGAAACCCCCTCTCTACTAAAAATACAAAAATTAGCCAGGCGTGGTGATGCATGCCTGTAATCCCAGCTACTCAGGAGGCTGAGGCAGGAGAATTGCTTGAACCCGGGAGGTGGAAGCTGCAGTGAGCCGAGATCACGCCACTGCACTCTAGCCTGGGTGACAGAGTAAGACTCCATCTCAAAAAAAAAAAGGGGGTAATTTTGTATAGTCATATACTGGTTCAAAATATTCAGTACATTCTATCTCGCTAGAACATTAGTTAAGTTGGAGAGGGAGACAGAGATAGAGAAAAACAGAGAGAACTCTAGATGTGTGAAACCATGAGCTACTCGCCAAATTCACTCTACTTACTCACCAAAGGCCCTAGAGATATTTGAAAGACCTACCAGATTTAACATTTATTCACTCATTTTTGAAAACAAGACTGAAACACAAACTATAATCCAGCAGTCCACTTGCAGGTTGGAGGTGATGACAAGGATGATGATGAGGAGAACAGAGATGATGAGAAGCATGGCTGCAGCAGCAGGGAACATTTATTGAGTGCTTACTGCATGCCCTGTGCTTAGTGCTTTCCATGTGTTATCTTATTCACCTATTTGGGGTCTCTTTGTGCTCTGCAGTTGAGAATTTGGGTCATTTACAGGTCAATGAAGATGGCAGGTGAATTCAGCAACTCAGCCACAGGGGAAAGGAGAAATGAGAACCACTGCGGCTATTCTTTTTGGGGGGGGAAATTGCAAGACAGGGAAACTCATAGCTGCTGAGGCCATGCATTTGAGCTCTCCACTTTTCCTCTTCCTGTTTGCTTTCATAGTGTGTGATAAATGGGTCTCTTTCAAACACTGCCTCACGTAGATCTTTAGCGTCCAGATTTTGTTTATTCTGGCTGACTAGGGAAGAAGAACAAGGGAAAAAATGTACAATAGAAGAAAAATGGATAAAACTTACTTCCAACATTTGATTAGAAAGATATTTCTCTCTTAATTCCCACCCCCCCCAAAATGTGCCTTCCACATTAACTTGCTATATATTCCTTTCTCGTATAGAAGCCAAATGAAAAAAGATACAGGAGAGATAAGAGTAGAAAGACAGCTCAGTGAAGGCGGAAGAAAACATTGGTTCACTCTTCTTTGCTGTTTCTGTGTTGGGATGCTGACTTGCTGTTCCCCTTAGAAGATTATGTATGACTTTATCAGAGAATTTCCTCCCCTTATTCACCTACATTGTCTTCACCTGTCACTGGGCAGGAGTGTGAGACTTCTTTGTACCATTTTCTCTCCTTCATTTCTCTAAGCGCTGCATAACCAGGCATCAGCAATATGCACGTTTTCAGGTCTGAGGCTAGGGAACTCCTCCCCTAACAGGTGAGCAGTCTAGCATATTCCTCAGAATTGGTGTGCAACTTATGGCTTATGAACTCAGATTGTTCCAGTGTCATGGTCAAGTCAGAATTAGTGATTTCATATCTTCAGTAATTTTTTAGCAGAGACCTTTCTCCACTAAGTTGGTCTCAGTTTAACTAAGTTGGTCTCAGTTCCTGGTTGCCTCCGTTTCCACTTTTATCTCTAGCTAGGATCCTCTTTTGCTGGTGCTCCTGGCAGCTCAGATGACAACTTTCTGAGCTCTGATAGAGGATTTGAACCTGAAATGCCGCACCCTGTCCACAGAGAACTTCCCCATGTACTTTCATTCCTCTGTAACTCATGCAATGATTATAGTAGTAATTGTAGGGAAAACACTGGGCTTTGAAGATACCTGGGTTTGAAACATGATTCTGCCAAGCACTAGCTGTATGAGTTTTTGAAAAGTCACTTCACCAGTGTGGGCAAATCACTTTAATGATAAATGATGAAGCTGGCCTGGCTGGATGGTTTCTGGGTACCCTCCAGCTGTCACGTGCAAGGATAGGATGGGGTTATGCAATTAACATTGAATACAAATAGTACAACTTCAGATCTATTCTGGTTTGAAGCAGGATACATATAAATTGATATATTAAACATATAGATGATTTAGGAATCTTACTTGAAAAACTACAGTAAAATTTCTTTATTTATTTAGCGTGTGTTAAATATATGAGAAAACAATGAAAATTATGTCTTTTCTTCTCCAGGCTGAATGGCTCAGTCCTGAAGACCTCGTATAACCCGGCCTATGACACGGGTATTACTTCTGCCCTCAGTACCCACTTCACCTTGGATTCTGTTACATCTTTTTGTTCTCTGGTCTTCCCACAACAGATGTCTTGTTGGTATTAGTGTTAAAAGCAGAGAGAAAGAATGAGACCTTTGTGAGGCTCAGTGGTGGTGACTGTGTTGGCCAATTGATGGTCTGGCCTGAGAGCCACTTGAAGCAAGTGCTAGGGCCTCCTGTGATGGATGGACTTACTGTGTGAGCCTCACACCCCACAGCTGATGCTCAGACTGAGGTCCTCTGGGGTCACCAGCAGTCATTCTGCCCTAGAGAACTCTGCCCTGGCTGAAGGATCTCTGCCAAGCCCATCTCAGCAAGGAGTCTCACATCTCAGAGTTTTTTATTGGTCTGGTAACTAGTGTTGACACCGTGTTATTTTTCAGGAGGCAATTTGCTTTTCTGGGCAGCATCTTAGGGACAGTGGGCATCGCAGTTGTGGCAGTAACAGAAATGTAATAGAAGTAACAGCAGGCTCTTCTGGCGTAATGAAAGTAGATGTGGTTGGAGTTGCAAGATCTGGAGGAGGGAGCCCAGATGACTTGTCAGTGGCCATTCAATGCACCTCCCTTCCCCTGCATTTTCCTTTCCATTCTGTCTTAGAGCTTTGTTTCAGACAAGTCGCCTGTGGCAGTGGGCTGGGAAGATGACTCTGAAGAGGCTTCAGCCCACACAGGGACATGTGTGACAAATTATCCTGACAAGGCTGCTACTCCAATATTAGCAGCTCGTTAGAAGAGATGGGTGAAATTCATCTCGGCTTTGATCAATTTTCTGCTAGCATTTCAGGACTTTCAAAGAATCCCCTCTTCCCCACCCTCTCCCATCCCGGTCCCTAATTTCTCATGGTGTTTTGTTGTTGAGGCCACACTTGGCAGGACTTCCCAAGGGCTCAGAGAATCTGGCAACGGACTGACCAAGTCCTACAAATGTTTATGGCCAGTGTTAGGAGGAAGAAAGGGAGCATGAACCTGGGTTTTTACACTTGTCCTCAAGGGAATGAAGGAATAAAGAGCTTGGATGACATAATCTCTAAGGTTCTATCCAACTCTCACACTCTGTGATTCTACCATGAGAACTGGAAGACAGGGTAGGGGAGAGAAGGAGGCCTTTGCTCATGTGATTTCCTCTGCCCAGGGAGTCTTGAAGCTAGACTGGCCCACAGAGAAAGGCCAGCCCAACCCTATAGCTGATGAAAACCTTGATGAAGGGACACAGATGAGACAAAGATCTGGACTTCCTGATTTCCAATCAGGTGTCCATCTGATATGGTTTGGCTCTGTGTACCCTCCCAATTCTCATCTTGAATTGTAATCCCCATATGTCAAGGGAGAGACCTGGTGGGAGGTGAATGGATCATGGGGATGGTTTCCCCATGTGGTTCTCATGATATTGAGTGAGTTCTCACGAGGTCTGATGGTTTAACAAGTGGCAGTTTCCCCTGCACTCTCTCTTGCTTGCCTGCCACCATGTAAGATGTGCCTTGCTTTCCCTTCAGCTTCCTCCATGATTGTATGTTTCCTGAGACCTCCCCTGCCATGCAGAACTGTGAGCCAATTAAACCTCTTTTCTTTGCTAATTACCCAGTCTCAGGTATGCTTTATAGCAGTGTGAGAACAGACTAATACACCATCCTACTTGACTGCATCACCACAAGGGGAAAAATAATTGAAAGCAAGAATATCAGAGTTCTTCAGAGAAACAGAACCAGCAGGAGATATATATATGTGTGTGTGAGTGTGTGCATGTATATATGTGTGTATTAAGATTTATTTAAAGGAACTGGCTCACATGACTGTGAGGACTGGCAAGTCTGAAATCTGTAGAACAAGCTGACAGGCTGAAAACTCAGACAGGGGTTGATGCTACAGTCTTGAGACAAAATTTCTTCTCTAGGAAGCCTTGGTATTTGCTTTGAGGGCCTTCAATAGATTGAATAAGGCCAACTCTCGTTATTGAGGACAATCTCCTTTACTAAATCAACTAACCACAGATATTAATCACATCTACAAAATACCTCCTATTTTAGTGCTGTTTCTCACATTTGTGTGCTTTTCTTGGTGGTTTTGCTATTTAAAAAGGCCTCTAAGCATAGTGCTGAAGTGATGTCTAGTGTTCCAAAGTGCAAGAAAGCTGTGATGTGCCTTACAGAGAAAATATATACTTATCAGCCGATAAGCTTATCAACTGATCTGCTTTATTCAGGCAGGAATTACAGTGCTGTTGGGAGTGGGTTCAATTTTAATGAACTAACAATATATATTAAATAAGGTGTCTTTAAATAGAAACACACATAAAACAAGGTTATATATTGGCCAATTGACAAAAATAATATGACCAGAGGCTCAAAGCAAACAACTCTATTTCGGCGAGAAGCAATGTTTGAGTATTTGCTAATTCAATGTTCTCCGCAAATTTGTGTTTGTTGTTTGTTTGTTTGTTTTTAAAGAAAGGATCTCACTTTGTCACCCAGGCTGGAGTGTGGTGGTGTAATCACAGCTCACTGCAGCCTCAAACTCCTGGGCTCAAGTGATCTTTCTACCTCAGCCTCCCAAGTAGCTGGAACTACAGGTGCATACCACCACATCCAGTTGATTTTTTATTTTTTTGTAGAGATGGGGTCTTGCTGTGTTGCCCAAGCTGGTCTTGAACTTCTGGCCTCAAACAATCCACCTGCCTTGGCCTCCCAAAGTGCTGGGATTACAGGTGTGAGCCACTGTGCCCAGCCCTCAGCAACTTTATAGAACATAACTACCTCAGATAACAAGAATCAACTCTATGGTAATGTGGGTTTAATCCTGGAATCACCCTATTATTCCCATTTTCAAGGTGAGGACTCTGAGGCACAGAGAAGTTAAGTAAGTGGTGGAGCTGAGAGTGAAATCCAGGTAGTTTATGTTCCAATGTCTGTGCCCCTGACACAGCACTGTGCTACGTCCCTGCTATGGCTCTGCTGATAGTACACGTCTCCTCATGCCTTTTATCTTTACTTACCCCTTTATGTATTATGTCTTGTCCTACTGTTTTAAATTTTAGCGTTCTGTGGGTCTTATTTTATGCTTTTTTTTTTTTTGTATATTGTAATGCACTTTAAAATGGGAACATGTAGAATCAGGAAAGAAAGATGAAGTAATAAGAAACACGGAAACTTGCTATTGCGCCTTTGGGATTTTCTGAGAGTTCCGGGCTTTGGTGATGAGCCAGGAAGATAGTGCAGGGGGACATTTAAGACCAAGTTGGGGACAGTACGTCAGAAGCAAGGGAAGACAGGTTCAAATGTGTTTACGTAGATTCCCACGAGTCATTTTCAATTACATGTAACTTAGAATGCAATGTTATTCTCCCTCTGTCTTCATTAGGTGGATTTCTGAACAATGGTTACTGGGCAAAATACAGTAGGACATCATGCTTGGCACAAACTTTTCTTGACCTGTGCTGTGAGGCACCATGCAGAGTTCCTGCCTTTGAGGATTTTATTTTCTTTGAGGAAATAGACAAACACAGTAACTTCAATGCCGTCCTGGAGATATTTCAGGCAGTGGGAACCTTGTGGACAAAGATATTGAAGCAGGGAAGTATAGGGCTTGTTTCAGGAAAGGCAAGCGATTAGAACATCATGATTGGAACAGGAAGGTCTGAGGTCAAGACCATCCCTCTGGAGAACTCCAAAAGGCACCATCCCATTGTCTTCTAGGTGAGTGGAACCCTCTGGAGTTGTCCAGGGCAGCAGTCCCCAACCTTTTTGGCACCAGGGACCAATTTCATGGAAGACAATTTTGCCATAGAAGTGGGGTGGAGGCGGCTTTGGGATGATTCAGGCACATTACATTTATTGTGCACTTTATTTATATTATTATTACATGGTAATATATAATGAAATAATTCCACAACTCACCATAATGTAGAATCAGTGGGAGCCCTGAACTTGTTTTCTTGCAACTAGATGGTCCCATCTAGGGGTGATGAGAGACAGTGACAGATCATCAGGCATTAGATTCTCATAAGGAATGCACAACTTAGATCTCTCCGATGCACAGTTCATGATAGGGTTTGAGCTCCTATGATAATTTAATGCCATTGCTGATCTGACAGGAGGCAGAGCTCAGGCGGTAATGCAAGCAATGGAGAGCAGCTATAAATACAGATGACTGGTACCATACCAGTACAGGTCCCCAGGGTTTGGGGACACCTGGTCTAGTGCACCACTTGAGAGCCTGAACAGAGAGGCCCTGGGGGAGGTTGGGAAGAGAGATCCATAATTATTTTTCTCTTTTTATGTAATGAGGGAGAAGATTTGAAGGGGGAAATGACATCAGATTTGCCCAATTCTAAAAAGACAAAAGCTCTATATTTTCCTGGATCAGCAAAACTGTCAACTGGAGATAAGGTGTTTGTAACTAATTCCCAAGGTACCTGCTTCAAATACTAATATGAGTGTTAACGTGGAAGTGCCTAATCATAGAGTGTTCATGTGTGATAAGTGCTTTGACTTAAGGTCAAGAACCAGGTCAGAAAAACAGTCTGTCCAAGTCTTCAAGCATTTTGGAATGAAATGCAGAGGCCCTTAGAATACACTCCGCGAAAGCTGGAAAGAATTTTAGAAATACCGTATTCTAGTCTCCTTTACAGGTGAGGCAAAGTATCTTTGCAAACTTAACCATAAGCCTCAGAAGAATAAGGGCTGAAATTCACATCTCAGCTTTTGATAATGGTGCTCTTGCCTCTTAACTGACCTGCCACTGGAATAAACAATAATAATCAATTGTCACAGTCTTTTTGCAGGGATTGAGATGTTGGGCCAATCTTTTCCTCAATGGTTTTTTTTTATCTGTTTTCCGTTGCCTCAAGTTAATCCCAGGTTTGTGCTGGAACAGAGTCCAAACAGGATAAAATACCCTGAGAAGCTTTGTTCAGATTGCTACAGCCTGGCCAGAGACAGGAAATACTAGAAACCATGAGAGAGAGCCTGTTCTGACGTGAATTCCAGCAGAGTTTGATTCGATTCAAATGAGTTCCAAAACAAAAGAAAAATCCTTACATGATCGGCCAATATTTTTAGGGTATTCCTCCAAAACAAACAGAAATTTACATCTTTAGAAGCCCCCACATCTGGAGCCCAGCCAGTGCCCAAGTTCCTTGGGCAGCCCCTTCCTCTTTATCAGGAGAGGGCCCATGAAGGGAAATCACAATTTTGTGGCCCTTTAGTGACACCATTGCTTGTCATGAGCCTCCTGGATAACTCTGCCCACGAGCGATTTCCTAAGGCTGCAACATAGAAAACTATTGCGTTTCATTTTTCTTGTGCTGGATAATATGCCAACCTTAATTGATATGATGCTGTCATTCTCTCACTCTGTGAAAGAAAATCGCTACAAGTTCATGGCTTAATCTGTGCCCATAAGAGACTTAATAAAAACTATAACTCCAAAAAAAAAAGGAGAGGTGAGCCTTGTTAATCACTCTGTCAGTGGTAAAAGAATGCTTTCTGCTGTGCTGTTGTTCACTGACCTAAGACAAATTTGAAGAGGAGGTCCAACTCTCCTTTATGCTCCAGAGGCCATATTGTTTTGCAGACAGTGAAATAAATAAAATATTTCCTGAAGAGCGAACACGTGCAGGAAAGAGCAGAGTGTGAGGCTATGCTGCAATAAGACAGGCTATCCAGATGTTACTGCTGACCTCCACTCACTGGAGTCTGATTGCCATTGGGGTTGGGTTTCTCCAGCTGTTTGGAAGAGGTACTTGGAAAGTCAACTCTTTCCCAAAACTAAGGGGGCCACCTGCAAAATATCCCCCTCATTGCCATTGGGATTTCCATGATGTGTACTTCCAGGATCTTGGATCCCTATTTTTCAATGTACAGAAATATTATAAAAAGGATTACAGATTTATCAGCAACCAGATCTCTGAAAGAGAGCTGTGTATTATTTCCGCCATGATATATGCTTAGAGTGTCAGCAGGATCCTACTGAATCCATATTTAATATTTAGTTTCAGTGTAATTTGAAATGTGGATGGCAAAGACTAAAGCCAACAAGCTAACAAAAAGCACACATGCATATGTGTATATGTGTGTTTATGAAAGTGGATGCGTGTTGTGAACAAGTTTCTACAAATGGAAACCATCTATGAAACTGTCCGCTGGAGCCAATGGAACACTCACTAATTAGAATCATTTCTGGAAACTATTGTTTCTGGAAAGTGGTAATTCCAGGAAGCCTTGTAGATTTTATTTATTTATGTATTTATTTATGTAGATTTTTATCACTGCAGCCTTAGCTAAAATTAGCCTCATGAAGCAAGGACAGCAAACTTGCATATTTAAAATGTGCCTTAAAACTGAGCATTAGTCATAATAAAACTCCAGATATCCCAGGATTCAAAACCAGCAACTCTGGTAAAACCACAGAAATTTCGATCTCATGTATAGATCGGTTAGCTGAAATTTACCTTTGCATTATGTACAAAATAAGGGGTTTGGGAGTAAATTGTGAATGCAAATTAAATCACAGGCCGGGTTTAAAGAGAACAAACCTGTTTCAAACAGACCCTTAAGCATTTCAGAAGCAGCTATTTACATGTAAGCAATTGATGCCTGAATTACAAATCATTCTTATCTGTTCATTAAAACAGCCTCCCTAAGGATGTCCGTTTGATTTTTTTTTAAAATCTAGAACTGTAAATTGCATACATTTGAAAATAAGAATGTGTTCCACTATTCACCCTTCACTAATTCAGATTGTCCCATTAGGCTGGGCACGGTGGCTCATGCCTGTAATCCTAGCACTTTGGGAGGTTGAGGCGGGCAGATCACTTGAGGTCAGGAGTTCGAGACCAGCCTGGCCAACATGGTGAAACCCCCGTCTCTACTAAAAATACAAAAATTAGCCAGGTGTGGTGGTGTGCACCTGTGATCCCAACTACTTGGTAGGCTGAGGCAGGAGAATCGCTTGAACCTAGGAGGTGGAGGTTGCAGTGAGCCGAGATCACGCCACTGCACTCCAGCCTGGGTGACAGAGCAAGACTCCACCTCAAAAAACAAAACAAAACAAAAACAAAATAAAACAAACAAACAAAAAAAAAACCAAACCAAACCAGATTGTCTCATTTGAGTGATTTTGAGCGAGATTTTCACTTGCTCTTAGAGCACGAGCAGGTCTTAGTGACAACACTGACGTTGACCTCTGAGGTCTTGGAGGCTCAGGCTGACCTCCTTGGAGTATAAGAGAAGATCATGTTTGTGTGTCCTCAGACAAGAAGATTATTTACATGATCTAATTTAAGGGGTCCACCTTGCCCCTAAATATCTTCCCACAGGTGTCTCCAGCATTTAACTTTTCTACACTTGGACTTGTTTGAAGGAAAGCAGATAGCTTTTTTGAGAACTCCCTTTTTAAATGAAAATATCTTCTCAGAGGAGGACAATCTGTGAGCATGGTTGGGTTTGCTGACCCCATGGCGGCTCCAGGCTCAGAATGGAGGGGCACAGGAATGGGGCATGGTCAGGCAGGGAGGGTCTGAACCTCAGATCCTTCACTCCCAGTGCTAAAGACAGAGCAGATATAAGTTTCTATTTTTAATTTTAATTTTAATTTAATTAATTTTTTTTTTTTTGAGACAGAGGCTTGCTCTGTCACCAGGCTGGAGTAGTGCAGTGGTGCGATCACTGCAGCCTGTAATTCCGGGGCTTAAGCAATCCTTCTGCCTCAGCCTCCTGAGTATCTGGGACTGCAGGTGTGCACCATCACACCTGGCTAACTTCTAAAATTGTTTTGTTTTTGTAGAGACAGTATCTTGCTATGTTTTCCAGGCTGATCTCAAACTCCTGGCCTCGAGTGATCCTCCCTCCTTATTCTCCCAAAGGGCTGGGATTACAGGTGTGAGCTACTGTGCCTGGCCAGATGTAAGTATTGATAGCATAATGATTACAGGAGCCAGGCTGGGGAAAAGGGAGAAGTTTTCACGGAGGTGGAAAAGATGAAGAAGGGAATTAGACAGAACAACTTCTAACAACTTCATAATTGTGCTGAAGGCCAGGTGTTTTCAACACCCTAGATTGGCTTTATCTCCCAAAATAATTGGCTCCGGGGATAACTTCTAACCTCTTATCCTTTGTTCTTTCAAGGCTGAAGCCTGTTGTTCTATCTCATGCCAATCCCCCCCGAAGTGGCTTCTTCCAGTTCATGATAAGCCCTTCAAAATCCTGAGAGCTTGTCTTTAAACATCTGTATACTCTCACAGGCGACACTTTATCACCCATGATCAAGCGTGGCCCTTACTTCTGCATAAATCTCTCAACTTCTGAAAGGAAGGTTTCCAAAATTAAAATTCAATCCCAGCAAAGCATTTCTAGGATACCATGAAATACAGTCCGGCAACTGTCACATTCCACATGCTGAGAAGTCAAATATATAAAAAGTCAATGCATTTATATGACCTACTGAGCATTTACACATTGTTCAAAGCCTTACTTTTAAATGTTATTTTAGCCTGAGGTGATATAGCTACTAAAATCCATATGAAAATACACCCAAGTAGATGTTTTAAAATACAATTGCCTATTGACCAGTCATCTTTTCCATATACATATGGAAAACACTATATATATATATATATATATATATATATATATATATATGGTCATATATATATATATGGTCATATATATATATGGTCATATATATATGGTCATATATATATGGTCATATATATATATGGTCATATATATATGGTCATATATATATGGTCATATATATATGGTCATATATATATGGTCATATATATATATGGTCATATATATATATGGTCATATATATATATATATATATGACTAGAATAGCTTTTAAGAAAAGCCTATCTTCCTTAGAGAAGGTAAGTAAGAGCCTGTTTTACTTCCATTGCAAATGCTATTGGCCAATCTCAGAAAAGCCCTCACCCTCTCAGCCTCTTTCTGTGTGTCAGGCAGGTGACAGGCCTCCTTTTACCTTCTTTCCTAACTGCACCATTTCTATGACAGTCCAAACCTTACAGATCGTTCACTGTCTGTAGAACTACAGCTTTTCTTTTCCATTTCCTTCCCTATAAAATGGAGCTGATGCTTTTCTACTCCTGGGAGATTTCTATTCGAAGCTTGGGGATCTGTGATTGTTTGGTGAGTCATGTTAGATATGTATGTGGGGCAAGATAAACAAGAACTTATGCATATAGGGGCTGATTTTCTCTGCATGAATTTCCTAGGCCCCCACCCATCCCAGAGAAAAATGGTGAAAAAAAATTTGAGCCTGATAATCAGGCCCTCAGGACACTCTGTAGAGACTCCTAAGATGCTTGAAAAAAGAGAAGATGCACAAAATGTTCCAACTAGATGGGCGTGCATGGTGAATGATATTGTCCCGAGAAAGCCAACAACTCGCCATGTGGTAGGAGAAATTTGCAGCACATATGATCAGCACTCTCATCTCCACATCCACAGACTCTGTATCCACAGGGGGTTGAACCAACCTCAGATTGAAACTAATTCAGAAAAAAAAAAAAAACTATAAAAAATAATACAAATATAAAACTATGCAGTCTAACATGATTTACATAGCATTTATGTGGTATTAGGTTTATAAGTAATCAGAGATGATTTAAAGTAAATGGGAGGATGTGCATAGGTTATATGCAAATCCTAGGCCATTTATAGCAGGGACTTGAGCATCTGTGGATTTGGGTATCCATGGGGGTCCTGCAGCCAATCCTCAGCGAGTGCCAAGGGATGTGTACATCTCTTTTCAGGATATCAGCCTATGGCTAGAGAAAACACTTTTGGGCGTGACCCAGTGGAATGCCAGTCATCCTCAAAACCAGCCCCAAACGGTCATCATAAGCACCAATGGGGCCGGGCGTGGTGGCTCACGCCTGTAATCCCAGCACTTTGGGAGGCCAAGGCAGTGGATCACTTGAGGTCAGGAGTTCAAGACCAGCCTGGCCAACATGGTGAAACCCCATCTCTACTAAAAATACAAAAATTAGCTGGGCATGGTGGCATATGCCTGTAATCCCAGCTACTTGGGAGGCTGAGGCAGGAGAATCGCTTGAACCCAAAAGGCAGAGGTTGCAGTGAGCTGAGATCAAGCCATTGACCCAGCCTAGGTGACAAGAGTGACACTTTGTCTCAAAAAAAAAAGAAAAAAAGAAAAAAAAAGGAAGCATCAATGGAAGCAACAGCCCAGGAGAACAAAAGCAGCCTGGCCCCTGGATCCTCTCAGTGGAGGGACTTACAATTTAGTAACAAAGCAGGGTGAGGCCTTAGCACTAAATACCACTGATCATCACCCAAGCCCTGGGTGATCCCAGGCTGATAAAGCCTGAGAAACCAGGAGTTAGATATGTCTAAATCCAAACATAAATATAAACGTGATTAGACTTAAACTACGCATTATGGCAGATCTCACCACCTGTTATTCTTGATCCCCTCTGAATCATGCAAGCCCAGAGGAGCAGGGAGAAACAAAACTCCCTTGTCCCTAAGCAGAACTCTGCTTTTCACCGTCCACTTGAACTTTAAAGTGGGCTTAATAGTTTATGACTTAATCCACCTATAGCTCTGAGTACCGATGAACAGCTGAGCTGATATTTGATTCCCAACGGGAAGGTGCTGGAGATGAGAATGTCAAGTGCAAATCAACTGGTTGGGTGTAAAATCTGCTTATACTAACATATGGAGTTTTATCTCTAAAATTATTTTTCTCTTTGGCATTGTGAGCCAAAGCACTATGAATACTGAAATGATCTGAAATGGTGATGCCTCTGAGCCTCAGCAGGAACACTCGAGCACACGCTTTCCACATCTTACCCATGCTCTCTGGCCCTTCCTGTGGGCAGTGTCTGAATCTCAAACTTTGAATCGATTCTAGTGCTGATGATGTCAAGATGTCCAGTCATTTAACAATTGTCCCATGGACTTAGGAATGAAATTCAACATGGAAGTCAGTAACTTTTAGTTTTTCAAAGTTGCTGGATTTTTAACCTTCCTCACCACCCTGACTGAAAAGAAACTTAAAAATGGTGACAACCAGAAGGAAAACAAGTGCACTCATTTTACCCCTAGACTCATTGAAGAGTTGTTAAGGTCAATAGATATATTTTTATTTTTTAGAGATAGGGTGTTACTCTGTTGCCCAGGCTGGAGTGCAGTGGTGCAATCATGGCTCACTGCAACCTTGAGCTCCTGGGCTCAAGTGATCCTCCCACTTCAGCCTCTTCAGTAGCTGAGACTACAGGCACAGGTCACCATACCTGGCTAATTAAAAAAAAACAAATTAATAGAGGTAGGGTCTTCCTATGTTGTCCAGGCTGTTCTTGAACTCCTGGCCTCAAGCAATCCTCCTGCCTTGGCCTCCCAAAGTTTTTGGGAGGAATTTCAGGCATAAGCTACCATGCCCAGCCAATAGATATATTTTGGATGGAACATCATTTTTAGCCAAAATAATCTGTGAATGTTTTGTAGTAGACTTCTCTTCTTTATCCTTCTCCATCTTTTCCCTAAAGATTGTTGGCCTTAATTTTTTGGTTTTGTCACTTCGTTCATGATAAGGTGGAAATTTTGCACTAGAAATTATCATATATTTAGTTAAAAGCATCTCTTCATCTGATTCTGGAAAAGTCTTAACATAATTGTGAAGAAAATATCTTGGCTCAAAGACATTTCTGCAAGACTCCTCAGAAATTCTGCAAACTGGTGATTAAGGCAGCTTCGTTACAAATATCAAAGTAGATATGGGTCACTGAATCTGATGTGGCAACAAACACACCACCATGGTGAGTTCAATATGGTGAATGCTTAGGGGAGGAAATAGGCACTGCACGTGTGTCCACATCTAACCAGAAACCAGATTTTGCCCTGTGTGATGCTGTACAGAAATCTTTAAAGCCAGTGTCTTCAGCCAAAATGCTTTTATTGTCAAAGGAATACATGGAAATACCAGATGAAAGAACAAGACTCAAGGCCTGGTCCCCATCCTGTGAGGCGCTGGAGGATTTGCTAACCTGAGAGAAAAATCATTCAATTGGGGCATAAAATAGTGTGTTTATCTGTCAGTGTGGCCATGTTTTTATTGAGGAAATAAATAATCCGGAGAAATGTGTATTGTTTATCGTCCTGTCTGATGGAGAGCTGGTTCCAAGTCACACCGTTTCCTTATTGTCAAGCACTCAGCCTCAACAGGCTTCCCCAAGAAGGTGGCCCAGTCCTGAAGCCCAGGCTCTTAACTCATTCATTCATTCATTCATTCATTGGTCATTGATTGATAACCAGTGATGTGCCAACACATTCATTAAAATCTGATTGTATAATCAGAAGACAAAACACAGTTCTTCCTCATGATCTAGTGGAAGATGTAAACACAGAAACAGAGAATTATCTGTTTGGATTATATGAAATTGCCATTTTTTATTGTCAGAAATGGTCAACATTGGCAATTTTATATGGTGCACATTTTATAATACAATTTGTTAAGCTCATTGATAGAGATATGGATGAAAATTTTTGTCTTCATTGTTGTTTGTTAGTTTCCATTTATTGTATGAGCAGGATGCTTAAGCTGGGGAGTGTGGATTGGGGAGCAGGGAAGAAGCTGACTGTGAAGGCTTGCTGGAGGACACCTGATCACAAAAGATGAAGGAGATGTGAAGCTGGGTGTGGTGGCAAGTGTCTGTAATTCCAATTACTCTGGAGTCTGAGGCTGGAGATTTGCTTGAGCCCAGGAGTTCAAGTCCAGCCTGGGCAACATAGCAAGTTGACTTGCCTTCTTTATCCTTCTCAAAAAAAAAAAAAAAAAAAAAAGATGAAGATGTGGACTGCAAGTGTGGAGACGTTAAAGCCAGTGTTGATGAAGCATGAAGAATCTTCTGGAATAGACTTCCTTTAGAAACTTATCTGGAAGAAGCCCTTGATTTTTTAATCAGTGAACTTGCCCAGAAAGAGAACATGAGAACAGAAGTGCCAATGTCGAAGGTACTGATATAGATGCCTGCAAGTGTCTAATCAACCCCTTGATTCCTTTGCTCTTACTGGCAAAGACAGAAGTATTCCACACCCTCTCTTTTCCTACTTCCCATCTTAGTCCCTGGAGGTGATTCACTGACGTGTATTTCCCATAAGAGATGGAAAGACCTTAAATGCCTCATTGACTGTCATCTTGTGTGAAGACCGCTACTGCTTCCTGAGAGTGGGGTCATCTAGTGGTTTTAACTCTTGCTTTGGGAATAGTTCTTATGCTAATAGCTGGATTTGAAGCCCTGCTCTTTTGATTCAAGGTTGATAACTTTAGGCCCATGAGGACTAATCTTGGCTGGGTTTACTGTTGTCCTCACCCTTGCAAAGTCTTTATGTTTCATTTCCTGACTTTCAAAACCTCCACGCCTAAAGCAGCTGGCTCCTCCCACACATTAAGCAGGCCCCATCCTCTGGTTCTGCTTTCTTTACTGAGTGAGCACTCTGAAGTCTTGGAAAAAAGCCATTTTGAAGATCTAACACCAGAGCACAGGGGACCAAAGCATATTGAGTTAGACTCCAATAAACCCTTGCAGCAATTCAAAGTTCTCTTCAAGTTCATTGAAAGTGTGTTACCACATCACTGTCTGGGAATCAGGATCATGGTTCTGGTTGCCAATGGTTTCACTTTCCACACTGTGGGTTACCACTATCATAGGAGAGAAGAACAAGCTTTCAGCCTACGAATTCATTAGCACTGGAAAGCTCGTGGTTCCTGAAAATAAAAGTTTGTATCTATGCACATATTTCTGGGCATGCATTGCCACTGAATGATGAGAAAGGATGTAGGACAGTTAAGGGGAATTGTACCCTTCAGAAATCCTCTAGAAGGCCCCCTGCATTACAAAGAGATTGGACATTATTGGACTTAATGTCTCCTAACATTACATCCAGGCCTATAGTCCTGTGACTTGAAAATGACTTGAAAAAGCGTTTTTATTTTTTCCCCCTCAAATGTGAAATAGGGTCTTTTGTTACCAGAGATCACTAAGGTCATGTGATAAATGGGTGCTATTACTATATGTTCCATTAAGCGTGTGCTGCTTTTCTGGGGACATTTTAACTCATGTACTATCCCAAGCTTTTAATCATTCGGAAAGTCCTTCAACTCATCGACCACTGCAGCAGAGTGTCTTCATAGAAGGTGGCCCAGGGTTTTGGACAATGATGTGCTTCGAGACAGAGCTGGAGATGTTATTTAGGGCCATTCTACTTGTATTTTTTTCTGCTGCCCAGGAATAATCACTTTCTGGGTTGGGGAGGGAGGAACACATTTTAATGCCTCATTCTTACTTGTTTAGTAAAGTCAACCAGGAACTTGTTTTCTGTGATGACAAGATGCATCCCAAGTTACTCTAAAGCTGATATTGATTTTTCTACAAATAATAAGGCCAGTTGTAGAAGAACCATAAAACTTGAAGTTGTTGCTTCACTGAGTGTTAGCATGTAATGTCAGTAGCTTTGGTTTTTATTTAATTTTGTGATTAAAGTTTTTATTGATTTCCCTGCAGGGTAGAACATATCAATACCTTTGATTTCAAAGGAGCATTCAGTAACAAGGAAACATAAAAGAACTCAACTACGGAAAACTGGTGCTTTATTTTAAAATTTAAGAAACTGCCACCTTGCATCCCTAAGGTCTATCTCTGGAACTAGTTTTGGATGGAACCACTCAAGCTTGTGGTGGTGTTAACCTCTCAGGGAAGCAGCTGGCTCATGGGCCTATGAAGTTGAGTTGAGAAATGCTTAGCTAGTCATTATTAGAAATAATATTGTTCTGCCAGATGTTAATACATCACCGGGTGACTCACAGCCCATGTTACCATAGATCACATGTGTTTCTTTCTCTTCACCAGAAAAGGGCTACTCTTACAATGCCAGTTTTTGGAAGCCCTGCACTATGGGTGATTTTTGTGTATAGGAGAGATTGTTCTTTTCAAAGGTATTCAGAAACACAGTCAATACTGAGACTGAATCTCTGACTCAGGATGGACCCCCCACCCACCCCCGAATGATTCTAGAGTGTTTACAAAACTATACAGGAAATAGGTTTCTGGTAAAGTTAGAAAGGGCCACGCACCCCCACAAAGTCACCCAGTTTTGTTATGTTTTGTTTTGTGTTTTTGAGACGGAGTTTCACTCTTGTTGCCCAGGCTGGAGTGCAGTGGTGTGATCTTGGCTCCCTGCAACTTCTGCCTCCCAGATTCAAGTGATTCTCCTGCCTCAGCCTCCCAAGTAGCTGGGATTACAGGTGCAGTCCACCATACCCAGCTAATTTTTGTATTTTTAGTAGAGACAAGGTTTCACCACGTTGGTCAGGCTGGTCTCAAACCCCTGACCTCAAGTGATCCACCTGACTCAGCCTCCCAAAGTGCTGGGATTGCAGGCATGAGCCACCGCAGCTGGCCAACTCACCCAGTTTTATATGTGATCTTCTTCTCTTCCAATTCAGGCTTGAAAGTTCAACAAGCTGCCTTTTTTGGGGTGGCGGATGGCATGGGGGCTATTCCCCCAAGACCAAACTACTTCCTACTACACAGATCATCTGGTTATGTATCCTTAACATAGTTAAGATTAGCATTTCACAGGTGACCTTTTACCTCATCCTCCTGACAGCATCCCAGAGGTACATTTTCCAAGCCTATGCCACTGATTAGTGTTACTGAAACCCTGGGGGCTTGGTCTAGGTCATGTTGCTCACTGCACAGAAAGCCAATCACTGAGACAACAAGTATTGCCAGGGAAGAAGGCTTTAATCGGATGCTGCAGCTGCAGAAAACAGAAGATTAGTCTAAAGTCTGTCTTTCAAGGAGACTAAAATTGCTGGGTTTATATAGCAGGGGAGGAATGTAAAACAGGAATTAGGGAGGGATAAGGAAGCAGTCATGAGGAATGAGGGGTCTGTCATCTCATTGGCGGTGATCTGCTGAATTTCATTCTCTTGTCTGAGGGTCAGTTTGCTAAGAGAGAAACTCAGATGAGACAAATGTAAATTTTAAGTTTCAAAACTGGCAGGGTAAATTTCTATGTTTATTAAAAAGCATTGATATCATTTCTATGGGACAATTGAGCTGGTTTCATCAGGAAACCAATCCTTGAAGGGACACTAAAGAAGCACTTCATGACCTGTAGGCAGCAGATGGCAGAGCTAAAATTAAACCCAGGCCTCTTGGCTACTGGCCTTTCCATTCACTCTACCACACTGAGGTCACATTAACCAACCAACTCTCTTAACTTAGTGGTGCTGGTGGATTCATTTGACTGGTTTTTATGTCTGAGTCAACTGTTGGTTCTAGTGTGGTCCAATGTTGGGGCCTGGGCACAGGCCCATCTGCCTCTGCACACTGGTCCATGTGCAGCCTTCTGTATTTCTAGTAACCAGGAATGACCTTCCTTAGAGCAAGCCTGCTCTAGCAGGGATATAGGGCATCCTTCCATGCTGCAGAAATAAAACCGAGGACAAAGACACCATCCAGGCAGGCTTTGCAAGCTTACCAAATTGTCATTTGTCTGCAATCAGAGAGACACAGTAATTCTGACTCCCCTGTTCCTACTCCTTAAAAATGCATTCCCCTTTGTTTATAATTCCAGCCAGTTTCTGAAAGAAGAAGACAGTGTGATCTCGGTGGCATACAATCCTGAAAACATAATTGAGTGCACCGCAGCTGGGGATGGAGCCAGGAAATGGAGCGAGATGGCTGTTCATCAATAAAAACAATATTGAAAAGGAGGCCTCGTCCTCTGGCTCCATGACAGTTAGCCTGCCTTTGCTTCTTCATCCTGCCTTGAGAGAAACAAAAAGAAAAGGAAAACCCCCATTTAAATCAAAGAATGAGGAGGAAATTCATGTTTGATTCTCACTTCTGGAAAATAATCCATATTTAGGTTCTCATCTGATCTTCCAGACTGTTCACTTGAACATTTGTGCTACCAGAAATCGTTATATGGTGAGTGGAGCAGGCTGGGTGCAGTGGCTCACGCCTGTAATCCCAGCACTTTGGGAGGCTGAGGGAGGCAGATCGCTTGAAGCCAGGAGTTTGAGACCAGCCAGGCCAATATGGTTAAACTCTGTTTCTACTAAAAACAAAAAAACAAAAATTAGCTGGGCGTGGTGGCAGGCACCTGTAGTCCCAGCTACTCTGGAGGCTGAGGCAGGAGAATTGCTTGAACCCAGGAGGCAGAGGTTGCAGTGAGCCGAGATCGCACCACTACACTCCAGCCTGGGCAACAGAACAACACTCCGTCTCAAAAAAAAAAAAAGTTCTATGGTGAGCGGAGCAGTCCTGAGTAGCTTCAAGGCTCCAACTTCAAGGACATTCATGCTGTTTCCAGGTGCCAAGGTCAGAGCCAAGGGATTGCCTGGAAGTCTGGTGTCATAGGAGAGAGGCCAAAAAACAAACCAAACTGAGAGGTGATATGTAACATTTTTATATAAAAATATTTTCCTATCATTTTGAAATCCCTGTATTAATAAATCCTTTGGGTTAAGATATTGTTGCTATTTTAATAAAATACTAAATGATAGGATTATTGCCTGATATTACTATTGGCCAACAACCATGAATATTTGAATGAACTAACCATATTGTTCCTTTTTCCCCCGAGAAAGACTGGAAGAAGGAATTGACATGGGAGGCAGGCAATGGAGAAAGGGTCTATAACCTTTCCTTGCAATCAGGGGTCTTTGGCTGTTGGAAGGTAGGTAGGAGGGAAAGTGCCAGAAAGAAGCAGGGAAAGACATTGGAACGATGCTGATGGAAATGTTCACAGTCAACTTTAGGAGAGTATGCAGTTGGGTCAGTTTGACTCCCCTAATTGGGCTAAGATGGTCTTGTTTCTTGTAGCTGTTCCAAGAATTGGCACGGTAGGAGGCCGTGGCTTTTTGCAAAATACCCTTATTCTTTTTGCAAAATATCCCTATTCTAAGAATAGGCCAAAGAAAGAGGCAGAGAGTGATGTTGCTGGGACAAGTACCAAGACAAAGAGATTTTCAGATTTCTGGGGACAAGAAGAAACCATGTGAAAGGAATTTTCCCTTCAACACACACACACACACACACACACACACACCTTGTGCATGTGGTTAGCAGTGGTTGCATTAATTAGCCCAGCAGCATCAGCTTTAAATTAAAACAATTTAAAATGTAGCAGCAGTGAGCATGGCAATGGGACACAGTCTTAAAATGAGCACATGAACAGAATATGGGGAATTACAGGCCGAGCCATTTCAAAAAGTGAATCCAGACCATATGGAGCCGAGGACTGGAGGAGTCAGGCGAAGCTGCAAGCATCTGGGATGCTAAGAGTTTCCTCTTGTGGAGCGGAGGCGTGGAGGGGTGCAGTGGGGAGACAGGAGGAAGGGATCGTTGCCAACCCATCAACAGGTCTGGTGGCAGGGCCAGATGGCCTCCTACCAGAGGGCTGGGTTTTTGTGACAGTGGCCTTTGGGCAGAAGGGGAGGAGAACAGCCCCGCGGTTTCCCCGAAGACAATGAGGAAGGAGAAACAGCCCCTGGGGCTGCTGGCTCCTGCGCCTGCCGCCTGCAGATCAGATGCCAAGGCTCCCCGGACAGGAAATGAGTGAGACTCCACGGAGAGTAGCTCAGAGATTCAAGAGGAAACCATAGACCCTGGCAACAATAGGAAGAAGAGAGGGTGGGGCAGAGGAAAGAGTTTGTTTGCTTAATGTGGACCTCTTAAAGGTCAGTGATAAATGTTTGCAAAAGTCCTCGTGCTGGCTCCACGCACAGAGCTTCAGAGAACCGAAGGGATAAAGTTTCCTGTGCCTGGCACAGGGGCTCTAGGGTTGTTTGGATCAGAAGGAACAACTGTGACCCTGGGTGCTCAACAATACCTTTGACCTCCCTCCCCCGGAGTAAGACAAAATGCTTGCCTTGTTCGATGATTCTGTCAAAGTTCTCAACAAGTGATGTTGGCCTTGCTATTTGTTTATTTCTTAGCTCAGGCTGAGAAGCAAGAACTTGATTTCTAATTTTTTATAAAATTTACCAGGTGATGACTTGGGCAAGTTGCCTCAGTGTCTTCATTTTAAATTGCAAATGACTAGTTCATAGAATGTTTAAAGCACTTAGCATCTTACCCAACACTTCAGAACTGCTCCATCAATAGTAGCTATTCTATATCATTATTGCTATTACTATTTATTCCCATCATTTCTCATTTTTGCAGTTGAAAATGCCACTCCAATATAAATATCTTTCTATGTAAATCTTTGCACATATTGCTGATCTCGAGTGTAAATTTCTAAAATTTCTAAAAGCGGTAAACTGAGTCCAAGGATAGAAACATGTTAGAGGCATTTGGTAACATTGCCAGATTATTTCCCATCCTGATTGTACCAACATCTCTCCCCACGGTCCTTGAAAGGGAACGAGTGTAGAATAGCCTTGGTGACACCAGGTCATGCCATTTAAATCCTTTCCATCATCAGCATGTATTTACTGTGTGCTTGGTACGGTTCTGTACACTTGAGATCCAGCCACGAGCAACAACAAAAAAGATTTCCTGTCTTCAAGGCACTTCACAGGCAAAAATAAATAAATGAATATGCACTGTAACATCGTGCAATGGTTAAGACCTGTGCAGAGAAGAGAGCAGGCGAGGGGCTGGAGGGCAGGGGGATGTTATTTTGGATGGGATGCTCTCTATTCAATTGAGATAGGAAATTGACACCTGAGCTGGAGCAGAATGACAGGAAGCCTCGTAGAGACCCAAGGAAACAGCGTTCCAGGCAGCAGGAAGAACAAGCATAAGGGGCTTAAGATCAGCTCACTCCATAATGTCAAGGGACTAGCAGTGGGGTTAGAGTGAGCGGAGTGAGACAGCAAGGAGGTGAGCAGGCTCTCGGAACAGCAGCCAGGGGGTGGCAGGTGATTGAGGGCCTGATTCTTAGTGGGGAAGGCGGCCCTGGAAGGTCCTAATCAGGGGAGAGACTCCGCGTGTCTGGGGTTTCATCAGGATCACTCAGGCTGCTATGTGCAGGTGAGACCACAGGCGGCAAGTGTAGAAGCAAAATCAGTTAAGCATCTACTTGTTGCTAATTTGATAAACGAGAAAAATCATTCTCCTTTTAATCTGGTTTTTGATTGCTTGTGAGGCTGAGTCTTCAGTGTGCTCATGGGGAATTCACAATTATTGTTCTATGTGCAGTGGACTGAATTTAGCCCTCTCAGAGGACAACCACTGCTCTGCCATCAATGGGGCAGAGACCTTCTAACAGAGAACTGGAGAGGAGAGGGCAGGGCCTAGAGTAAGTTTCATTGAGCTTCTAGTCTACGGAGTCTGCGTTTTGGAGGCATTTGCGGGGAGTTTTGAAGTTCTGTTTCTGGTTTTGTTCACTGTTTTTTCACAGACTACGTTTAAAATATGTCCTTTATTAAGATGTGACTGCACCAATTGGGAGATGGGATGGGTTCAGATTTTTTTTTTCACACTGAAGATTCTGGCTGGATAAATATTACATTGGGATTTACTCTTTTATTATACTTTTAATCATTCTGTGAATGCATTTTCAAGAGCTGCTGGCATCTTAGGAATGGAGAATCATTCGGCATCATGCTTTTTAAATGCAAAAAAACGACTAGATAAACGGAATCTTTAAAATAACTAAACGAAAAAGTGTGCATTTGTTATGCAACATCACACAATTGTTCCATTGGCACACCTTCCTAATGGCTTCTTTATGCAAACGTTATCGCCTTTGTACCGTTTTTTCTACTTCTGCTGTTTCCAGTACATTTATTTCAATGAAGACGGCTTTGAAAACCCTCAAAGAAATTGGGGAGACTGGCCTTTTTCCCACATGCATCAGGATGTGCATTTACATGAAGAACTTGCCTAAACTACCACCGGTGAATTCAGAAAGAGGCACCCTCCTTGCTTAAAGTATGCAATTTACACGCCTGCAAAAATGCCAAGCATATGCAATCCATTTTGGTATTTCAAATTCTTACAGAGATAGTTAATTAAATGCATAGAACCAGGGCTTAAATTGAATCTGGTCTCAGGAAGAGCTTAACTTTGGGGCCCATTTATAGATTTAGTAAATTTGTAGGGGGTAAGAACGCTCTACTGGCTGATCTCCATAGTAGGGGATGAACATTTTTTTCCAATCTGGATTCTGTTTTTTGTTACCTTTGTGATGGAAAATTTAAGAAAGGCACAATGACTTGATTAAAGGTGTCATTCAGGGATGCCTCATCTTTTCACATGTTTTATTTTCTTTGCAGCTCATGCAGAGCCACAGAATAAAGCCTTGCACATCACAAACCTTTGGTTTTTATTCACTCATTTCACTATTTTCACTGATGTCTTACACAAACAAAGATAGCAGCCTTCATGAAGTTGGACATGGTGTTTTTGTAGTTATAATATGTTCTTTTTTCACAATCTGCATTAAGGAAGTGCATGGTGTCTGAAAAGAGAGACTACCCATCTCTGAATGTGCTCTGTGGATCCAGGCCTCTACAAGAAACCCAGACACATAGAAAGTCAACCCATTATCACTGACTCACAGGAGCTAATTGCTTTAGTGCAGAAGATCTCAAACTTTTTTTCATTCCTGACACCATTTACCTGAACAACGTATTCCCATTAATAACACCTCTCACTTGTAGAAGGCAATATGACATAGAGGTTAGGAGTCAGTTTCCTGACAGCCATGGAAGATAAAGTGCTGAGAACTGTTCAAACCTTCAAACCCTGCTGAAGTGGATATTGTCCAGCAGGCAGCATTTCCACAAATAGCTAAGGAGATCTGTGTGTGTGTGTGTATTTCTATAACATTCATATTTTATGATTTAACATATTTATAATAGAGATGAAATTGTAGCTAATATTTGTATTTAAAAAGTTAAAGAACATTTATTTATTGCATATGTTTCTTTGTCACAGTTGTCTTTAATGAGTTGTTTAGATAAAGCATCTACCTTTATCAGAGAATGAAAAGCATTTAACTTTTCCTATAAAAGATGAGGCTTCTGGAATTCTAATATTCTTGTGTAATGCAAATTGTTTCCATTAATTATGTCTTTAATGGCTGTACACCCTCTTACTTGAGCAATCAGTTGATTTTGGAAATGGAATAGTAAACAAAGATTTCATTTCTGAATTTTGTAGGAGTGTTTTCTTGCCGGTTGTTGGTGGATTTTCATTTCTTGTAAGAACTGTAGGCTTGGAGTAATGGTTTTGAGTGAGCGTGGAGTTTATACAAATGTTCCCTGCTTGTGAGTCTTGAGAAATGCAAAAATAATATCAATAATCTAAACCAGGGTTGGCAAACTACGGCCTCAGCACAAACTTGGCCTGCCAGCTGTTTTTGTAAATAAAGTTTTATTGGAACACAGCCATACTATTTCATTCATATAACTGTATGACCCTCAAAGGCTAGCATTTTCTCCGCTGGTTCATTAGGAGAGACATTTGCTGACATCTCATCTAAACTGTACTGAGTAAAATAAAGCTAAAGGTTAACCAAATTAAATAAATAGATACATAAACAGATCACATTCATTTTGGGACCTGAAATAGAAATAGAGTTAAAAAAAAAATTTAGTTTTCATAACATTCAGACATTTGTCCATCAATTATTGGGTGACTGCTCTCTTTCTGTCGTATGCTTCATGGATTTAAGAACTGTGCTCCCCTAGGTCAGCCCTGACAGCTCTGTCTCATTTCCTTTAGGAGGCCTTGGGGAAAGCTGTGCAGCCAAGTGAGTGTGCAGGACTCACTGGGACCAGTGTACACGAGACATGTCAGCAGGAGCCAAGAACGTGGTCACTGTGAGTTCTCTGCCAGAGGCAAAACCATGAGGTCCTCCTCATTTCTAAGTCAAAAATCTAAATTATCTTCCAACATGGCACCTTCTCTCTTTTCTGGAAACTGCTACCTTCCACTTGCAGCCCGAAGAGCTTGCTCTGTTTTGCAAAATTGGAAGACAAGCATTCTTCACCAGTAGAGCCAGGAGTTCAGTGCCCCATGCTCTGTTCTCCCATAGGAACAATCTCTCCAGATTATAATGGACTTTGATGGACGATGAGAGAAGCCTGGCACTGTGACAAGTCCTGGAGTTAAGAGCATTGGGACAAAAGCCGGGAGACCTAAGTTCTCATCTCCACTCCATCCCTGGTTAGCTGTGTGATTCTGGGCAGGTCACTTTGAACTTGTGTTTGCTCATCTATGACTGTTTCTCCTCTGGAGTAGCAATGCTTATCCTATCTAGTTCACACAAATTGTTGAGACAATAAAATGGGATGAAAAATCACCATTTTTTAGTGTAATGACTGGAACTCCCTTAGTATTTAGAACAGGCATCAACCAAATCTGATTTGAGGTGCCATGTTGAGAAACTTTGACACAAGTCAAGGCAGGTTAGAGAGACTGGACAGGTGGGGATATCAGAGGAATGAATTGAGGTACACAGTGCAAGGGATCAGGGAAGCTAGCCAAGATGCAGGCTGGCCCCTCGAGAAATGCCATCCAATCTCAGCCAGGCATGGTGGCTCACACTTGTAATCCCAGCACTTTGGGAGGCCAAGGCGCGTGGATTGCCTGAGGTCAGGAGTTCAAGACCAGCCTTGAACTTCATCATATGGTGAAACCCTGTCTCTACTAAAAAAAAAAAAATTAAAAAAATTAGCTGGGCATGATGGTGGGTGCCTATAATCCCAGCTACATGGGAGGCTGAGGCAGGAAAATCACTTGAACCTGGGAGGTGGCGCTTGCAGTGAGCTGAGATAGTGCCATTGCACTCCAGCCTGGGAAACAAGACTGAAACTCTGCCTCAAAGAAAAAAAAAAAAAAAGTCACCCAATCTCATGCAGAGAGAGCACCAGCAAAGGCAGGTGGACCCCCTCCAGGGTGTCAGTATTCAGAGTCTGGAAGGGAGAAGAGTTGGTTCCCTAATAAGTGGACTGACTCCCATCAGTAGCAGGGGCTCTAGAGTATAGAACTCTACCTTCTGTGAGAGGATGTGGCAAAGTGTCCAGGCCAAAGGCTAGCAAAGGATGCTAATAGAGACTTGAAGCCCCAGGCAACGAGACCAAGGATAGTTTAACATGGTGGGAGGCAGGAGAGAGAGGAAAATGCAGCAATTTGTGGGATCTCAAACCAGAAAGGATGCCCAAACCAAATCCACAGTCTATCTCCTGCTGAGCTCAGGCAGCTGATATGTTCTTGCTTTGATCAGGACTGGCTGGGGTTGTCTGGGCTGAGAGGCCCTCCCACAAACCCCCTCACCCAAATGCAATCCGGCTGACCATTGTGTGGGGATTCTCCAGCATTTTGAACCTTTTCTTTGGTCAGAAACACTTGAATGACTCAGAGAGTTTCCCAATAAAAGATAAATTGCCGGGAGATAACGCATTAAACTATGAACTGACATTCTTACTTTAATATAAATGTACTTCACTGGGTTATCTCCTTCCACCACTAGAGCCCCAAGGAAATGAAATGGAGAAGAGGGAGCTTATAAAACACTAATGACAAACTTTGCCTATTCTCATTTTGTGACTTGTCCTTGTAGGAAAGGCCACCAGGAGCAGGTGTGTGAGTTGCATCCTGTTGAAGCCTTCAGTGGGCAGGTAGGGATGGGACAGGCACAGTGCAGAGAAAGAGGTGCTTCCCAGAGGGGTGGCTAATTGCAGTTCCTCTGCCCAGAGAAGACATCTTTTTCTAAGCCACACAAAGGCATCCTAAGTGTTTGAAAATGCCAGGGCAGCAAAATTGCCACAGGCCCTATTGAATAGTTCAGGCTAGCTGCTTTCCAGACTGCAAGGTCTAAAGAATGCAGAGGAAGCCTTACAGAGCTATGGTCCCTGTGCAGAGACCTGGGAGGTGAGAGGGAGACGGTTTCTCTTTTGCTGCCTGGAGTTCTTGAGGAAAGGAGGCCGAGGCTGTCAGCAGGTCATATCAGTCAGGAAGCGGCCAACCACTTTCAAAGACTCTTATTTTCAGTTAAAGTTTCCAAGTGATAATAACATCTCTCAGTATCGAAACTTTGAGAATGAATTTTCAGCTCCCCAGTGATGGATAAAACACCATCAGAAAGTGTGACAGTCCCCCTGCACATCCGGCTCAGTCAAAGGGAAATGGATCACACTCACAGAGAAGAAAAATTGCAAGGCAGGCAACCCAGGATGTATTGCAGTCATAACCCAGGAAAACCTTCCACCACATTTCTGCTATCTACAAACAAATGTGCCGGGCTAATTTTCTGCTGAAAGACAGCATGCCTGTACTAAACTGGCTTCATTAACTCAATTGGAAAAAATGATTTTGCAATTTGCATGGGGCTTAAGAGTGTAATTAATACAATTCATAAAAGGCCAGTGCCACTTTGCAGACATTAGCCCCATGGGGGATTGTGCAGTAGCGTGCTTTGGAGAGAGTTCTTATGTCTGCAATTCCAGTGGCCAGCTTTGCCCTGCCTTCTTGGTGGGACATCCTCATCTTTATTTCAATAAAACTAGACTCACATTGCCTTTCTCTTTAGGGATTTCTCACCAGTGCTCTCTTCCCTGTCATTTGGCTGCCCAGTGGTAGTTGATTTCATTTGGATGAAAAGCAAAGAATGCTTGAAGATGAGGGATTAAGGATGGGGGCAGGAAGAAATAATGTCCCCATGTACCTCACTTTCCACCCAATTTCTTGTGTGTGTTGATGTCTTAAGAGGTTAGTTGAGTGCTGAAGACCTAGGTTTCCCTTACCCCTAGAAGACAGTTAACAGGCCTGGCTTTTTATAAATCTATGTCTAAGCAAGGATTGCCTATAATGTGGGGAGAGGGAAAAGGGTGGTGAGATGGAGACGCTGGTCTTTGAGAATGAAAGGAGAGAGATGTGGGCCTATGGTGGGCACCTGTGTGTGAGAAGAGGGGCAGTTTGTGTAGATAAAACCTGTTTGTCCAGAAGTCTCATCTTGGTGAGAAGCAAATATGTCTATTTTATTTTATTTTATTTTATTTATTTATTTTTTGAGATGGAGTCTCCAACTGTAGCCCAGGCTGGAGTTCAGTGGCATGAACTTGGCACTGCAACCTCCACCTCCCAGGTTAACACGATTCTCCTGCCTCAGCCTCCGGAGTAGCTGGGACTACAAGTGTGTGCCACCAAACCTGGCTAATTTTTTGTATTTTTAGTAGAGACAGGGTTTCATTATATTGGTCAGACTGGTTGCCAACCTCATGATCTGCCCACCTTGGCCTCCCAAAGTGCTAGGATTACAGGCATGAGTCACCGAGCCCAGCCTATTTTTTTTTTTTAGACAAAGAGTTCAGCTCTGTTGCCCAGGCTGGAGTGCAGTGGCATGATCATAACTCACTGTAACCTCTACTTCCGGGGCTCAAGTGATCCTCTCATCTCAGCCTCCTGAGTAATTGGGACCACAGGTGTGTGCCAGCACACCCAGCTAATTAAAAAAAAAAAAAATCTGTATAGATGGGGTCTCATTATGTTGCCCAGGTCAGTCTGGAACTCCTGGCCTCAAATGATTCCCCACCTCAGCCTTCCAAAATGCTGGGATTGTAAGCATGAGCCAACATACGTGGCCTGTCTTTATTTATTTTTTAAAATACTTTGTCTTCAACCATGTTCTACCAAAAATCCCTTTCCTGTCCCTTAAATTTGAGGCAGATACCACGTTTGCTACATACTTTCAGATATTAAAAGCTCACCCAGTTACTCATCCATAGGCCTTAAGGAAATGCAAGTCAAAACCACAGTGAGATATGACTTCACACTTGTTGTTAAAGAAAAAAAATATTCTGAAGCTTGTTAAAATAGCAAGAAGATTTTATTTAGGATGATTGCAATAGGTGTCAAGGCTATCACAATAGGGGAGAGAGCTCAGGCTCAATGTAGCAAAAGCAGCTGGAGGCTTCTAGCTAATGAGCAGAGTGAGGGGTCAGTGGGTAGAAAACTAAAACAGGTGACATCACGGATAGGAAGACTTGCTGAGCTGACTTAGGATTCTTGCTGAAGGCAGGTTGGGGACTTCTACATTAAAGGTAGGGGATGAGGAACTGGCTGAGATATTAAGAGTGGGGGGATTCTTGCTAAACTGAATTAGCAAGATTCTTACTATCACTGGACTAGAGAGGCCAAAGACAGGGCTAAGGACCAGGCGCAGTGAAAAAGATGGCTTAGAGCAGCCTGATTAATGTCTGATCAATGAGGGAGTATTTGTCCCCATAAGGATGATGATTATTTAAAAAAAAAAAAAAAGGAAAAGAAGTGTTGAGGAGGATTGAAGAGAAATTGAAACCTTTGTGCATTGCTGATAAGAATGTAAAATGGTGCAGCCAATATGGAAAACAGTTTAACAGTTCTTCAAAAAGTTAAACAGAGAATTATCATAGGATTTAGCAATTCCGCTCCTAGGCAGATACCCAAAATAATTGAAAGCAGGGACTCAAACAGACACTGGTTGATATAGTTCAGCTGTTTGTCCCCACCTAAATCCCATGTTAAAGTGTAATCCCCAATGTTGGGGGTGGGGCCTGGTGGGAGGTAATTGGATCATGGGGATGAATTTCCCATGAATGGTTTACACCATCTTCTTGGTGCTGTCCTCGCAATAGAGAGTAAGTTTCCCTGAGATCTGGTTATTTTAGAGTGTGTGGTGTGCCCCCTCACTCTCTCCCTCTTGTTCCCTCTCTCACCATGTGACTTGCAGGTTCCTGCAGACCATTAAACCCATTAAACCTCTTTTCTTTATAAATTACCCAGTCTCAGGTATTTGTTATAGCAGTGCAAGAATGGCCTAACACATTGGTACACCAATGTCCAAAGCAGTATTATTCACCAAAAGGTGGAAACAATCCCAATGTCCATCAACAATTGAATGGATAAACACAATGTGGTATATACATACAATGGAGTATTGTGTAGCCTTAGAAACAATTGAATTCTGGCACATGCTCCAATATGGATGAACCTTGAAAACAGGCTAAATGAAATAAGCCAGGTTCAAAAGGACAAATACTGTATAATTCCAGTTATATAAGGTACCTGTTACAGGCAAATGTATCCAAACAGAAATAGAGGTTACCAGGGCCTGGGGAGAGGAGGGAATAGGGAGTTATTGTTTAATGAGTACAGAGTTTCAGTTTGGGATGAAGAAAATGTTTTGGTGATGGCTGCATAGCCATATTAATATAAGTGATGACACTGAAGTGTACATCTAAAAATGGCTAAAATGGTAATTTTATGTTATGTATGTTTACCACAATGAAACAAGTTTTAAAAAATGCTATCCAGTCTAATATGTCAATCTCAGACTCAATGTAAATCTCGGTTCTTCCCTTTCCCTTCGTTCAAGCTTGGCAGGGCGATCTGGGGACTTGGAAGAGAAGGGGCAAGGTCTGCCCTTTTCTTCCTCCTTCCATTCCAGCACCAAGACTATCATAAACAATGCACCCACACCTTCTTTCTTCCCTCTCAAAGGGTGGGAGGTTGAGGTGGGGGAAGAGGGGACAGCAGGATATGACACCATCTTTCATGACTGCTGGCACAGTGAGGGGGGAATTCTCTGGATTCTCTCTGGTTCATCAGCTTCTATTGGAAGCAGAGTTCCTTCTGTGAAATAGAGGTCTCCATTGTACGTGGTTTTAGTATCATGAAATTTTGTTGGGGGCAGGGCTCAATTTTACTCTCTGTGGTGAAGACCCTCCATACAGACGGGTGCCTGTGTCTCTCTTCACCTGATAGCAGGCTGTGGCCTCAGCCTCCCCACTTGCATCCTAGCCAGCCCACACTTCTGCCTCTGCCTTCTCTTATTGCATGATCCTTCATGTGGATCTGTGGGAATCTCAAAGGTTCTCCTTCTCCAAACACCTGGGAGAACAAGGGTAGGATTTTCTCTCTTCTCTTCCACAGCCCACTACCCCACACGTCCTTCTTAAACTCTTTTCTCAGTCTACACCAGAAGGCCAACCACCTTTGAAAATCTCCAGATGTTCCAGATCTCTCTGTAGGTTCACTTGCATGTCCAAAGATATGAGGACCCATGTCAAGTTCCCTCAAGGAATCTTTCATCCAACTCCTCCCCAGGTACATGGCATGGGTCTCAGGTTTAATAGCTTAGTAAAAATCCAGACAGGAAAGAAGATGCCTGTCTCCCCTTGCAGGCAACCCTAATTTCTAAAAGTGATTCTCTTAACAAGAAACAAATGACTGGATTTTTAAGACTATGGAACACAATGTCTCTTGACACTTACTGGTGGGCTTTACTCTTCAATTCCTGTGTAACAAAACAAGAAATGAAAAATCCCACTCAGAAGCCGGCTACATGCAACTCCACTTGATTGTAGCATCCAGAGGTGTTTTGTCTGGGTACCAGCGAGAACTGGCAGAACTGCCCAGAAAATGTCCATTTGTTTGTAATTAGTAGAGAGGACCCAAACATCTCATTCACTCTGAGTATCGTGGAGAAATTCCTCTTTGTTCTACATGCATGTTTTCCTTCAAAATTCGCAACAACCCTATTAGTGGGCATTTATTTCATGCAATAGAAGAGGAATATGAAACTTGAAGAAGTTAAAAAATATACTTAAGATCACTCAAATTAATTATTGGTGGAGCTGAGATGCACACCTGATTCTGAGTGACTTCTGAGACCATATACTTAACCACTATGCTATGTTGTGTCTTGTTTAACTAAAAATCTACAGGTTCTATGAGATATAACTGAGGGTGTTTGTGCTTTCTAGAATAAGGACTTGGGAAGATCTGACTCTACACCCCAAGTCAGGAGCATATAGTCCTCTGGTCCCTCAAACTGGAAAGAAGATTTTTTAAAGATGTCACAGATTCAGAATCCTTGCAACTGGTATTCTTGACTAATAAAGACAAGATACTGGTTGCTTAATTGAGGTGTGGAAAAGAGGAAGCGAGCCTTGGAATAAACACTTGAACATAAAGCTAAAATTATTGTGTTTTTTTCTGAAGAGTCACTAAAGAGACTGATATGGTTTGGATCTGTGTCCCCAGCAAATCTCATGTTGAATTATAATCCACAATATTAGAGGTGGGGCCTGGTGGGAGGTGATTGGATCATGGGGTGGTTTCTCACGGTTTAACACCATAGCTCCTTGGTGTTGTCATTCCAACTGTGAGTTCTCATGAGATCTGATTGTTTAAAAGTATGTGGTACCTCCCCCCGCAATTCCTCCTGCTCCAGTCATGTGAAATGCTTGTTCCCGTTTTGCCTTCTGTCACAATTGTAAGTTCCCTGAGGCCTCCTCAGAAGCAGATGCTGCCATGCTTCCTGCACAGCCTGAGTAACCATGATTCAATTAAACCTCTTTTCTTTATAAATTACCCAGTCTCATGTATTTCTTTATAGCAGTGAGAGAATTGACTAACAGAGACTGAAATAAAATTTGGCTTTTGTCCGCCAGTGAGTACATGGTGGGGTGAGGTAAGGGACCTGGAAAACTTTGGGAGAGTGAGGATACTGAGATGCCTTGAGGGGGACCAGCAATTGCAAGCATTACAGTAATGCTATGGGATTTTTCTCCTCTTCTCAAAGCCAAGAAAAACCTAAGGGGCCACCACTGGGCCTATTGGAAAGGAGAAGTGACCTCTTTAATACTTTCAGTGACCTGTGTTATCAGACCAGTGTTCCTGTGCACAGTGGTCTTTAGGAGGGGTGTAGACTCCTTTGGGGAGGTATTTCATAAGTGGCAACTGGGACTAGGTTGAGTCAACCTGGTTAGAATGAAGACCCTTTGCTGCTCAGACTGTCCAAGAGGGACCATCAGTCAGGTCACAATTTTCCTGAACTAGAGAAGGAATCCCTCACTCTCCACCCTGGAAAAGACTCATTGGAAGAGCAGATGCTTGGAGTGTCTTGGAGGTAGGGATGGTGAACCATGCCGAGACGGGTTTTGAGGGTTTGCTGATGTTTTAATATTTAAAGTACTTGGCCTTGTGAAGGGATCTGAGCAGCTCTTTTTAACTGGGAGTTGGGGTAAACAAAATTGACAAGTCTGATAAGATGGCAACTAACTAAACAAGCAACTGGCCAGGTGCGGTGGCTCACTCCTGTAATCCCAGCACTCTAGGAGGCTGAGGTGGGAGGATCATTTGAGTCCAGGAGTTTGAGACCAGCCTGGGCAACATGGTGAAACCCTGTCTCTACAAAAAATGCAAAAAATTAGCTGGGTGTAGTGGTATGTGCCTGTAGTTCCACCTACTGGGGAGGCTGATGTAGGAGGATCACTTGAACACAGGAGGTTGAGGCTGCAGTGAGCCATAATTTTGCCACTGCAGCCTGAGTGGCAGAGCAAGACTCTCTGTCAAAAAAATGAAAACAAGCAAACAAACATGCAAAAACAAGCAACAAACAAAAGAAAGCACAATGACTGATCTGTTAGACCAGGACTGGTGCAGAATGTAGAAGATGACCTCCGTCTCCCTGCAGTATATCCACAGCAAATCCCTGGAACCAGTGAATGCTACCTCATTTGGAAAAAAGGTTCTTTGCGGATGTGATTAAGTTAAAGTACTTGAGATAAGAAGATAACTCTGGATTATCTGGGTGGCCCCTAAATGCCATCACAAGTACCCTTATAGTAAGTATCTTTATAAGCAAGAAGGAGAGAGACAGAAGACAAGGCTTTGTGACAGCAGAGCCTAGAGATGCAGCTGCAAGCCAAGGGATGCCAGAAGGCACTGGAGCTGTAGCAGGCAACGCTCTGATTGTCCCCTCCAGCCTCTGGAGGGAGCACATCCGTAAGATCACCTTGATTTTGGACATCTGCCTTCCCAACCTGTGAAAGAATAATTTCCCGTTGTTTTAAGCACCATGTTTGTGGTCATTAATTTTGGCAGTTGGAGGAGATAAATGCAACAGAACAATGCACCAGACCAAGCCTGAGCAGGCGAGGGTCAGGGAAGGCTGCCAGAAGTGGTGCTCATGCTGAAATTTCAGGATAAACTGAATATACGCATGAGAAGAGGAAGAAAAAGAAATATTCGATGCATAAGGAAGTGTGAAAACCTGGAGCCCACAGACAGCACAGTGTCATCTCCAAAACGGGGAGCGAGTGGCAAAAAGTCATGCGGACAGGCAGATGTGTCGTGTTAAAGGAAGCATAGACTTTGAGGACAACAGGAAACTACCACAGGATCTGAGTCAATGTCCAGATCAGGTAAAGTTGCCTGACGCTCTCTCTGGGAGCCCTCATCACAGTAGTTGAAAGAGATAAACGTACGGCTGGCCAAGATGATGAGGCAGGAGAATTGACAAGATTTTGATGGGGAAGCGTTGGGGAAAGGAAAGACTGAAGATTGATGCCTGGGTTTCTGGATTGGAGACAGGATGGCCAATGAGGCTCATGGCTTAGATAAGGAATAATAGAGGAGGAAGACGAGGTTTCTACTGGAAGGGGACTTGGAAGCAAAATTATTGTCCCAGGACCAATCTCATATATGGATAGTTGGGGCAAAATTTTGTGTTATTGTTAAAGCAGACTAAATATGGCCTGAGATGGACTCCATACTTCTATATTTGAGTCCTTATGAATGAACTGTAACCTAGCTTAAAAGGCAGACAAGATTGAAAACCTAATTTAGGAGTATGTGCCTGTAATGATAGCTAAGTCTCGGCCAATCTCAGCGGCCATACTTCAACCACTCATAGACTACTAAGTGTTCAAACTGTGTTCAAATAAGGCAAATGCCAACCTGTAACCAATCCAGCTGTTTTTATACCTCACTTCTGATTTCTGTACATCATTTCCCTTTTTTGTCTATAAATCTTCTTCCATCACGTGGCTGCATGGAAGTCTCTGTGAATCTGCTGTGATTCCGGGGGCCGCCTGATTCACAAATTGTTCATTGCTCAATTAAATTCCTTTAAATTTAATTTGGCTGCAGTTTTTCTTTTAATGTTATATACATATAATAAGGGTACACTACCTCTTGTACGGTTTTTATAATGGTGGTTATAATTAGCAGAACATGGAAATTGATTGAAAATAGGATTACAAAGCTGAAATCCACCATGTTAAAAATTCAGTATATTTCTAGTAAATACAAATAAGAAGGGAAAAAAGTGTAAGCATGAATGTATGTCCTGACAACCACAAAATCATCTTTTGTTTTACTTTTTCTTTCCAAATTTTATTTTAGATTCAAGGGGTACACGTGCAGGTGTGTTACATGGGTAAATTGTGTGTTGTGTTGCAGGGGTTTGGTGTACAGATAATTTTGTCACGAATAATCAACATAATATTCTATAGGTGGTTCTTCAGTCTTCACTGTCCTCCCACCCTTCACCCTCAAGTGGGCCCTGATGTCTGTTTTTCCCCTCTTAGTGTCCATGTGTTCTCAATGTTTAGCTCCCACTTATAAGTGAGAACATAAGGTATTTGGTTTTCTGTCCTTGCATTAATTTGCTTAGGATCATGGCCTTCAGCTGCATCCATATTGCTGCAAAAGACAGGATCGCATTCTTTTTTATGGCCATGTAGTAGTATTAGTATTCCACGGTGTATATGTATCACATTTTCTTTTCTTTCTTTTTTTTTTTTTTTTTTTTGAGGCAGGGTTTCCCTCTGTTGTCCAGGCTGGAGTGCAGTGGTGTGCTCTCGGCTCACTGCAACCTCCACCTCCCAGGTTCATGCAATTCTCTTGCCTCAGCCTCCCAAGTAGCTGGGATTACAGGTGTGTGCCACCGCGCTCAGCTAATTTTTTGTGCATATTTTTAGTAGAGACAGGGTTTCACCATATTGGTCAAGCTGGTCTGGAACTTCCTACCTCAGGTGATCCGCCTACCTCAGCCTCTCAAAGTGCTGGGATTACAGGCGTGAGCCACCACGCCTGGCCCCACGTTTTCCTTATCCAGCCCACCATTGATGGGTACTTAGGTTGATTCCATGTCTTTGCTACTCTGAATAGTGCTGTGGCAAAATTTTCATGGCCTCCAGAATCTCCTTCCTTGGTCCTGCCACAGTTCCAGCAGTTTCCATATTGTTTATTATTTAGAATTACAGCACCAAAGTTCCTGTTAAAATGTAACTGCTACTTTGGGAGGAGACCTGATTCCTCATGACAGGCATTAAATATCTTAGTTTAGTCTAGTTTATCTGCTTGGCCGTCTAGCATGGGGAGCCCTTGGGAATAGAAGGAAAGCAGATAATGTTTCCTGAGGTCAGTATTGGCTGTTACCTGGGGAAGGCAGGTGAGAAAACATTAGGAGGCTCGAGGGGACACCATGAAGAAATGATTGGGGGAACTCTGAGAAGAAATGAGAGTAGTAAGCTTGAAGGAAAATCATCAATGCTTAGTTCTTTTCTCACTCAGCATATGCAAAAGGTGAGGTTTTGGACCTCAGTATTATCAGTGCAGAGATTAGAGGAAGGACCACACCCAAAGCTTAAATCCACAGCTGGCAGAATCTCTGTAACATAAGAGGAAAGACAAGAGGTCGTGTATGCAGTGTGGGCTTTACCTCAAAGAACTACATATTGTTCTTGTTCAGAGATAAAGGGCTTCTTGGCAGGGTAGTTTCCCTATTTCTTAAATGTTTCTGTATACACTCTTATATTTTAAAAGGCCTTCTTTTTTCTGCCTCAAAATTAACAATTGCTGTGAGTTGAAAGAAAAAGAAAAGTAACTCTTAAGACTCTGATAATCTGTTAACCAGAACCAGGATTTAACGCCAGATTGTGAAGCGCCTGGAGCCTGAAGGAAACAGAAACTTCAGCCTGATTTTATTTTTGTGGCTGAGTTCCTGTTAATTAGCCACACATTAAATCATGACTGTTTAGTCATCTTCCTTTTTCTAGCACCTTCTAGAACTTACCTAGAACAAATCAGCATGATAGAGTGCTCCTGCCATGATTCACATCCTTGTAACTTCAGCTCTGACTGCAGCCACCTCTGGGTGGACAGTCTAGTATGGGTGTACTAGACTTCCAGAGAAACAGAACCAATAGGACATACTTGTGTGTGCAAACATGCACATGTGCACACACAGAGACACACACAGTTGATCCTCTGTATCTTCTGAAGGCTCTGCATTCATTGATTCAACCAACCAGGGATCAAAAATATTGTTTAAAAAATTACATCTCTTCTGAACATGTTCAGACTTTTTTCTTGTGATTATTCAGTAAACAGTACAGTACAACAACTTACATAGCGTGTACATGGTATTAAATATTGCAAGCAATCTAGAGATGACTTAAAGCAGAGGTGTACAATCTTTTGGCTTCCCTGGGCCACATTGAAAGAAGAAGAATTGTCTTGGGCCTCACATAAAATGCACTAACATGAACAATATCTGATGAGCTAAAAAAGAAATTACAAAAAATATCTCATGTTTTAAGAAAGTTTATGAATTTGTGTTGGGCTGCATTCAAAGCCGTCCTGGGCCACATGCGGCCCTGGGTTACACAAGCTTGATTTAAAGTATACTGGAGGATGTGCCTAGGCTATATGCTAATACTACACCATTGTGTATGAGATACTTGGTCATCTTTGGATTTTTGTATTTGTAGCGGGGTAGGGTCCTAGAATCAATCCTCCATGAATACCAGGAAACTACTGTGCGTGTGTATATGTATGTGTGTGTATATATATATATTTATTATAAATATTACATATATCTAAAGAGATTTATAAATATCCATGATGTACTCAATGTTTAGCTCCCATATATGTGTGTGTGTATATATATATATATGTATATATATATATATATATGGAGAGAGAGAGAGAGAGAGAGAGAAATTTTCTCTAAACTGTTGGCTCATAGGATTACAGTTACAGCGGCTGAGAAATCCCACAGTCTTCCCTTTGCAGGCTGGAAACCCAAGAAAGGCGTAGTTTGAAGACCTAAGGGCCAGAGAGGGGGTGGTATAGATCCAAGCACAGTCTGAAGGCTTGAGAACCAGCATTGTTCCAACTCAGCCAGTCAGGTAGAGAATGAGCAAATCCAAACTTTGTCTGCCTCATCCTCTCTCCAGACCCTCTATGGATTGAGGATGCCCATCCACACTGGGGAGGGCCATCTGCTCTCCTCATTCCACCAATTCGGACACTAACCTTGTCCAGAAACACTTCCACAGACACACCAAGAAATAATCTTTCACCAGCTCTCTGATGGAAGCACATGAAATTAACCAGCACAATGGGCTTTCACTCACTTTCTGCTATCAACCTTTGCCTCAAGCACAGGCTTCCATCTTCATATGGTCTCCAGGCTCCTCTGACACTGGAGGAGATCAGTCTGCCTGCTGCACATGCACAACCTGGAGTTAACACCCCTAGGGGTCTCCCTCAACCCCAGGGGGCACTGGTGGATACATGCTCCTGCCTCCCATCCTTAGGGCGGACAGTTCTGAGAGGGGAGTTCCCAGTGATTTTCCTCTACCTCCATTGCCTACAGAGATGACCTCAACAGCACACTCTTATATTGGCATTTTCTACTTTCCTGTCTTATTCCTCTTGCATGTTTACTTCTAATCCTTGGAGTGGCTTCCCAAATCAAGTACCTGAGCAAAGTCTTTGTCTCAGGCTTGCTGTTCAGGGAAACTCAAGATAAATTATGCTATGAATTCATCTTCAGCAAAACTAGGTCCTAGTTTCCCCATCAAAGACAAATCATTTAATCACATATCCCTTGTTTTCACTTCTGCAAAATGAAGACATTAGGCTGATGCCTTTGATCCTCATTCTTTCATGTATTCACTTATCCACTCGTTTTTCCTGCATGCGTTTAGGTATTGTTTCATTCGCTCATTCATTTTCATTCTTCATTTATTTATCCATTAACTCCATCTCTCTGTAATTCACTCATTTTAATTTATTCATCCATTCATCCATTTGTTCATTCATTTATTTATTTCTATTGTTATATATTTTTCATGCATTTCACCACTTATCCATTGATTTTCAGTTACTAATTCTTTTATTCATCTACTCATTTTTCATCCACTCATTAATTTTTTATTGATTCATTCATTTTCTTTTATTCATTTAGTGTTTCATTCATTTATTCTTTATGCTTTAATTTTGGCTTACAGTCATTTAAAAAAAATCTTCCTACCTTTCTTTCTTTTTTACTTCTTTACTCCTTTTAGTCCTCTCTCTCCTCTCTTTCTTCAATGACTGATTACTAAGAATCTACTAAAATAACAGCCAGCAATATATCATTACTCGAAATAACACTGCTTAGTGAGTAATCCCTTCTGTGAATCAGAGATACATTACAAGAGATCTGTGAGGGTGAAAAACAGTGTGGGCCCCACACACTGTAAAAGGAGAAATATATATATATATATATATATATATATATATATATATATATATATATATCTCCCCAATTCAGGCAGCAGCACATATTTCTAATAGATATCCACTCTGTTTAATCATTTTTGTTATTTATGAAAGCCATAAGAAGTCTTATTTTAGCCACTGAAGAAACAAAATAATTTCTGGTGATTCCTAGCTGTATAAGAGTTACTAACCAGCTTTATGGGAGTGTAAACTCATATCATTTAAATGTTTATAAATCCAAAAACCAGAAAAGTATGAAACTGAAAATGCAAAACAAAATGTAATTGGAACATGTTTTCTCCCAGGAGAAAAATCTCATTATTGAAAGTATCTATTAAATAACCTTTCTGCAAAAAGTGTGACTCCTTGAATATTTTTATGGGTATATATTTGTTATTAAACATATGTGTATATATACACACAAACACACACACATATATGTGTGTACTTTTATTTTTAGTTTTATGTGTACTTATATATAAATATATATATCAAAATGTTTAATTACAAATATATACCCATAAAAATTTTATATACATTATATATATATAAAATATAGTGATAAAATAAAAATGTTTAAAACTGAGCATTACAATCAGGAGGTTCACATCATTATGGTTGTTCTTTATTCAAGTTAGTGAATTGGTAAATTAGCAATGGAGGGTTTGAAATAATTTGTCAACATACAATCACCATATTGTGTTTACAGTCACACAGACACAATCCACAAACTTTATGGAATGAGGTACAATGTGTGTGCATGATTTTCCAAATTTTTAAAATTTCAATTGTAAAAAATTGAATTTGTACAATTTTTTACAATTAAAATAATTACAATTATTGTAATTGTAAAAAATTGAAATTGTAAAAATCTTATTTATCATCAATATTGTATAATATACATATAGAAAATGACATAAAGGACATCATGTATTTCTAACGAAGACCCACTCTGTTTAATCATTTTTTTAGTTATTTATGAAGGCCAGAAGAAATCTTATTTTAGCTACTGAAGAAATAAAATAATTTCTATCCAGGTGATTCCTAGCTTAATCAATTATTATAAAGTAAACACCCTTGTAACTAGCACCCAGTTCAAAAAAGAAAACGTTGCCGACATCCCTGGATGCCCCCAGGTCCTCCTTCTAGTCACAGTTCTCTCCTGCTTCTATGGTAATTATCTCCTTCGCTTCCTTTATGCTGTTACAATCAGAGTATGTATCACTAAACATCATAGTTTAGTTTTCACCTGTTTTAAAATTTGATATAAATGGAATTATACAACGTTTATTCCTTTCTGTGTGGCTCCCAAACTTGACATTACGTTTGTGAGATCTATCTGGCTTTTATGTGTACTTGTATACTGTTCATTTTAATTCTTATATAATATTCCATTGTATCAATTTACCGCCATTATTTATCCGTTCTTTTGTCCATAGACTTTTGAGCTTTTTCCAGTATTTGGTTATAATAAAAAATGTTTCTGTGAATATTTCTATATACATAGTCAGGAGGACAAATACATTTCTCTGGGATATTCTCGAGGGTATAATGGCTTGGTCACAGGGTGTATCATCAACTTAGTAAACAATACCAAACTGTTTTCCAAAGTAGTTTTACACCCCTACCAGCAGTGTATAAAAGTTCTCCTTTGCTTCATATCCTCATCAACATTTGCTATTGTCAGTCTTAATTTTAGCCATATGGGGGTGAGAGGTGGTATTTCATTGTATAGTCAGCCCTCTGTATCTGTGGGTTCTGTAACCCTGGATTCAACTAACTGCAGATGAAAAATGTTCAAAGATAAATTTGCATCTGTTTTGAACATATACAGACTGTTTCTTCTTATTATTCCCTAAACAATACAGCATATCAAGTATTCACATAGCATTTACATTGCATTAGATATTATAAGCAATCTACAGATGATTTATAGGTGGATGTTTGTAGGTTATATGCAAACACTACATTATTTTATTTTATTTATTTTATTTTGTTTATTTTTGAGACAGAGTTTCACTCTGTCACCCAGGCTGGAGTGCAGTGGTGTGATCTTGGCTTACCGTGACCTCCTCCTCTCAGGTTCAAGTGATTCTTGCACATCAGCCTACTGAGTAGCTGGGACCACAGGCACTGAGCCTGGCTAATTTTTTGGGGTCTCTATGTTGGCCAGGCTGGTCTCCAACTCCTAGACACAAGTGATCTATCCACCTTGGCCTCCCAAAGTGCTGGGATTACAGGCATGAGTCACTGTGCCTGGCCATCTATTATACGTTATTTTATATCTGGGTCTTGAGCATGTGCAGATTTTGGTATCCATGGGAGGTCCTGTAACAAATCCCCTTTGGATACCAAGGAAAGACTGTAATTTTAGTTTGCATTTCCCTGGTGACTAATGAGATTTGAGTGCCTTCTATCATTTTATTCACCATTTGAGTATCTTCTCTGATGAAGTATTCTTCAGGTAGTCTTGGCTACGTTTTTTCTTCTTTATTTTTTTTTTCTTGAGACAGGATCTCACTCTGTTACCCAGGCTGAAGTGTAGTGGCATGATCTCGGCTCACTACAGATTCAACCTCTGGGGCTCAAGCGACCTCCCATGTCATCCTTTGGAGCAGCTGTGACCACAGGCTTGTGCCACCATTCCCAGCTAATTTTTGTATTTTTTGTAGCGACGGGGTTTCACCATGTTGTCCAGGCTGGTCTCAAACTCCTGAGCTCAAGCAGTGCTCCTGCCTTGGCCTCCCAAAGTGCTGGGATCACAGGCGCGAGTCACCACACTCAGCTTGGCTACTTTTCTATTGGACTTTCATCTCTATGATTTTAACTTTGGATGTTTAAAAATATATATTCTGACTATATAAGATATATTTTGTTGCTTATATGTGTTTCTTTCACAATAGTATCAAAAATTATCCAAAACATAGGAATCTGTCTGACAAAAATATGCAGTGCTTCTGTGTAGAAAACCATAATGCAGAATTGGAAAGAATTAAAGAAGTCCTAAATAAGAGAGATACGAGGCATTCATGTGTTGGAAAAGTAATACTGCAAAGACGTAAATTCTTTCCCAAATTGTTCTATAGATGCAATACAATCCTAGCTAAAATATCAATAGTTTTCTTTCTAATAGAATTTGGGCAAAGTGATTATAAAATGTATGTGGAGAAGTAGAAGGCAAAAATAGCTAAGATACTCTTGAAGAGGCAAGAGGAGGACCAGGAGGAAGAGGAGAAGATAGAGAACAGAGGACTTGCTCTACCGGATATCAAAACTCATTGGAAACTATAGCAATAAGGCATGGTGGTGTCAGTGCAGGGATAAACAGATCAGTGGGGCAAAACTGAAAATCCAAAACAGACCCACAGGGAGACTCAATGTGACCCAGTAGAACTATAAAGAAAGAACCATCATCTTAATAAACAGTGTTGGAAAAAATCGATATATATATTGGAAAAAATCAGTTCCAAGTGGATTCTTGATCTAAGTTTAAATGCCAAAATGGTAGAGTTTTCAGAAGATAATATGGGAGGAAATTTTCATGACCATGAAGTATGGAACTATTTTTTGAATAGGACAGAAGAAGAACTAACTATAAAGAAAAAGATGAACAAATTGGACTATGCTAAAATTAGTAATGTATTCATCAAAGGACACCTGTAAGAGTGTGAAAAGCAAAGTCACAAAATAGAAAAAAACTGTAACTATTTTAATTGTAAATCTTCCTAGAATCCATGACACATTTTCCTGTTTTTTTAATAAAAAAGTAAAAATATAGAAGCATAATATAAAGTAATAAAGTTTAATTTTTTTAAAGTAGCCGTCTATGAAAGGGGAACTCATTGAGCAATTCATTTACTTTTCAGACACAAAAGAAACCTCTAAGCATTTTTTGGAAATGCTTTCCTCCTTGGAAGATTCTAGAAGCTGCAAGTCATACCTTAATCCATGTTTCCTTCCTTTCCTAAGTTTACCTTTTTATCCTTTCCTACAGAAAGTTGCAGAGGACTTTCAAGTCATTCGGCAGCCTTGAACCTCCTTAGAGAGCCGCTGACATGCACACAGCCTTTGTCTTTCAACAAAGAACCTGCCAGATTTTCCTGGCCTTCTCTTCTCATTAAGGTTGCAAGGTCTGGGTTTGGTTAGTCAGAGGAAGAGGAATTTCCTGACTACTCATTTGATCATGCGATTTTTATGAAAGCTAGTACACCTGAGAGCTCATGAGACATCTAGGTCCCTGTTTTCACAAATTGGTGATTGGGCAAGATACCTTCACCACAATTTGATTTTTAGAAAACCAAGCTGCAAAGCCACCATCTTTTCTTTCTGTACATCTGCACATGATAAATTATTTCTATTCCTTTTAATCCATTTTTTATTATTCTTCAAAAGTTTCTCATGCTTTTTCTCCCCAGTGTTGCTGAAAATAAATCCCTGCCAAAACCGAGCTCTGTTGTCGGGAGGCCAGTATCATGTAGGATGGTCATTTCTGTAAGTTAATAAATTAGTATGTTAGCAAGGGGTGATTTGAAATTAGATAATAGCCCGAACTTAAAAAATATATGTATTCATGAAGTCCATTAACTCAAAAAAAAATTTATCGCCACCAATATCTTCACTCATTTTGTGCTTCTGGTCTCTAGTGCTGCTGACTGTGAGGGGTTCAGCAGAGGGGTTTGAATGTCTGTTTTCTGCCTGTGCCAACCATGAGTATATCAGCAACAGGCCCATTTAGGTTCCTCAGATAACCTTCCACCTGGAGCTAACAGATTCTTATTTCATTTCCATGCTGGTGGTTATTATAGTAAAGGCTGCAGTAATTCTCTGCTCTCCTGAAGCCAGCTTTTTACTCTCAAGTACCCTGAGGAATTAAATGGCTGTGTGTAATTTTTCCTCATTATGGAGAAAGTTCTCAAATTGCATTACAAATAAATAATATTGAATGCTGATACTAAACCCTTCTCCAGTCACTCTCCAAGCCTTAATTAATTAGATCACACAACCATTCTGTCACCTTGTGTCTTAGTCCATTTGGGCTGCTATAACAAAATACATCAACTGGGTGACGTATAAACAACAGATATTTATTTCCTGAAGTTTTGGAGGCTGAGAAAGTACAAGATCAAGACGCCAGCAGATTTGGTGTTGGGTGAGGGTATGTTCCTTATAGATGATGTCTTCTGCCTGTGTCCTCAAGTGGTGGAAGGGACAAACTCCCTTGGGTCTCTATGATAAGGACTCCAATCACATCCATGAGGGTTCCACCCTCATGACTCAATCACCTCCAGACAGAGCCCACCTTTTAATACTATTGAGACTGGATTATTCCCTTGACCTTGACCCCTTTCATGGGTGGGAACTGGCTCATTTCACTCGGCCCACTGCTGGCCACTCCTTGAGAGAGGGAGTGCATGAGCAAGCAAGTGCGGGAACTGGAGCAAATAAACGTTGGAACCAGCTGGTCACTCCTCTCTGGCTGGAGCAGGCTCTGTGCAGGCCCCACAGCAATGTCCAAGCTCCTGCCCTCTCAGCACTCAGGTTTTGTTTTGTATTTTTGTTTTATTTATTTATTTATTCTTGCTCTTGTTGTCCAGGCTGGAGTGCAATGGCATGATCTTGGCTCACAGCAACCTCTGCCTCCCGGTTCAAGCAATTCTCCTACCTCAGCCTCCTGAGTAGCTGGGATTACAGGCATGCACAACCATGCCTGGCTAATTTTTTGCATTTTTTGTAGAGATGGGGTTTCACCATGTTGGCCAGGCTGGTCTTGAACTCCTGACCTCAGGTGATTCACCTGCCTCAACTTCCCAAAGTGCTGGGATTACAGGTGTGAGCCACCCAGGTTCTTGTCCTGTGTCCAGGAAGAATCAGGTCACATGAACAAATTGAAGGGTAGTATACATGGAGGATTTTATTAGGCAATGGAAGTGGAAATGGCTCTCAGTGGAATGGGGAGTTGGAAAGGGGATGGTGCGGGAAGAAGGTGATTTTTCCCTGAAACTGCCCCATCTGAAGTTAATCACATCTTTCTGTAGTCTCCAATGGTCAGTTGCTTCTCTGCTTGCCGCTCAGCTGCTTGTATCCCCAGTGCTCAACTGCTTGTATTGCTCTGCTAGCTGAAGTATTTTTATGGGCATAGGATAGGGGCAGGGCAGGTCAAAAAAGCAACATTTGGCCAGAAAAATGGGGGCAGCTGTTTTCATCTAGGGCTGCAGTTCCAGACTTAAGGGTGGGGTTTAGCCAGGAGCCCAGCCATTCTGTATCACTATCACATGGGGTGTTAGGTTTCAACATATGAAATGGGCTGGGGGACACAAACATTCAGACCATAGCACCTTGGTCAATGCACCACCCTCATTTTAGTGAGTCATTCGTGATTATTGAAAAGTTGAGGATGGTTCATTTGGGTGGAATGAGATCAATAATGCAATATATTTTCAATGTGGTTACAGAAGTGAAATGTTCAGCTTTTTGACATAAAAGGCTAGATGCTAAAATATTTGGGAGAACTTAATTCTTCTCCAGGGACCACTGCTGACATGGTATAAGACATCTGATTAAGCAGAGTGATTGGCGGGTTTGTCTGTGCTCTAACACGGGAACCCGCACTTCCAGTAAAATGAGCTACAGTAGTTTCTACAGCAGAGATGCCATTTTTCCCCCTAGAAAATCAGTCTGTCCTTATGTCTAGAGAAACATTCTTTGGATTCCATACAACAACCATCCTCAAACTTTAGTGTGCAAATAAATTTTCTGGAAAAGTTTCTATAAATCTAGATTCTGAGACTCCACCCACAGAGATTCTATTGAGGGAGTCCAGGTTTGTGCTCAGAAATTTGCATATTTTTTCAACCAATTTCCAGGTAAATCTAATACAAATGATCCCAGAGATGTTGCTAAAACTAAGCAAATGTGACTGCAGCTTGGAAAGTTTTTTGGCAGAGATCTCCAGTCTTCTGTCTTTCTGATGAAGAACTAGAGCGTTTATCCTATTGTACATCTGATTTTGATCAGCACTGCCTACCAGCAGGTCTGTTCAAATGAATTAACTACAAAATGTTCCCTCAGGTTGCCTAAGCAAATTGATCTGCTAGATGGAGTTGTTTAGTACTTTGGAAAAAGTCTGCCATAAACAGCAATTTCGGTTTAACAGAAACAACATTAAGTTATCCTTTGTCCTCAATTCACTAAGCATAAAGATTTAGGCTCAGACCTGACAACACGTCAGCTGGCTAGTTGATGATAGCCATGGATAGTCGTAGCTCCAGATGCTATGCTTGGAGCTTGCAGTCTGGCTGGTGACATAGAAGATGCATATTTGAAAAAGGCATAAGGGACATTTCAAAAAAAATGTAAATGCAAAAAAGTGCATGTCCCACAAAACACACAAACAGATTTTGGTCTGAAACACTCCTGACTTTCCTTCAGCAGAGACTCACGTGGAAAGCCGTAATGGAACAAAATGGCAGATAAAATCTGAGTTATTCTTGTTGGCACTACTGTGGCATGCATACAGTGGTCCCCCTTTATCCGCAGGGGATACTTCCAAAACCCCCACTGGAGGCCTGAAACCACAGAGAGTACCAAACCTGCATAGACTGTGCTTTTTTCTAAGCATGCATACCTGTGGCAGAGTTCAATTTATAAATTAGGTGCAGTAAGAGATTAGCAATAATAACTAGTAATGAAATAAAACGATTATAAAAATATACTGTAATAACAGATAATGAATGTGGCCCCCCTCTCTCCCTCTCTCTAATTATCTTACTCTACTGGACTCACCAATTTTTGAATGGTAGTTGACTATGAGTAACTGAAACTACAGAAAGCAAAACCTCGAATAAGGGGGAACCACTGTACTTATTGTACATACCCAGACTAAATGTTTCCAGCAAATTTGAATGTGAAAACATCCAAAGTGATGCTAGCCTATAGATGTATCATTAAATGTGTGTTTGTGCGCTGGAGATAGGGGCCTGGCCTGTTCTTTCTGTGTATCATAAACAAGCCTTGCTTAATTCATGTTGAATATATATTTTTTTTCTGTAAACAGAGATTATATTCTAAAGCTTGCTTGTTTTGTTGGTTTGAGTAGCATTATTAGTTTTAAAAGAGAACCAGTGAGTATAAAAAGTAGCCTGATATGTATATACACCAAGTATCTAAGTCTCTTTCATGGAGATATATGAGATTGATATTGTTTTGTTTATTCTTTTGTATACATTTATTAGAATCCTCTATTTCAGCATTCAAAAATGTTTTCTACATGATGTGTTACACAGCAATCAACCCCTAATTTTTTGAAAAATCCAAGTTGACTTGGTAAATTACAATAAATTCTATTTTGCAGAATAAAATTGTTCAGTTGATTAGTTAGAAACTGGTTTTTTATTTCTTATTTTTGCAATTTCTTGAAATGTTCCAATGCATTCAATCAATAAACTGTAGAATCACTTTAAGTATCAATCTTAGAATTATCTCTCAGGTCCTCCTGAATCTAGACTATTTTTTTTAAAGCCTCCAAGAAAGGTAAGCTTGGATTATGTCATAAGTAAAGAAAGCCCTAGCTATTGTAGCAGAGAAGAGCTTTGAGTGGACAAGAATTGCCTCCTACCGCCACACTCATCTCGCAGGTCTTTCTTCCATGATGCACACAACATTGCCACTGTGGGGAAAGGAATCCTTCACCACAGAGGGTCTTCCTCTCTCATGTTTTTCCAGGCCTCCACCAACTCTGGACCATCTCCTTGGCTGAACAGGCACTTACCATTCCCCAAACACTCCTGGGTGCTTCTTCACATTTCTAGCCATGGTTCATGACTCCCTTCACCTAAATATCTTCCTCCTTTCTCACCTCACATGCTGACTTGTCATTCAAATACGGTGCAAAAGTCATGAACTTGATAAAGCTATCATCAGTCCTTCCTATGGTCTTTTTTTCCTGGGTCTCACTCTGCCCAGACTGTCCCAGCAACTGTGACAGTTTGTACAGAGATGCATCTCTTATCTTGGCATCCCACTAGATCATAAGTCCCTTTAAAGAAAAGATGATTGGGGCCAGGCGCAGTGGCTCATGCCCATAATCTCAGCACTTTGGGAGGCGGAGGCCGGTGGATCACCTGAGGTCAGGAATTTGAGACCAGCCTCGCCAACGTGGTGAAACCCCATCTCAACTAAAAATACAAAAGTTAGCTGGGCATGGTGGTGGGTGCCTGTAATCCCAGCTACTCAGGAGGCTGAGGGGGGAGAATCGCTTGAACCCTGTAGGTGGAGGTTGAAGTGCGCTGAGATGGCGCCATTGTACTCCAGCCTGGGGGACAAGAGTGAAACTCCATCTAAAAAACAAAAAACAAACAAACAAAAAAAAGAAAAAAAAAAGAAAAGACAATTGGAGTCATCTTTGTATCTCCAGCACCAAGCATTTTCTGCTGCTTAATAGATGAGGGCTATACATTTGATGAATACATGAATGAATGAATTGGAGGTGAGGTACATGTATGCAAGGTCATGTATGTCTCCTACAGACCAGAAGGAACAACATCATGCAATTTAATCATCTTGGATTATTTTTTATGAACATCGGTTGTGTACCAGGATAGAAAGCTCTACCTTCAGTTACACTGTGTACTGGCCTAGTGGGATTGCACAGTAGGCTCCTATTAAAGGTAGCCAAATTAAGGTGGGAAGACAGGACCATATCAAACTACTAGCCACCTTTGCCACAGACCATAAAGCCAAGTGCCATACAGTACTTCCTATGGTTTTTCTGTATTTTGAATTTCTGTACCATTGTGTTTTGCACATAGCAAATGCTTAGTACATATTGTTGTAGGACAAATGAATAAATAAATGAATAAATAAAAAGAATTGATTCCATTTGTAAAACTTGGGCACTCATATTATTTTGATAATATTTGAATTAAATTAAGATTCCTCATTTATTTGTATCTTTCAAAGGACCCACTCAATGTATATAGTCTTCAGGTTTCTTTTTTTTGTTTGTGTTTTGAAACAGAGTCTTGCTCTGATGCCCAGGCTGGAGCGCAGTGGCACAATCTCAGCTCACTGCAAGCTCCGCCTCCCGGGGTCACGCCATTCTCCTGCCTCAGCCTCCTGAGTAGCTGGGACTACAGGCACCTGCCACTACGCCCGGGGTTTCTTAATTGATGGTGCTGATGGTGATATGAGAGCTTCCTCTATTGGCTCACCCCAAATGTTTCTTGGTATTTCCCATTTTCATCCCCCTGGGAATACTGTAATGGTGGAAGCTATTTTTTTCATTTTACTTTTAATGTTAGGCAGAAAGCAGAGATGTGAGTTTAATAGCACACACATTATTTATTCCTGCACCTCAGGGGGAGGAGAATAGAAGGGAATGTGTTTATGAATGTAATATAGTGTGGATTAAGGTATAGGGAGCTTTTTATCATGGATAGTCTCATTACAGATGTTGCCAGCACCTGTTGAGGATAAACTGCATTAGAAAAATGTCTCCTCAACCCACCCCGTTTGGGGCTTCTTTTTGCTTTACTATTCTAAGCCCTGTCTCTCAAGGGTTTCTCCTTCAGAGTTAAGCTTTGCTCTTTGTTGAAACTTGGCAAACAAAATTTCAGCTTGGGAACAGTCTCTTCTCTCTGCAGCCACATCTCCCCCACCCTCTGTTTATTAATTTCTTCCCAGAACTGCCCAACTGCATTTAATTGGGTACACATTTTGCAAAACAAAAAATATGGCAATTAAACCTTAATCCTCCTCCTTTATTTTAGGCTGCTTCTAACTACACAAATGTTTTGATGACTTCCTCCACTAATCCTTCAAAAGAGAAAGAAACTTTCAGCTAAGTGGTGATGTACCAGATACTTGGGTGTAAATTCTTCTTTGCAAGTTCAGAGTTGAGAGATGGTCAAATACTATCCCTGGTGTCATGCAAAAGTCTTTTTCTTTCTTTCTTTCTTTTTTTTAGGGATGAAAATCCAGATTGAAGTGGTTAAGCAGCTTCCAAGAATGTTCAGACCCTACTTCCAAGTACAGTTCTGCTGCCCAGAGTCCGCACACTACACATGCAAGCCCAGGCAGTGGGCCAGGAGGTCTTCTTGTCTTGCCTGGGTCTCTACAGCATCCACTCTTAGGGAGCTGATGGTGAGGCGTTGCCTCCTCTGAGGGCATGTTACTGGGGAGCTGCCATAGTGCACAGCCTCTGGCTGAAATTCCATCATCTGGAAGGTATTGCAGCAGAGTTAGTGCCTCCCCAAAACACCTCAGTACATCTATGCCCCCAGGCTGCCTGTCTCCCCTTGTCTGAGTTCCCCTCCTGAGCAGTTGGCTCCCTCACTCCCAGTGGTGACCACTACTCTCAGCCACTGTGAAATGCTTTGTGGACTCAGTGAAGGATTTCTAAGTGGTGTGAACCCGATGCCTTCCCCAGACTGCAGTGCCCTGGGAGGATCACACTGGGACCTTCTCCTCCTCCCCACCTTGATCTTCGTGGTGCCATTCTTCACTCAGTCTTCATCTACAGTGTGAATCAGCTGATGAACCTAGATTAAAATAAACCTGATGGAACTCGGGAGGCAGAGGTTGCAGTTTCTAGGAAAGACATGTTAAATAGGAACTCGAAAACAGAAGTGATGTCTTGGGCAGCCATGAGAAGGTGGATTGCCACATCCAACCTCTAGAAGCAAGGTTTTAGGGTAAAAGAGGTGCAGCTGGCCATGTCACAGGATTTCCTATGAAACTCAGGACCACTGGGGAGGTTAGATAAGCATCTTTGAGAGGGGTTATCCATGCTACAGGCATTGTTTCTTTATGAGGGCTTATTTAGGTTGTGGGTGTTGTTTAAAGACCTTGCTGGAGAACACACTGGTTTGCAGGAGTCAAACATTGGTCATCATGGAGGTGGTTTCCCTCCAAGATGGCATCACTGTTGCCATGCCACAGGTTATTTTCTTACACAGTGAACCCTTTGCTCTTTCCCTTCTTTCCTTCCTTTCTTCCTGCTTCACTGGAAGAGGCATCTTGATCTTGGCTCCTTCAGCTTCCCAAGGATTTCATTCCATTGTCTATATTTCAACCACTTCTTTTTTCTTCTCTGGGTTGATAAATATTTTCTCCGTTGCCCTCATTTGCTTTCTCTTTCCTTCCCTGCCTAACCACAGTTCTTGAAAACAGTCTCTGTTCACTGCCTCCACACTGTCGCTGACCATTCAATATTCAGCTAACTGGCCCTCTGGCTTTTCCGGCACCCCATGACTCTACTGAAATATGTTCTCGACAAAGTCATCAGTAATATTTGAGTTGCTAAACCCAGTAGTATTTTATTTAATGTGTTTAAGTCATGACTGGATGTCTCCTGTGTGCTCTTTTAAATCTATTCTGTCTTCTGCACCATGCTTTGTGCGCGGGGAAACTGAACTCCAACAGTTGCATCAGTGGTGTCCTTGTCCTTTGGCTACCAGTGAGTCTGGCCAATGGAAAGTCCTGGAGATGATAGGAAAGAGAAAGAAGCATCAGAGATGGGCAGTTATTTTCCTTCCAGTGGACATACTAAGGGTAGGCTGCCTGCTACTCTTGTCAGAAGTCATAGCTCCTGTTAGGCTGTCCTTTCTAATGAGTTCTCTCTCTCTCACTCTCTTTCTCTCTCTCTTCCTCCCTCTCCTTCCCACCCTCCCTCATTTTCTTAGGGTTCCAGTATTTCCTTCCCTCCTTTCTTTCTTTCTCTTTCTTTCTTTTTTTTCTTTCTTTCTTTCTTTCTTTCTTTCTTTCTTTCTTTCTTTTTCTTTCTCTCTTCCTTCCTTCCTTTCTTTCTTCTTTTTCTTTCTTTCTTTCTTTCTTCCTTTCTTTCTCTCTTTCTCTCTTTCTCTCTTTCTCTCTCTCTCTCTCTTTCTCTCTTTCCTTCCTTCTTTCTCTTTCTTTCTTTCTTTCTTTCTTTCTTTCTTTCTTTCTTTCTTTCTTTCTTTCTTTCTTTCTTTCTTTCTTTCTTTTCTTTCTTTCTTTCTTTTCTTTTCAGGGCTTACTCTGTTGCCCAGGCTGGAGTGCAGTGGCAGGATCTCACTATAGCCTCTACTTCCTGGGTTCAAGCGATCCTCCCACATCAGCCTCCCAAGTAGCTGGGATTACAAGCGTGCAGCACCACAGTCAGCTAATTTTTCTGTTTTCAGTAAAGATGGGGTTTCACCATGTTGCCCAGGCTGCTCTTGAACTCCTGACCTCAGGTGATCCTCCTGCCTCGGCCTCCCAAAGTGCTGGAATTACAGGAGTGAACCACTGCTTCTTGCCCCAGCATATACTTTCTCCTCTCAGCCATTCAAGCCAACAGGTGCTAACCTCACTCTCTACCCTCCACTGTTACCTGCCACTGTGTAGCCCATTATTATCTTTAACACTCTGAATTGCAGGAGTCAAATAGCCTACACCTGACCATACCTTTGTAAATAGTCCCTTTACTAAACTCTCCTCAAATTTCTCAATTTCGGGGATGCCATCTCTTTCCTGCTGGGACCATAACCTATGTAAGGTAATTTAACACCGCCAGCCTTTCAATCTCTCCCTGGTCTTATGATACAGTCTCTTGTTCTCCTAATTCTCCAGTTCTGCCTGTCAGTGCCCTGGGACAGCAGCAAAGTGAGAGCTTAAAGAAGAGTGCTCCGAAGTCAGGCTGCAGGGATGGCTCTGCCACTGACCAGCTATGCAACCTTGAGGCATTCACCAAACCTCTCTATACCTCAGTCTCTTCATCTATAAATAGCGGATACAATGCTTCCCTGTCTCAGAGTGTTGTAATGAAGATGAAATTGGTTAAAGCAAGCCTGTCCAACCCCTGGCTTGTGGGCCACATGTGTCCCAGGATGGCTTTGAAGGCAGCCCATCACAAATTCATAAACTTTCTTAAAACATTATGAGATTTTTTAGCGATATTCCTTTTTGTTTTTAGTTCATCAGCTATTGTTAGTGTTAATGTATTTTATGTGAGGCTCAAGACAATTCTTCTTCTTCCAATGTGCCCCAGGGAAGCCAAAAGATTGGACATCCCTGGGTTAAAACATGGGATGCCCTTAGAATAGTGCCTGGCACACAGTATAGAAACCATAAATGCTGGGCAATGTCATTATTGATTGGGTTGTGTCCTTATCATTGTTGATTCTCTCCTCTCTTCCACCCATCTCCTAATTGTTGATGCTCTGCAAGTTTCTACCTGTAGCCACTCTTCTGCTCACTATTTTAAAGGATCACTGGAATGATCTGAAGCTATTATTATGATAGTTAATAGGCATTGCACTCTTTCTAGGTAACAGGCATTATACTATAGGCCAAGTTTATGCATAACCCTCATATAGGCAGTGTGTTCAGCATGTATCTCTCTGAGCCTCAGTTTCCTCCTCTATAACATGGGAATAACACTAGTACCTAGTGATAAAGGCTTTTTTTTTTTTATGAATTTGATAACCCGATACAAAAAGCCCTGTCAGAAAGGTACTAGTATGGCCAGGCACCGTGGCTCACGCCTGTAATCCCAGCACTTTGGAAGGCCATGCTGGGCAGATCACTTGAGGTCAGGAGTTCCAGACCAGCCTGGCCAACATGGTGAAACCCCATCTCTACTAAAAATACACAAATTAGCCAGGTATGGTTGTGCACACCTGCAATCCCAGCTACTCAGGAGGCTGGGGCAGGAGAATTGCTTGAACCCAGGAGGTGGAGGTTGCAGTGAGTTGCGATTGTGCCACTGTGCTCCAGTCTGGGCAACAGAGCGAGACTGTCTCAAAAAAAACAAACAAAAAAAGAAAAGCAGTAGTATTTTCCCCAAGTTATACAGAAGAAGCGATAATGCACTTAGAGGTAAAGTCACTTCCCAAAGTCACAGAACAGGACAAAGCCAGCATTCGAGTCCTTCCTGGCTTACTCCAGGCTCACATCAGCACAAACTTAGTAGAGTCTGCTTCTCAAAGGCAGGAAAAATACCACAGCATAGTAAATATGTAAGCATGTAAAGCCAGCCCCACGATTTCTTCAACATGCTAATAAAATCATTTTCACAGTCCTAATTGTTGAGTGCCTGAGCATCAACCAGACGTATCTGCTCTGTTCACACAGGCAGGAAATCAAACTGGGCAGCATTTGACAGACAGCAAGACTGTTTTATCCTTTTCAACACCCAGTGAAATAAGAAAAAAAAAAATCAGCGGATATTCCTCAAGCATCTCTCTCCCCTTTGGGCAGGAGGTTCACACTAACTTCAAAGGGAGTGTCTGCTGAACTGGAGTTAAGGAAAACGGTACCCAGAAGAATTGGGCTTGAAGAGCATAAAGAATGACAAGGCATGGATTCTGGGAGATTGGCTTGAAAAATCTGCAGTGCTTTCTAGCAATATACATGATTAAGTTTTCCATGTAAAGTGTGATTTTCTTTTATCGTACAAGTGTCTCCTTAAACAATGTTTTTAATTAGGACTCTTGTTTTCTTTTACTTCTTTATTAGGGAAGCTTCACACTTAGCCTGACGTTAGAATGTTCTTAGAAATAAACAGTTTCCATAAAAGCAAAGTTTCTTCATAAGATCATTACTATTATGTTGTGTGGGAAATGGAATAGCACCTCTGGGAATTTAATGCTGTCAAGAGTTGATTTCAGTAATATGTGACGTTCTCCAGCAAGATCCACACCATCTCTATTCTCTGATGCTTCTCAGGAAACTGGAGGGGAGAATCAACCTCTTGCCACTGATTAAAATCAAAGGCACTTTCTTACGTGAATAAATAAATTATCTTTTAAAAACAGAGCCCCTTTTTAACATCGGAATCCCCTGGTGCTTGTTGGTTGAACCCTGTGGAAAAAATTCACCATCACAGCATAGGGAGAAACTGCTGTAGAGTGAAAACCACTCCTGTTCTTTAAAATGTGATTTCAGCTTTTCTTTTTCTTCTTGCTTTCATTTGAGGATTGGGAAGAATGAGGAAAGAATCTGTCAAGACGAGACACTTTCTCTAGTGCACAGAATTTCAAATCTCTCTGGTGCGTGTAGAATTTCTCAGCTCACAGCATTGCTGAAGACTGGCCTTCAAGAAACCCATGACTCGAAGGATGGCCCAGCATGGCTGGGGCCCCTGCTGGTCCTCAGGCAGCCCCCTTCCCCACATCTCTCAGTGACTCATGTGTAATATAACATCTTAGTGTGAATGTAAGCATTTTAATATGAAAAGGATTGATTTTGCCACTGACATGGGATTCTAATGATTGGAAACAATATATTGATTTTTTTTTTTAATTAAAGCCATCTTCCCACTCATAATGGAAGGTCTTGCCCTTTGTGAAATTTATATCCATAGTCCTTGGGTGATGCCTGCAATTATAGCTCCCAGTGGCTAATACTACATTTGGGAAGGAGAAAGGACTAATAGGAGAGAAATTATTCTCTCTGTCTTCTTGGTAACGGGCTTTTAGTGTTGGTCAAAGGTGGCTGATGGAAGGGTGGATAAATGTTGAAGTGTGCCCCACAGCACAGGCCCAGACGGACAAATTCCCCAGGGCTTCAAGGTTGCTCCTAATTCATGTTCTCAGAATTCCCTTTATCCTTTTCTTGTTCCTTAAAGCATCCGGAAGAGGCCAATAAAGACACTACACTTTGAGAAAATGGTTTAAATTTAGTCCTGTTTGGTCAAAGTGTCTCTTCCCATCACTGATGTCATTCAAGTACTATGACTCGGATCTTGTCCCCAGGTCCTACAGCTCAGAGGTCAGTTCTACCCAGCTTGGCTTAAAGCAAATCATGAAATAGGTAACTGGTGAAGATTTGTTTGGGTTTCCATGTTATTCCTCCACCCCTCTCATCACCACCTCATACATGCACACGATTCAGCATCACAGCTCTTTGAGACCCTCCCAGGACATTCGAGATGATCTGAGTCTCGGCCTTTGTCTTGAGAGAGTCCAGTGAAGACACTGAGGTCAGAGATGTTGAGTCACACATCTAAAGCCAGGCCAGGGCTGGTTCTCTTATCCCCAGTGCCATGTTCCCTTTCCTATACCATATTACTTCAAGTCCCAAATACAACAGGTTTTTGCCAAATTCTCTTGGTGATTTACATTTCAGTCTATGGAAGTCTTTCATGTGGATCCTAGCATGGACCTTGACTCCCTCCTTCATCTGTAGTTTATGCCTTCCATCATCTGGTTTCACTTCCCTCTCTCCTCCTCACCCTCCCATCATCTGCAGATTCAGCACCCAGGATTCCTCCTTCTGATCCCACCACCTCCTCAGTGTCCCACTGAGACTTCCTCTCCTCCTCACACCCTCTTGCTCCTCTCTGTTGCCTTCTACCTCTATCCACACTTAACTGTAAATGACATATAAGGAAGGGCATATGGAGTCAGGAGACTGGGTTCTGATCCTGACTCTGACACATACTAGCTGCTATGGACTAAACTGTGTCCCTCCGCACACTCTGTATGTTGAAGCCTAAACCCCCAATGTGACTTTATTTGGGTATAGGGCATTTAGGAAGGTAATTATGTTAAATTACCTTCCATGAGGGTGAGACCCTAATTTATAGAACTGGTGAATTTATAAAAAGAGGAAGAGACACCAGAGATCTCTCTCTCCCTCTTTCTCTCTCAATGTACACAAATAGAAGAAAGGTCATAACAAGAAGGTGGCTTTCTGCAGCCCAAAGAGAGAGCCCTCGTCTGAAGCTAACCCTGCTGGCACATTGATCCGGGACTTCCAGTCTTCAGAACTGCAAGAAAATAAGTTTCTGTTGTTTAAGCCACAGAGGCCACAGCATTTTGTTGAGGCAGCCTGGGCTGCCTTTTTTTTTACTTTTTTGCATATTAGATTTCTCATCAGCAAAAAGGAATCAAATGTGCTTTTCCCATAGGTTGTTGTGGAGATTGGCTAAAATAATATTTGTGAAAATGTATGTAAACTAAGAAAGAAACCCAAACATAAAAAATTATTTTGAATAGTCCCCTTCAGCCTTGCCAACTAATTTGAGAATTCTAGGCCAGCACAAATAGCTCATAGTTGTGGATCAGTATTTATTCCTCCTGAGTGACATATCTGCCTCCTGGCAGTATCTTCTCACGGTAAATAACTGCCCAGTGGATGACTCTAGTGGAGGCATTGTAGGCACCAATATAGACTTGAGGAGAATCCTGCTTCACATGCAACCTTTCTAACCTCTCTAGAAAGCCCCACCTGTGAGCACTCTCACTCTGCCATGCTTAAGGCAAGCATTTGACTTAAGGCAAACAAAAAGGGGGAAAGTCATAATATGGTTTGGATGTTTGTCTCCTCCAAATCTCATGTTGAAATTTGATCCCGTGTTGGAGGTGGGCCCTGGTGGGAGGTGTTTGGGTCATGGGGGTAGATCCCTCATGAGTAGCTTAGTGCCATCCTCACAGTAACGAGTGAGCTCTTGCTCTATTAGTTCCTGCAAGAAGTGATTGTTAGCAAGGTGGGCACCTTCCTCCCCTCTCTCTTAATTCCCACCATGTGATCTCTGCACACCTGCTCCCCTTCACCTTCTACCATGCGTGGAGCTTCCTAAAGCCTTCACCAGAAGTAGGCGCTGGCACCATGCTTCTTATGTGGCCTGTAGAACCATGAGCCAAATAAGCCTCTGTTTCTTATAAATGGCCCAGCCTCAGGTATTCCTTTACAGCAACACAAAAGTACTAAGACAAGGCCTTAACCTGAAATTTATATTCCAGAAAACAGGAGGGCTTCCTTAAAATAGAGGTGTAGCCACTGTAAAGAGCAAAGGCAGGGGCTCAGCCACACAACCCTCCAGATCTGGGGCCGGGTGTCTTCTTCATCTCCAAGCTTAGCAACTGCAGGGGGTTGACATTGGAGTTTCTCAGTCTGATTTCTTGCCTCAAATACAGACTCTGAGCTAGCCAAGAACATGACTGAGGCACCAACAGGCCCTTAGAATATCAGAAATATATCTGAGAATTAATCACTTGTCAGGTATTCATTCCTTGGAGTGGCTGGATTTGTTATTTTGTGTCTTTACATGGTTTGGTATGAGATATGGGTAGAGAGAGCACTGGGTCTTTGGCAAAAACCAAGGATACACCAAGCTGCTGATTCCCTTTCATGTAAGGCAGGCTCCAAACCTCTGCATGAAGAGAGGGGAAGGAAAACCAGTGAGTAAAGTGAGCAAGCTGCTCTCTCTGGCTCTTTAGCAGCTCAGGCCAACTCTGGAAGCTTCCTGGAAATGAGCTCCCCAATCCCTCACTCATGGGACCCACCAGGTGGACAGTTGAGCCAATGAGGGTCTTCAGACCCTTCAAGACCTTCAGAAGGGTCTTGACCCTTCAGAGGGTCAAGCTCTGAATAAATTCAGAGATTGAGTTTATTAAGTTCACAGGTTAATTTGTGATGGTGGCAAACATACCATTCAGGACCACTCAGCAGGTAGTAGACACCTTCTAGGAGGCAGGCTCTGTCTATCCCTTTTGTCCACTGTTCACACTATCCTCCCATAAATTCATTTTATGTCCAGTGTACAAATTCCCTAGCAAACCTCACCCTAGTTCCACTCCTCGTGGCTACAAAAGCATCAAAACCCTATGGTTTCTTCCTCTTTACTATTCCTGTATCTCTGAGTGTCTTGCTGACTGAGACATGTATTTTTTGCTGACAGAAACATGTTTGCCTAATTTTACTTATTCAATACATTCTATTTCTACTAGCAAAGCGCGTGAACCACAAACAGAACTCTAAGGACACAGACAGAATCTCTTTCAAGGCACACTTTCCATTCATATTATTTTACCAATTATATTTCCCAACTTTGGAAAATTTTCATTCAGATCTTCAGATTAACAGTCTCATCCCCATGTACCACACCACCTGTGCCTTTATGCACTTCTTATCTGTTTATGAATAAGCTCACTTCAGTGTTTTATCTACGTTCTTCCCTCTTCTCAACAGTTGCCATCATTGCAAATGGTGGGTTCATACTCTCACCCAGAGTTACAACGTCTGTGTGCTTTCTCACTGTTATTGGGTGATCTCTTAAAATGCCAAGAAATCATCTCTGGATTTCCAGACACAGAATAATTGAAGATATCTGTTCACAATGGCCAATGGGACATTTTATTAAGAGGTGAAATGTGTCTCCTCTGTAATCTACCTAAGGCAGTTCATCTTGGGAGCAGACATGGTGAAGGGGTCGGGGAGACAACTGGCAACCTAGCAGGAACCTAATAATGGGGTGAAATGGTTCTCTGCCTTCCATCTTCCCCAACCACGTGGAAGACCCATGGCATCCATTGCAGGTGAGTCATGTGACCTGAATATCAGCAAGATTGGTTTAAAATGCAATTTTATAGTAAGACTTGTTTTACATCAGAATGTAGTGAATTTGGATTCATTTTCAAAAGGGAGTCTTAGGATTATTCTGGGTTTTAAACTGATAGGCAAATCTCCCATGAGAGTTTGAAGTTCCCTTGAACCATTGCCAGATCTCACACAAGATAGAGTGGTAACAGACTCACAGAAAGCAGTGGCTAATGTTTCTTACAAGCGTTAAAAAGACAACTCACGTTATCACTTTCTTTCAATGCACAGTGATGCTTTGTGCAGTGCTTGGGTCCCACCGATCTGTACGTGGCTTGACATGCACCCACGTTTTGATGTAATAATTATAGGCAAATATGGAAAAACCAGACAGTTGTTCCAGAATTGAGGGTAATTTTTTAAAAACTTGGTTACTGTTTTGAAAATTGTATGTAATGAGAAATTTGGATTCTGATCCATCTTCATTCAAAAAAGTGCTCATGCAAAGACACAATGTATAGTTTGCAAAGGGTTAAAATTGAAATGTGATTTGAGTACTATAGGAGTCCAGCAAAGGGGCGAAGGTCTGTAATCATGTGATGGAGACTGTTTTTGTACCTTCTGATCATGGTGACCGCGATGGAAAGTTACACACTTCTGAAGGCCATCTTTTCATGTCTACTCTGTCCCTGCTAAAGTCAGACAGCGGATAAGTAATCTTTGGATGTCTAATTCAAACTTCTACCAGTGACTATTCTCTGCATATCTGAAAATGGTGTATGGCAGTGGTCTAAAGCAGTCACTTGGGTGGGTGACTTCACCCATGGGTGGTGGCATACATATCAGGCCAAACATGAAAAACCTGGAATAGGGTGATTTGAAAGGGATATCCCTTTGATTAGGTTTTCAAATGACTACGGCCATGTCTTGGTTAAATTCATGACTGTCTTCCTAATAGCACCTTGAGTTTATGCATTGGAAATGGTGCTACTAGAAGTCAGTGTTTGATCATCTCTGATTGTGGGAAAAATTCATTTCTCTGTCAATGGACTAAAAGAGGCAAACAAAAAGTGGCAGTTGAAGGAGAAAAATGGTTCCACATTTGGGGCATGTTTTCTGAGGCTTTCAGAACACATTGAAACATATTATGTAACCTCTGCCAGGGCCTTGTCCTCCTAGTATAGGGAGGAGATTTCAATGAATAATGCACTGATGGTTTGAAGTACTGGGTTCTAATCCTTGCATTAGATATGAGGTACTCAGTTTCCTAATCAAAAAATGTCAAACTTGAATTAGACTGTCACAGTTCAAATAGATAGATAGGTGGATAGATAGATAGATAGATAGATAGATAGATAGATAGATAGATAGATAGATAGATAGATAGATTTTTCTATCATTGATGAGAATGAAAGAGGCATGCTTTGAAATTTGCTCAATCTTTCTGAACTACCCAATCCACGAAGAATCTCTTGCTTAGAAATATTGAAGGGAGTGAGTGGCTGAGTCTTTTATTTTGGCTGAAACAAGCCTCGAAAGAGAAGGATACTTGGGAAAAGGAACAACACCATGGGATCTGGGGCTTTATTTCTGTGTTGAGCGTTTTTGTGTTCTAGTCATTCTAAAATTAGCTTTCTCTCAAAAGGTGGTTTCTTAAAGAAGGCTCTTATTTGAATGTGGGATGACACTGGATAACAATTTAGTGATCAAAATTTGGCAGAGGTTCCTCTTCAGCTTCTGGCGGGCTGATATTCAAGTGAGAGCCACCCCCATCTGCTGTGCTGAGTAACAGGAACACAGGCAAGAAACTAGTAAAAACCTCCCCACGTAGGCAAAACCACTATGGGCTCACCTACCCTCTATATATATGGAGAATGTAGCTATCAAGTTCCAAAAAGAGGAAGAATGGCAAGTTCCTGGCATGTGTGTCATTTCAACTGGCACCTCTTCTGCAAAAAGTTTCCAAGAATCTTAGAAAGCATTGGACTTGGAAACTCCATTTTCTCACTTCTCTTTTCAGTGTGATCAGTAAATTCAAATATGTAAAAGTGACACGTTTGGAGGGATGTCGTACTCATGCAACCAGTGTAGTCTTGGCTAATGTTCACAGCTCAGAAGTAGACACTATTCTTGCCTGGTAGAGTTATGATCTAAGCTGACAAGACAGAATCCCAGAGATATGTAAGAAAATAGTCTTCCATGTGGCTCCAGGAAGCTTCTATTCAAGCCAGGATTAATGCGCTAAATGTAAAATGAATTAGCAACCTTGTTCTTTCTTGCTTGTGAGCTGGTTTCACAGTCCTATTTCAGCCTCACCTCTATTGTTTTTGCAATTCACTTCTGAGCTCTGCTTTGGGACTTCTGTTTTCTAGATTTTTGACCATCTATATTAATGCCGAGTCTTCACTTCCAGGCTAGACTATGGAAGGCTTGAGGAAGATTGCTCTTTTACCTTCTATCACCTTAAATAAAGTAGGGCAGTGCTAGCAAGCACATGCAATACAGGCTTAAATAACAACTAACTTAGTAGTAGTTAACTTAATTACTTAATCAGCAAAGCCTGCCTTACCCTGTTATCTTTCTCTAGGCCAGTTGTTCTAATATGTCAGCCTCCAGAACAGGGCCATTTAAATCAGACTTTCCACTGATCTTCAGCGAAATGAGAAAAATAAGGACAACGAAGATAGCTTTTCATAACACCAAATTTATTCTAATTAAAGAACTAATGTTTATTCTAAACTCAGGTCTTGCTTCGACTTTGGTATTGAAATGGCCTTTTTCTAAATTAAAATACTCATGGCAGTAGATGATAATTACCTATTTGTTATTTAATATTCTTAGTTGACAACATAAACATTTTAGCAAGCCTATGTTTCACTCCTACCTTCCTTATTTCTTCTTAAATATTATTAGTCCACTGATGATATGGTTTGGCTATGTCCCCATCCAAATCTCATCTTGACTTACCATAATCCCCATGTGCCAAGGGTGAAGCCAGGTGGAGATAATTGAATCGTGGGGGCAATTTCCTCCATACTGTGCTCATGATAGTCAATAAGTCTCAAGAGATCTGATGGTTTTATAAACGGGAGTTCCCCTGCACAAGCCCTCTTGCCTGCTGCCATGTAAGACACAACTATGCTCCTCATTCACCTTCTGCCATGATTGTGAGGCCTCCGTAGCCATGTGGAGCTGTGAGTCAATTAAACCTCTTTCCTTTATAAATTACCCAGTCTCAGGTATGTCTCACACTGTCTCAGCAGCGTGAGAACAGACTAATACATCCAAATAACTCAGAAGTCTAGGAAGTGTCACTTCAGAGGGCAGGACTCTTGGTTTTTGTTTGTGTTTTTAAAGCCATGTATTATAATAGGTAACTTGGGTTGATTTTTTCAGTAATGGTCCACAATGCTGCTGCCTGATTTCTTCCTTCTAGCATCAGCTGAACTTTACAAGAAGAAATGCACAAGCATCTACACTTTTGGGTAAACCCCTCTGGACAGTGAGTCTGGGCTGGGCCATGTGATTTGCTTGAACCAATGGGACAGCAACAAATCTGACACAAGCAGATATCTGAAAAGAGCTTGCAGGCTGGGTTTGCCCTCTGTGTTAGTCCACTTTCACACTGCTATGAAGATACCACCTGAGACTCAGGTAATTTATAAGGGAAAGGGGTTTAATTGACTCACAGTTCTGCATGGCTGGGGAGGCCTCAGGAAACTTACAATCATGGCAGAAAGGGAAGCAGACACCCTCTTCACAAGGCAGCAGGAGAGAGAAGAGTGAGAAGCAAATGAAGAAGAGCTCCTTATAAAACCATCAGATCTCATGAGAACTCACTCACTACCATGAGAACAGCATGGGGAAAACTGTCCCCATGATCCAATCATCTCTCACTGGGCTTCTCCGTCAACATGTGGGGATTATGGGGACTATAATTTGAGATGAGATTTGGGTGGGGACACAGAGCCAAACCATATTACCCTCTAAGTATTCCTGGAACACTGCCTCTGTCATGCCAAGGAGCCCTGGCTGGCCCGATGGATGATGAGAAGAGCGTGGCCCAGTCACCCACTTGTGCCAGCCAACAGCCAGCTAAGCACCAGCAATGTGAGTGTGGCCATTGGGACCAGCCAGCATCCTGCCAGCTTACCAGATCAGCACAGACACAGGACCAAGCCCAGCAGAGACCCTGAGGGCCCATGCAAGAACTGCCCAGGAGAATAATGAGCTAAACGAGTGGTTGCTGCTTTGAATGACCATGTTTTGTGGTGGTTTGTTACACAGCTGTAGATAACCAATACAGTGACATAACTTCTGGTCTCCAAAATTTTGTGAAGAATGTGTAAGGTTATCTAACATCCATAAAAACATGGTTATGATATAACAAAATCCATTCACTCAAAGTGAATTTGAACTCTTGTGTTCTTTAAGGCTTACCCCCATGCCCTCTTAAAAGTGTTTCCAGAGCAGGAACCTAGTACAAGGCCTGGTTTATAGGAGCCTCTCAATCACCATCTTTTGAATCAATCTAATTAGCCTGTGATCAGGGTTGGCCTTGTGGCTGGAATGGCCCACTGACTGTGACTTGAAGGTTGTAGGAAAAGCTTCCTCTCTCCATGCATCCCCTTGATTAATACTTAAAATTTCCACATCAGCAATTTGTTTCCTGTGCTGAAGTTGTGTCTCCCATGGGGCCTTTTAAAAAATGCACACATTCCTGGCTTAGTTAGCACACTGCCATCCCTTTCCTGCCAATGGACTTATCAGATGTCCTGGTCACCAAGGGGTCAAAGTTGGGGTAAGAGAAACAGCAAAAAGGAGAAGTAATGCTGAAAGGGGTGAAAAGGGCCCCTGCGACCACACAGGGTGCTGAACATGCTTCCCAGTGTTGCTGAATCAGCTCTGCTTCCCAAGAACCCACCTAAAGGCTGAATTGCCCACTTGAAGGAGAGGAGAAATGGAATCTGCCTGCTCTGTGGATTCTTGCCCTGGGGGCGTATGTGGGTGGGTGTAGGGTAAGATTCATCACCTCCAAGTATTAGCATTTCTCTTGGAAAGCCTTACGTTCTCCCTTGTACCCCCAAACCAGCATTTTGTAGATAACTTGGGAGGGTGCACACTGGGCCTCTGCTCTTGGCTACATTTTCTATGGTCACACCCTGGATGTCTCTCTCCCCTTTTTTCTTAAAGACTCTTTGGATGTCAATTGGGTTTACCAACATACAAAATCACAGTGATGAAAGCCACAGAGGGGACAGGCCGGCGGGATGCATGGCTTGCTGCTGCCAGATTCTGTCTTTCTGGACATTATCCGAGTTTAATGAGTTGAAACTCACAAGTATAATTAGCAGGAGGCTTAAGATACTACTCTCTGTACGTAATTGAATTTAATTTACAGCTTGAACAATTGCATTTACATGTTCAACCAAATGTTGGTCTTTGTTAATTCTAAAAGTCTCCATCTACATTTATCTAGGAAGGCTTAGCGAGGCCAAGGGTCACTTGTAAGAGTGAGGGTGTTTGAGTATATCTGTACTTGGATTGGAAAGAGAGTCTGTGAAATGTAATCCTTGGAAACTGCCTAATAGACTTTAGGCTTTCTGCATGAGACATGTTATCAGCTTTCTAAATGTATAGTCTTAAGCCTTAAAAGAGTGCTGTTCTGTTGCTTAATTCAGCAACCCAAAGCTTCCTACGTTGAAAAGTACTTAGCATAATTAAACTACTGACTGTTCTTGAAGAGGGAAGGTGGGTTTTGTTTTAAGATTACAGGTGGCATTTCCAAGCAGCTCTGAGTCAGGGCCATCTTGATAGTATAGGCTATCTTGCATTCTGCCATCCTTGAATTGCAGGCATAGCAAACTAAAAGTGCTTGTAAGAGGCAGTGTAATTCCATACACATGTTCCCTATGGTACCCCCAGGCACAGACAAAAGTATCTCTTCCCTCCCTCCCCCACCCCCTTCTTTAGTGAGCTAAAGCAGAGGCTGAACAACACAGTGTTTGCAAAGCTGAACTCTTCCTTCATGGGCATTTGGAGCAAACACTCTAAAGACCTATGATCTCATCCTCAAACCTCACAGGCATCCTAGAGGAACTGCAAGGCTTGGCCCAGTGCAATTGCTGTCATCCGACTTCAGCTGAGACTTCTCTGCTATTTGGCTCCCTTTGTATTAGGGTTTCTCAAAATAGAATAATGTATACATATAACCTCTTCCCAGGAAATAATCCACAGATTACAGTGTTGAATTACAATGTTACTTAAATTTATACAAACATAAAAACACTTATAGCTTCAAAAAAACTAAATGCATTCACAAATAACATGGAAACAAGCCTATAAAGCCAGTGACATTCAAATTAGCACCATTAATTTAAAGAGATGCCTGATTTTGTTTTGCAGAAACTTACCTATGCATTGGTAAGAGCCGCTGCCGCATGTGTTCTGGTCAGTCGGCCCTGTCTCGGCTAACAGAGGAGCATACGGTGGCTCAGTTCTTGCCTCACTTTTCTGTGTCAAAATCAAAGTGAATTTTTAGGTCTATAGCACACTGAGCCATTGGTCTTTCAGAACGTCAACGTCCATTTGTGTATAAAGTCTGCCTCTGTTTTCTTGCACTAACCTGTGGCAGTTAATGTCATGATGCTTTGGGAGAGAGAGAGCTGGGGAAAGAGAGAACAGTAGTGGGAGAAGCTGTTGGTTGCACAGGCAAGGGGACAATGCCCAGATAGTAGCCCTGCCTTTGTGAATGAGCTCTAGGTTCCAGAGTTTGGGGGTTCCATGCCATTGTAACCATCCCATGGGTTCTTCTTGGCCCCTGCCTAGATAAAGCTGGTTTATCAAGGGAGGGAATTCCAATAAAGTTTTATACATGCGGAGCCGGCTAAACAGGAGATCAGAATTTTATTTGTACTCAAATCAGCCTCCCTGAAAATTCGGAGGTTAGGGTTTTTCAAAGATAATTTGGGGGAAGAGGAGGGGTAGCTAGGCAATGGGCACTTGCTGCTGATTGGTTGGGGTGCGGTCATAAGGGTGTAGGAAATGGTCCTCATATGTGCTGGATCACTTCTGCGTGGGGCCACAGGAGCAGTTGGTGGGTCCAGGTGAATCATCATTGTCAGACATGCAAAAAACCTAAAAAGACATCGCAAAAGGCCAAATTGGGGTTCTACAATAGTGATGTTATCTGCAGGAGAAATTGGGGGAAATTGCATATCTTTGAGGACTAAGCTCTGATGTTTTTATCTTGCCCAAATTCCTGTCTAAGGGATCTGGGGAGTCATGCCCTACAAAACGTAAATCCTCATCAGATGGGTTTTACTTAACCCTATATATCATGACTTATTTTCCAAATGGTCTCTGGCATAACATTACAAGGCAAGGACGAAAATCAAACTATTTTACCCCAAAACATGTTTCTTTGACATATCTTGAAATGGCCCTGCAAGCCATCCTTTCTGGGGGAAAATTTGCATTTGTACAGAATCTCTATTAACGTAGCTAGATCTTTTTCTTCCAGGCCCTCCCAATCCTAAAGAGATTACCTAAGAATCTAACACCTTTTATAGACCTGAATAGGAAACATTTGTCATCTATTGTCTCTAACGGCAGCCACTATAAGACTTCAAAAGAACCTTGGTCTCCAGTCTTTTATCTTAACCTGAACATTTCCTTTCTATCAATCCCAGGTCTTTAGACAAACTCAACCAATTGTCAACCAGAAAATGTTTAAATTTATCTATAGCCTCGAAGCACACCCCCCCACAACATCAAGTAGTCCCGCCTTTCTGAAACAAACCAATGTATTCCTTAAATGTACTTGATTGATGTCTTATGCCTCCCTAAAATGTACAAAACCAAGCTGCACCTCAACCAACTTAGGCACACATTCTCAGAACCCCCTGAGGTCTGTGTCAGGGGCCATGGTCACTCATATATGGTTCAGAATAAATCTCTTAAAATATTGTACAGAGTTTGACTCTTTTCATCAACATTTTGTAATCTCTGGAATAGTGGCTGGCAATTGCTTATGTGTACACCTTAACAGAATTTAGACTCCTTTCATCCTCCTAGCCTGATGGCCTCTTATTAGCTTTACAAAGGCAGCTTAGTTTGGGGGAAGGGCTGTTATCATTTAAACTATAAAATAAATGTCCCCCAAAGTTAGCCTGGCCCAGGCCCAGGAATGATTAAGGACAGTTTGAAGGCCAAAGGCAAGAAGGGGATTCATTAGATCAGATGTCTTTCACTGCCATAATTTTCTCACTGTTATAAGTTTTGCAAAGACAGTTTCACCATCTTCAGAAGGAGTTGTGTGGATGGAGAGTGTGGTAGCAGACATGCTTCTTCTTGGTCAGGTGAATGGTTACCAGCACACATCTAAAAACAGCCCATTGTCTCAACAGAGGTTGGTCTATGCCCCGTGAGAGCAGGAGGCAGATGACAGTATCAGGAGCAGCTTCTCTTTACAGCAGAAGAGACCAGGCTTCCCTTCTGAGAATTCCTATTGTCTGTGGCCTTCTTAAAAAGATGGCACTCATTGGCCCACACTTCACAGACCTGAGTCTTGAGAGATGGAGTAGTCCTCATCTTTCTGGAGGCCCAATGCCACTTCCAAATCTATACCAGTCCTTGCTCCTGCTCCTTGGAAGGTCATGCCCCATCTTGGCCAACATTCACTTGCTCTCTCTATTGCTGTCACTCACCCATACCCTGGTCAGGGTCTGTCATTCATACACTTGGGAATCAGCTTCATTGTCTTCATTGACACCTCTAATCCTGTTGACATTTTTTCTGATTTTATTTGGGCTGCAAGTTCAGCCTCTGGACTTTGCTGCTCTTTGACTGACTTCCCCAGCATCGATGGCTTTTCACTAGCTCTTCACTTCAGCCCTCTACTCAGGTGGCTGCTACGTTCACCTTGCCATCACTTAGAACTCTTCCACCTCTGAAAGCTTAACTTTCACATCTTACTCTCTGGCCACACATTTCTCCCTTTTGTCTCATTACTGTTCTTTGACCTCATCCAAATATCTCTGATTGCTCTAATTTATTCCATCCTATCACTGTATCCTAACTTTACATCCTTACAGCCTAGACTTCATCATCTATTGCTTTATCCGCTCATTTGCCAAACTCCTCAGTTCCTTTGATCTGTTGTCCTTCTGTTACACGTGCCCCATAAAAACCTAACTCCAGATCAGCTGTTTGATTTCTGTGTTTTCTTACATTACAAACATCTCTGACTAGTGAGACTAAGATTGGACTCAGAGTTGCTCCATAATTATTTTATATTTGTCTTTTTTATTCCCCACACAGGTTATTTCAAACATCATTTCTTCTCAAATATTCTACCCCTGCATGCTTTCTCATGTGTTTAGCAGGGAACTAAATTTCTATTTATAAATGAAGTCCATTCTATAGAAACCACTTCCATTGCAATCCCAGCATTTTGGGAGGCCGAGTCAGGTGGGTCACCTGAGATCAGGAGTTTGAGACCAGCCTGGCCAACTTGATGAAATCCCGTCTCTACTAAAAAAATACAAAATAGCTGAGCATGGTGGCACATGCCTATAATCCCAGCTACTCAGGAGGTGGAAGCAGGAGAATTGCTTGAACCTGGTAGGCAGAGGTTGCAGTGAGCTGAGATCGCACCACTGCACTCCAGCCTGGGTGACAGAGAGAGATTCTGTCTCAAAAAAAAAAGAAAGAAACCACCTTCACCTTCATTGTCTGCTCCCTAAAACTTAGCTACACAGGCATTCATTCTTCCTTCCTGATTAAATAGCAGATAAGAATTTCAGGACTCACTCTGAATTCTTTCTTGGGTGAGGTCCAAGAACCATCTCTTAGGGTCTGGACTGGGGCCCCTTTCCTGTAACATATTCGCTGAAAGAGTTTTTCACTCACATTGTGTTCACTTAATCAATCACCTCCCACTCACTCCTTAATCCATGGCCTGCTAGCTGCTGTACCCATCTTTGCACCTAACCACCTCTTGAACCTTGTCTACCTGTCAGGAAATCTAGTGCAAGCTTTCCTCTTTATCTTATATCCTCTCTGTAACAACTGACACTGTAGAGCACTCCCAGCTAGTCAACACTTAAACTTAGCTTCCATTACACTGCACTCTCTTGATTTTCTTCCTACCCCTTTGCCTGTTGTTTGTTGATCTAACCTTCATCTCTGTTTCTTTAACTTTAGAGGTTCCTGAGATTCTCTCTTGGGCACTCTTCTCTTCTTACTTTTTGCATCCTTACTGAGAAGTCTCAATAATTACCATGGCTTCAAGTTGTTGAAGAGCTATAGAAACAACATTTATAAATTTGAATTCCAGACAGGGGATGCCATTCAGAGGTGAATAATCAATCCCAGTGGTTTCATCACTGGGAACATTTTCAGACTCTGGGCCTGAACTGAGGATTATCTTGAGTAACTAACTCAGAGGCACACTACTAAAGGAAACTGAAACAAACAAGGCTCTCAATGATTGTGAAAGGCTGAAATGACATGTCGGAATCTTAAGGAAACCCAAAAGTGCGCCCTGTTTTTCTCATAGAACATTTATTGAACTTTGGGATGGCGTGTGTGTGGTGAATTAAAGATGGTCATAAATTCTTTCACCCTTCTTCCATTGAGAGTTGAGATTTATGTCCCTCACCCTTGAATCTAGGCAGGCTCAGTGACTGCTCTGACAAATAAAATACTACAGAAGTGATGCTGAAACAAATTCTAAGCCCAGGCTTTAAAAAATTGGCAGCTTCCGTTTCCTACCTCCTAGAACCCAAAAGTCATGCTGTGAGAATATCCAAACAGCTACATGCACCTGCCCATGTGGAGAGGAATCTTAGCCAATAGCCTCAGCTAAGCTCCCAGCCAACAGCCAGTACCAACTTGCCAGACATGTGAGTAAGCCATCGTAGAACTGGATTCTTCCAAACCCAGTTGAACCACTCCAGCCAATGCTCCACAGCAAAGAAGTGAAGCATCCACATCAAACCTTTCCCAAATTGCAGATTCATGATCAAAATAAATGGCTATTATTGCCTTAAGCAACTGAGTTTCAGGGTGGTTTGTTCGACAGCACTAGATAACTGAAAAGCATAGAAGACTTTAAAAACGTAAAATGCTTCTCAAAGGCTCAGTAAAATCTTCCATAATCTTAGGAGGCTTAGGAAAAAGAGTTCTACCAGAGGGAGTTAGCCTGATTCAAATACCCAACTTGCCTCCTCTTCAAGAAATTTCCTAGATTTCTGAGCTGGTGGGGAGAGTTGAAGAGGTGAGTTATTGCAGGGGGGAGCAAGAGGCAAAAGAGTTAAGTCCAAAACTTCTGAAGTACAGAATTGAATTCCCTGCAGTGTCCCAAGGATGAGGAGACAAAAATCCATCAGGCACTTGAGAAAAATGCCCAGAAGGGCCACTCACTCTATCCCCCAAAATAAGGGTTGTATAAAGGATGAAGTTTGTCATACTAAGACTCCTAACAAGTCTTGTTTTGGCTCAATCTATGAATGGGTTGAGGTGATGAGATAATTGCATTACCTACCTAACAGGAAAGCAAGAGAAAATTGTTACTGGTGAAAAATATCATCTGGAGATTTTATGACTTTTTTGGGGACACTGTCTAGCATATTATCAAAACTTACCAGACTACTGAAGATGCAAGAATATGCAATCTATATTCAGGCAAAAATATAAAGCAATAGAAGATAAGACATGGGCATAGAGACAAGAGCTTCAAAGTCATTTTGGTTAACATGTTAAAGAGAACATAGGAAAGATGTGCAAAAATGGGTAAAAATAAAGTATTTCAACAGAGAACTGTAATGCATAAAAGAGAATCAAATGAATGGTCTAGAGATATTAAACACAGTGTTCAAAATTAACATATCATTTATGGCCTTAAAATCAGACCAGAAACATCAAAAGGCAAAATTAATGAACTCAAAGATAGATCAATAAGAAATAAAGTGAAGCACAGAGAAAAAGGAAAAAGAATGAAGAAAACAGATAAACTATAAAATAAAATGAAAGACAGATAAAGATCTAACATGTCTGAATGGAATTCCAGGAGGAGATAGAGAACAGGTTCAAAAAATATTTGAAGTGATAATTGCTAAGGTTGTCTAGGATGATTAAAGACACAAACCAACAGAGTCACAAAACTCAGTGGGCCCTTGATAGAATAAATACAAAGAAACCACCCATAGGCACATCACACTAAAACTTCTAAATACAAAAAAAACCAACCAACCAACCAACAAAAAATCTTTAGAGATTAGCCTGAGAAAGAAGAAATACTATTTTCAAAGTAGGAGCTTAAAATAAGACTGATGGTTGACTTCAACAGAAACTGTAAAAGCCAGAAGACAATAGAATGGCACATTGGAAGTGCTGAAAGTAAACAAAGCAAACAAACAAACAAACAAAAAACCCAGTTAAAATTCTATGAGAAAATGGGATAAAATAAAGATCAAAATTGAAAGCAAAAACAAAGGCATATTCAGACAATCAAAAGTTGAGAACTTTTTCTCCAGACGACTGAAACTATAAGGAACATTTTCAAAAGATCTTTGAGCTGAAGGAAAATAATTTAAGATAGAAGCATAGAACTGGAAGAAGAATGAAAAACACTAGAAACTGTGAATATGGGAGTAAATATCAAATAATATTGACGGTTTATAAGAAAATTAAGAATATCTTGTTGGTTAATGACAAGTAAAGTAAATGCAGATGAATCGTACAATTCTTGCATTATTTGAGACATAATACAAATATTAATTTTTAATAAGGTGGATAGTAATTAGTTAAGGCTGCAGATTATACAATAATATTACCCTAAATAATTAAAAAGAAAGGAGGAAACTTTAAAAATGTATTTGATTAATCTAAAAGAATGAACAAAAGAAGGAATAAAAGAATTAAAACAGAGGGTACAAATTGTGGAGAAATACAATTGATTCATCCCCAGAAAATTCACACTTAAGCCATTAAATCAAGCCCTTTGATTAAACCATTGAATACCTGTCAAATGAACTTGATGGTCTACTCAGTTGTACCCACAGGGTGAAAACTGGTAGACGCTCATTTGAATTTACTGGGTGAGGACCAGGAAATACGAACTGCACTGACTTTAGCTGTACCTCAATAAGCTTCATGCACAGCACCGTACCCTGCCTAGTTGGATCTCCCAAGACTGCCTGAAATAGACCTCCTCTAGCATCTTTTAAAAATCCCACTGTGAGGGTCTTTTTCTAGAAATATTTGTCCCCCAGACTGTGTGCTCTCTCTGTCTTTCCCTCAATCAGTCTTCAGAGATCTCTGTTGCTGCTGGACTCCATTCTTTGCTCAAGGAAACACCTTTGCTTTGCATAGACCTAAGTAAATAATAGACATTTAGATTACCATGACTGCTCTCTTTGGTATGGTATGTATTGACATTTAACACCTTAAAAGGGGGAGGGAGGAGCACACCCAGCATGCAGTCAGAGTGATATCACAACACAAACTTTTTTAAAAAAATGTAAACTGAAGTCCAACTATATCAGTAATTATATTAAAGATTGCCAAGCAGAATAAGAAAAGCAACTATGTGCTCTTTGTAACACAACACTTTACAGACAGTTCCTCAACTTCCACTGGTTTGCTTTATGACTTTTTGACTTTAGGATGGTGCAAAAGTGAGGCACATTTGGTAGAAACTTTACTTCAATTTAGAATTTCAATTTTTTTCTGGGCTAGCAGTAGGTGATAAGATGCTCTCTTGCGATGCTGGGCAGGTAGCAAGCCACAGCTCCCAGTTAGCCGTGCAATCACAAAGGGTAAATAATGAATACTTTACAGTGTACTGTGTTTCCAGGATTTTTTTTGATATTGTGTTTTATATTTTTGCATCCCTTTGTTACAAGAAAGGGGTCCCGATCCAGACTGCAAGAGAGGGTTCTTGGATCTCATGGAAGAAAGAATTCAGAGCGAGTCCATAGAGTAAAGTGAAAGCAAGTTTATTAAGAAAGTAAAGGAATAAAAGAATGGCTACTCCATAGACAGAGCAGTGCTGAGGGCTGCTGGTTGCCCATTTTTATGGTTATTTCTTGATAATAGGCTATACAAGGGTTGGATTTTTTTATGCCTCCCCTTTTTAGACCATAACTTCCTGATATTGCCATGTGATTTGTAAACACTCATGGCACTGGTGGAAGTGTAGCAGTGAGCATGACCAGAGGTCACTCTTGTGACCATCTTGGTTTTGATGGGTTTTAGCCAGCTTCTTTACTGCAACCTGTTTTATCAGCAAGGTCTTTATGACCTGTATCTTGTGCTGACCTCCTGTCTCATCCTGTGACTTACAATGCCTTAACTGTCTGGGATTGCAGCCCAGTAGGTCTCAGCCTTATTTTACCCAGGTCCTATTTAAGATGGAGTTGCTCTGGTTCACATACCTCTGACACCTTCATGTCTACAAAATGCCCATCTGTGTATAGTATTCACCACAGTAGGCTTTGTGTTACACAATTTTGCCCCATTTTACATTTACCTACATCTAGACCAAAGTAAGTGTTTGGAGCCCATCTGAGATAGGCTAAGTTAAACTATGATGTTTGTTAGGTTAGATGTACTCATTGCATTTTCAACATAGAATATTTTCAACCTATGATGAATTTATTGAGAGGTAACCCCATTGTAAGTTGAAGAGCATGTATAAATATAAAGACATAGAAAGGTTAAAAGTAAAAAAAGATGGGTAAAAGATATACTGTACTGATATCAACCAAAAGATCCTATACCTATATTCATATCAGAACCTTGTACCTATATTCATATCAGGTAAGGCATAAGACAGGGTATTTTATTTGAGGTACTGATTAAAAGATAATTCAAGAAGAAAATAGAACAATTCTTTTCTGCCCAAAAACAAAACTCCAAAACATATAAAACTAATAGTGATAGAATTGTTTTTAAGTAGACCAATTCTCAATCATGGTGTTGAAGATTTATTTATTTTTTCTGTAACTGATCAAATAAGCAGAGATCATATGCTTGACCATTAAAGAAAGCTCTTCAAAATATCTCAGAATTGATATCATACAAATTTATGTCTTAGACCTCAGAAAAAATGAATTAAAAATAAATAAGAGATATGTTAAAGATTATCAAATGTTCAGAAATTAAGTAAAACATTTCTAAATAACTCATGGGCAATGAAGAAATCATGATGGAAATTAGAGAGTATTTTGAACTGAATGCTAATGAGCTAATAAAACATGAAAACTTGCAGAATGCAGCTGAAGAGGTGCTCAGAGAAGTTTTTGAGCTCCAAATTCACTTGTTGGAAATAAAGAAAGCTTAAAAATCTAAATTTCTATACCAACAAGCTAGAAAAAGACTTTGTATTATATCCAAAGAAAATAGATATGAGTAGAAGCCTTAAAAATAGTTCTTTGAAAGCATTAATAGAATTAACAAATTGCTAGTAAGGCCAATTTAGAAGATGGCTGGAAAACCCCACAAATTAGTAACATTAAGACAGAAAAGAGGGACAAAAATACATCTTCTAGAGACATTAGGAATAATATAGGGATATTATGAATAATTTTATGTCAAAGCTTTAAAAAATTAGATAGAACACACTATTCCTAAGAAAATGCATCAAAAGTGACAGAAGAAGAAATGTAAAAAAACAGAATAGTCTCATATCGAGTCTGTAATTAAAAACCTTCACACAAAGAAAACTCCAGGTCAGGTTGTTTCACTGATAAAATTTTACAAATATTAAGAAAAGAAGCCATACCAAATTTAAACAAACATATCCAGAGAATAGAAAAAAAAACTGAATACTACTGATATGGTTTAGATCTGTGTCTCCATCCAAACCTCATGTAGAATTGTAATCCCCGCATGTCAGGGGAGGGAACTGTTGGGAGGTGATTGGATCATGGAGGCAGATTTCCCGCAAGCTATTCTCATGGTAGTGAGCGAGTTTTCACAAGATCTCATGGTTTAAAAGTGTAGCACTTCCCTTGGTCTCCCTCTCTCTCCTTCTCCACCATGGTAAGATGCACTTGCTTCCCCTTCACCTTCCACCACGATTATAAGTTTCCTCAGGCCTCCTAGCCATGCTTCCTGTTAAGCCTGCAGAATTGTGAGTCAAGTAAACCTCTTTTCTTAATAAATTATTCAGTCTGAGGTACTTCTTTATGACAGTATGAAAACAGACTAATACAACTACCAAACATTTATACTAGGTCAGCATAGCCTTGATATTAAAACCTAACAAGATGCAAAAAAGAAAGAGAGAATGAGAGAAGGAAGGAAGGAAGGAAGGAAGGAAGGAAAGAAGGAAGGAAGGAAGAAGGGAGGGAGATTATAGGCCAATATCCTTCATGACCATAGATGCAGAAATCTTAAACAAAAACATAGTAAATAAAATAAATCAATATACAATATATACTTTAGAATTTTAGTCAATTTGCTGTTAGAAATCAAACAAACAACATCATTTACTACATTAATAGTAAGGATGTCTACTATCATCATTTCAATTCAACATTGCACTAGATATTCTAGTGAGTCAGTAGGGCAGAAAAATAGACACAAAATTTAAAGATTATAAAGAAAGAAGTAAATTATCTTCTATAAAGAAGACATGTTTTGTGTGTGTAAAAAATCCAAAAGGATCCTTATTCCACTTAAAGACTGAATTTATTATATCCCTAGATATAATGTCAATATGTAAAAATCTGTTTTATTGCTATATATTAACAATGAACAATTTGAAATGGAAAGTAAATGATAGCACTTAAAATAGCACTAACAAACCCCATCAAATAACCAGAAATAAATTCTCCCAAAAAAGATACAAGGCGTCTACACTTTTTGGTTTTTACTACAAAACATTGCTGAGAGACGTTAAAGACCTAAATAGAGAGGTTTACCATCTTTACAAATTGGAAGACTCAGTGTTTTGAAGATGTTATTTCTGTCCAGTTTGATCTAAAGATTCAATGATATCCAAATCAAAGCCCTAGGAAGCTTTTTAATTTTAGTAATTGGCAAGATATTCTAACTTTATCTGGAAATGCAAAGCACTTAGAATAGCCATGACAGTCTTGAAAGAAAACAAAGTTGGAGGATTTACACCAGCAAGTTTATGAATTACTACAAAGCTATAGTAATTAAGATATAGTATGAGCCAGGGGTGGTGGCTCATTCCTATAATCCCCAACATTCTGGGAAATTGAGGTGGGAGGGTTGCTTGAGCCCAGGAATTTGAGACCAGCCTGGGCAACAGTGAGACCTAGTCTCTACAAAAAATATAAAAAATTAATTGAATGTGGTGGCACATGCCTGTTGTCCTAGCTAACTCAGGAGGCTGAGGTGGGAGGATTGCTTGAGCCCAGGAGTTTGAGGCTGCAGTGAGCCATGACCATGCCACTGCATTCCAGTCTGGGTGATAGAGTGAGACCGTGTCTAAACAAACAAAAAAACACACATGGTATGGACCAAAGGTATATAAATACATCAATGGAAGGAGGCCCAGAAACATACCACTTTTTATATGGCCACCTGATTAATTTTATACTGCTACAATTCTGTAAATGGAAGAATGGTCTTTTCCAATAAGCAGTGATAGGTCCATTGGATATCTGTCCAGGAGAAAAAAATGAAATCTGACTGCTACCCATAACATACACCAAAACAAATTAGAGGTGGATTTATAGACTTATATATAAATGATTAAATAATGAATCTTCTGGAAGAAAACATGAGAGAATATCTTCTTTTTAGAAAAATCACTTTATTGAAATATGATTGACAGGTTGAAAGTTATACGTGTTTAATGTACACGACTTGACAAGTTTGGAGATAAGTATACACTCCTGAAACCATAACCACCATAAAGTTCATAAATGTATTCATCAATCCATTAACTCCTGAAGTTCCTGCCCACTCCCTTTATTATTATTTTATGTGTGTGTGTGTGTGTATGTGTGTGGTATGAACATTTAACATAACATCTACCCTCTCAGTAAATAGTAAGTACAAAATACAGTATTGTTAGTTACAGGCACTATACTGCATAGTAGATCTCTAGAACTTATTTATCCTGTATAACATTGTACCTTTTGGCCATAACCTCCTGATTTCTCCTTCCCCACCCTGCTGGTAACCAGCATTCGCTCTCTGCTTCTAAAAGTTTGACTATTTTAGATTCCACATATAAATGAATAAATGAGATCACACAGAATTTGTCTTTCTGTGTCTGGCTTATTTCACTTAGCATATTGTTCCCTAGGTCCATCAATTGTTGTTAAAAATGACAAGATTTCCTTCTTTTCAAAGGTTAAATAGTGTGCCATGCATATATACATCACACTTTCTTTATTCATTTGCATGTTAGTGGACATCTAGGTTGTTTCCAAATCTTTGCTGTTATGAATAACGCTGCAGTGAACCTGGTGGTGCAGCTGTGACTTCAAGATACTGATTTCAATTCTTTTAGATAAATATATAGAAGTGGGATTGCTGGATCATATGGTGGTTCTACTTTCAATTTTTTTAGGAACCTTTATTGTATTCCTTAATGACTGTAACAATTTACATTCCCACCAACAGTGTACCAAGGTTCCTTTTCCCCATATTCTCCCAAACACTTGTTATATATTGCTTTTTCAATAATAAGGACCCTAACAGGTATGAGGTGATATCTCATTGTGATTTTGATTTATGTATAAGAATTCGTGATGTTGAGCACTTTTTCAGTTACCTGTGGGCCATTTGTATGTCTTCTCTCAAGAAATATCTATTCCACTTTTTGCCCATTTTAAAAATTGGATGATGATGATTATTATTATTGCTATTGACTGGCAGGAGTTCCCTGTATACTTTGGATTTTTTTTTTTTTTTTTTTTTTTTGAGATGGAGCCTTGCTCTGTCACCCAGGCTAGACTAGTGCAGTGGCGCCACCTTGGTTAACTGTAACCTCCGCCTCCTGGGTTCAAGCAATTCTCCTGGCTCAGCCTCCCGAGTAGCTGGGATTACAGGCACACAACACCATGCCCGGCTAATTTTTGTATTTTTAGTACAGACAGGGTTTCATCATGTTCTCCAGGCTGGTCTCAAACTCCTGACCTCAGGTGATCCGCCCTCCTTGGCATCCCAAAGTGCTGGGATTACAGGCGTGAGCTACCCCACCCAGCCTATACTTCGGATATTAACCCCTTATTAGATATGAGGTTTGCAAACATTTTCTCCCATTCTATAGGCTTCCATTTAACTTTGTTGCTTGTTCCTTTTGGAATGCAGAAGCTTTTTAGTATCACTTGATCTGCTTCTGGAATTAGTTAACATATTAATTATTAGGATTGAAATCCTATTACTTTTTGCTGATCATGTTTATGCCTTTTAATTTCATTAATTGAGAATATTTTTCAGGTATTACCTTAGAAGTGAGGGTGTGTGCATCTTGTTAAATTTGGTAGAATTTAATTCCTTTGTGTAAGCAGTCTTTCTTTTTTTTAAATAGTAGTATAAGCATATTATGTATTTATTTTAAGCAGTCTTTCTTGGTTTTATTTGTACTAAAAGCATATTATGTATTTATTTTAAAGTCTTTTTTAATCGGATCATTCATATAATTTGGTTGAAAAAATATATTTTACAGTACTCTTGGAAATTAATAGAGCTGTTGGATGTTGGAATGCTTGTTTGAGAAAGCAAGCTTTATGTTTACCCCTGTTGGGGCTCAGAAACTGATACCCCAAAATATGGCACTTTGACGTGATGAACTGAAGAAGCTTCAAGGTCTCTTGGACCTTCCTCCTTCTCCTGCCTCTCATTTCTTTGTCTCTCTCAAAGCAAAGGATGAAGTTGTTCTGTGAAGTTCCCTTATCTGCCAGAAGTTTGGACCCATTCAAGACAAAAACAGTCACCTCTGCTCCCTTTCTTAAGTTTTCATGAACTGAACTCATGGCAGAAAGAAAGACTGAAGTCTGTCAACACACCTGGAGAGACTTTTCTCACAAACCATTATGTCTGCTCTGTGGGCCCAACAGACTTTTTTTCTAGGCCATTGTACATTCTTCAAGCCCATTGAATTCCCCTAAAAATTGTTTACTACTCCTCCACACTTCCCTATCTCCCTGTCCTCTAAGAAGAAGGGTATAGAACCATCTGTACTTCATTGCACTTTGTGATTTCCCTCTCTTTGCACATAGATAAATTTGTATGCTTTTTCTCTTATTAATCCGCCCTTTTCAGTTCATTTTCAGTGAACCTTCAGAGGGCAAAGGGAAAGTTTTCCCTTGGCCCCTACAGTCGGTTGTATGTTTCTAGAAATTCCATTTCTTCTAGGTTATTCAATTTGTTGTCATATAATCGTTCATGGTAGTCTTTTACGATCCTTTGCATTTTGTGATATTAGGTGTAATGCCTCCTTTTTCATTTACAATTTTATTTATTTGAGTCTTCTCTAGCTCTTTAAGTTAGTTTAGCTAAGAGAGCCAATTTTGTGTATCTTTTCAAAAAACCAACTGTTAATTTTATTGATCTTTTCTACTGTTTTTCTAGTCCCCATTTTATTTATTTATGCCCTGATCTTTATTATTTCCTTCCTCCTGCTAACTTTGGGCTTAGTTTATTGTTCTTTTTCTACTTCCTTGTAAAGTTAAGTTTTTTATTTGCCATATTTCTTTTCTCTTAATGGAGGCATTTATAGCTATAAACTTCCCTCTTAGAACTGTTTTTACTGTATCCCATAAATCTTGGTATGCTGTATTTCCGCTTTTGTTTACCTCAAGGTATTTTCATATTTCCCTTTTGATTTTTTCTTTGACTAATTAATTAGTTGTTCAAGAGTGTGTTGTTTCTTTTCCACATATTTGTGAATTTTTCAATCTTCATTTTGTTATTGATTTCTAGTTTCATACCACTGTGGTTGGAAAGGATACTTGATATGACTTCAATCTTCTTCAATTTGTTAAGACTCGTTTCATGGCCTAACATATATTCTATTTTGGAGTATATTCTGTGTGCTCTTTAGAAGAATGTGTACTCTGCTGTTGTTGGATAGAATGTTCTATATATGTCTTTCAGATCCATTTGGTCTAATGTGTTGTTCAAGTCCACTGTTTCCTTATTGATTTTCTTTCTGAATGATCTAGTCATTGTTGAAAGTGTGGTATTAAAGTCCCCTACTATTACTGTGTTGCTGCCTATTTCTCTCTTCAGTTCTGTTAATATTTGTTTTATATATTATTTAGATGCTCTGAAGTTGGGTACATATATATTTACAATCATTGTATCCTCTTGATGAACTGGCCCTTTGATCATTATATGATGACTTTATCTCTTTTACAGTTTTTGACTTAAAATCTAGTTTGTCTGATATAGGCATAGCCACCTCTGCTCTCTTTCGATTACAATTTGCATAGAATGTATTTTTCTATTCCTTTACTTTCAGCCTATGTGTATTCTTAAAGCTAAAGTGAATCTTCTGTAGTCAGTATATTGCTGAATTTTGTTTCTTAAATCTCTTCAGTCTTTCTGTGTTTTATGATTGAATAATTTAATCTATTTGTATTTAAAGTAATTATTGATAGGTAAGGCCTTATCATTGCCATTTTGTTGATTGTTTTCTGCTTGTTTTGTAGTTTGTTCCATTGTTTCTCTCTAGTTCTCCTTTATGATTTAATTTTTTGTTTGTTTGTTTGTTTGCTTTTTTGAGACGGAATCTCACTTTGTCACCAGGTTGGAGTGCAGTGGTGTAATCTCAGCTCACTGCAACCTCTGCCTCCCAGGTTCAAGCGATTCTCCTGCCTCAGCCTCCTGAGTAGCTGGGATTACAGGCTGTTAGAAATGCTTGTTCCCTGATGCCATAAAGATATAGCACTTGAACATAAATTTAATTTCCTCAGCAAGGCCATTTTTAGTTTCTGCAGAAAGTGTACACTCGCCAGCGGTTTTGCCACGAAGAGTACACCAAACAAAGGAGACAGGATCATTTATAACCTGACACGTCCCCCCTACTGCTGTGTCCGGTTTCCATTGGCTGGAACGGGACCTCACATTCTGTATTTGTCCTGACTGGCTGGCAACTTAGAATTTCTTAAAAGAGACAAAGGCAGAGGAGAACAAAGGAAGGAGCAAGTAACTTGTGGAATGCTGAGAAAGGTAAAAACACCTTCAAATAATGAAGAGGAACAGGCTATGACCTAATGCTTGCTTGAACCAGTATAAGCATGTCAGGGCAAATATTTAGGCTAAATAGTGGGAGCTAAAAACATAAAGCACATTGATTTCTTTATTACGGTTAGCAGATATTGAAGAATGTTAGCACAGATCTTTGAATAAATTTTGCTTCTTAGAGAAGTTACTATTTATTCCTAATTAGATGGGGAGGAAAGTCTCTTTGAAGAGGAACCTCTACTTTACTTTTTACACAGGTGCCTGCCACTGCGCCTGGCTAATTATTGTATTTTTAGTAGCGATGGGGTTTCACCATCTTGGCCAGGCTGGTCTCAAACTTCCTGACTTCATGATCCACCTGCCTTGGCCTCCCAAAGTGCTAGGATTACAGGCATGAGCCACAGTGCCTGGCCTGATTTTTTTTTTTTTTTTTTTTTTATAGTGGTATGCTTAGATTCCTTTCTCTTTATCTTTTGTTTTTCTACTAGAGATTTTTGCTTTCTGATTACCATAAGTTTTAAATAACAATCTTATAACAGCTTGTTTTAAGCTGATAACCACTTAACTTTGATCACATATAAAAACTACAATTTTACTCCCCCCTTACATTTTATGTCATTGATGTCATAATTTACATCTTTTTATATTGCACATCTATTAAGTTATTGTAGTTATATTTATTGTAATATATACTCATAGAGCTGTGTCTCCTTTGTAGCACTTACCTCATATGCAATTTTATATTCTCTTATGTCATATTTGATTAGACTATGAGTTCCATGTTTCATGAAAGCACAGAATGTGACATTTTTGTTAACTATTAAGTTTCCAGCACCAAGCACAGTACTTACCACAGAGTAGTTGCTTAATATATAATTACTGAATCAGTAAATCAATAGTAATTGCATTTGTGTGTAATTGGCTGTTTAATGTCCATTTTATCTCCATAAGGGCAGGAACATCTGTCTTTTTCAACAGTGCATCTTTGGGGCATAATGCTAAGTAAATGATCCTCAATATAAATGTGCTGAATAAATGAATGAATTAATGGATGAATGAATAAAAATGAATTGTGACTACCTAAGAACTATGGAAAAGGTGAAAAGAGAGTTCAGGCAGTTGGCTTAAGGTGAGATGCAGCTTTGGCATTTAACAACCAAAGGCCAGAGCACCCCCCTGGCAGTGACCCACTCTCTCAGCTTTTACCTGTACTTCAACAGGGCAGCCGGTGCTTCAGTCTAAAGCAGTCAGTCAGTCCATCATTTAGGGATTCCAAGGAGACCAAGGAAGAGATACATCTGAGAATGGCAGTGATATGGTTTGGCTGTGTCCCCACCCAAATCTCACCCTAATTTGTAATAATCCCTACATGTCAAGGGTGAGGCCAGGTGGAGATCACTGAATCTTGGGGTGGTTTCCTCCATGCTTTTCTCGTGATAGTGAGTGAGTTCTCACAAGATCTGATGGTCTTATAAGGGGCTCCTCCCGCTTTGTTCAGCACTTCTCCTTCCTGCCGGCTTGTAAAGAAGGTGCCTTGCTTTCCCTTCACCTTCTGCTATGATTGTAAGTTTCCTGAGGCCTCCCCAGCCATCCTGAACTGTGAATCAATTAAACCTCTTTTTAAAAAAATAAATAAATAAATTACCCAGTCTTGGGCAGTTCTTTATAGCAGTATAAAAATAGACTAATACAGGTTGGGACCTTTTCATTCTGCCTTCAAGTCATACACTTTCTAGGCAGCCACTTTGTCTGCCCAGCCATAAATTCAGTCTTGACTAGAGAAGGTCTGGTGCAGATCACACTGTAGCTCCTCTCTACACAACATTTGTAACAGGTTCCATTGTCTGGAAAGGAAAAATAAACAGAGAAACATTGAGAAAGAGTAAAGCAAATATTGATCAAGAGGGAGTTTGGGAGAATGTGAGAAGGGCAACCCCAAATTCATGTCTGCTTATTGTTGGAGAATAAGCTTTAAGATCTCACTGCAAATGGATTTCTGTTTCTTTTTTTAAATTTGCTTTTCTTGTTATTGCTTTGCTTTATTTTTTAGCAAAAGAGCTCTTTCCATGTCCTGGTGTAAGAAAGTAAAGGTAGTCTTTTAGGGATAGAGCAGTATTTCCCAAAGTTTTTGTTCCTGTTGTTTTGTAAACAGACATATGCATTTGGTGTAACTATAATACTCCCTACTCCCTGCTATATTCTGGTAGATTCATTCTACCAGAAGTTTGTATCTTCCTGGGTAGCTATTTTACATGCTTTATGTGTTGGAATGTTTTTAGGCTTCATATATGGTATTCTTATATTACAAATACTTATTTTCTTCACTTAGCATAGTCCTGCCTTCTTCAGCTACATAAAGGAAAGCTAAAAGAAAGTTTTTGTGCCTGTGCTCAAGGCACTAGGTTACAGGGTAAGGAACAACAGGAGGAAGATATAACCTTGAAGGGAAGGTGACATTTCTGTGGACAGTCAGGGCTCCTTAACAAGCCACTCACCACTGCACACCATCTAGTGATTCTTCCTCCAAGTGTCTGTATTTTAATATGGTAAGAGGTGACATAGCAGGGCGTGGTGGCTCACACCTGTAATCGCAGCACTTTGGGAGGCCAAGACAGGAGGACGGCTTGAGCCCAGTAGTTCAAGACTAGCCTGAACAACATGGTGAAACCCTGTCTCTACAAAAAATACAAAAATTAGACAGGCACAGTGGCACACACCTGTGGTCCCAACTACTAGGGAGGCTGAGATGGAAGGTTCATTTGAGCCCAGGAGGTTGAGGCTGCAGTGAGCCAAGGTCACACCACTGCACTCCAGCCTGAGAACCAGAGTGAGACCCTAACTGTCTTTAAAAAAAAAGTGACATACATTATGAATAGAAGCACACATTTTTCATACGCAAGGTTTTTGCTTTTGTGTTGTTAACCACAGGGGAAGCAAATTGAGGCAGGAATGATACAAAACTAACATATAAGAAACTCCAGGATTTTTTTTAACAGTTACAGTCCTCTTGGGGTCTGTACTTCTATTTAAATGAGTTTATCAAAATAGTTTTAGTCTCCTGATGGGTTGGAACTCCTCATTGGTCAGCTTTTGTAGAAGAGGAGTAGGAACTTGAAGGAATAACATAGGTGATGTTTCCCAAACTGAGGGAAAGACCCATGGTACAGGTGCTTGATGATTATGGAATGACTGTGTGTGAAATGACACTAGACTACTCAGTGTGCAGCTAGTCATTTCAATTATCTTTCAATCCTTTTAATTAATCAAGGAGAAATTTGCACTTGAGTTCTGGAGGGTCCTAACATTGCTGTAATCCTGGCATCCCCTTTAAACAAAGAGAGGTGTATTAGTCAGTTTTCCCGCACTATTCTAAAGAAATACTTAAGACTGGGTAATTTATAAAGAAAAGAGATTTAATTGGCTCATAGTTCTGAAGGCTGTACAGGAAGCATAGCAGCTTCTGCTTGTGGGGAGGCCCCAGGAAACTTACAATCATGGTGGAAAGTGAAGGGGGAGCGAGTAGTTCACATGGCGGGAGCAGGAGGAAGATAGAGATAGGGGAGGTGCTACACAATCTTAAACAACCAGATCTCATGAGAACTCACTCACTTCCATAAGAACAGCACCAAGGGGATGTTGCTAAACTATTTATGAAAGACCACCCTCATGATCCAATCACCTCTCACCAGGCCTCGCCTCCAACACTGGGGATTAAAATTTGACATGAGATTTGGGTGGAGACAAAGATCCAAACCATAAGAAGGGGTGAGTCTTAGGTTTGGGGTCAATTACTGTATTATTAGTATTCTTTCATTTTTTATATCTATTATTCATGTTACCTTGTATTAGTGGCCAGTGGTACTAATTTTCCTGTTAGTCATCTAACCAGAGTAGGATACCTGCTTTGTGTTAGGCTCAGTTTAAGATACTAGGGATTCAGTGCTTAACAAAGCAGGGCTCTTCCTTTCATGGAATGTATGATAAAGTGATAAAACATTTTCTCTTAAATTACATTTAAGTTTTTAAAAGTAAGCTGTTAATTGAAGCAAAATAATTAAGCAAATGCTATTACAAGAGGTAGTTCACAAATATGACAAAAACAATAAAAATGGCATTTATATAATTAAAATTGAAGAACTATAGGTAAGTTATAGAATCAACATTAATTTCTTTCCTTTCTTCTTTAGATAAAAGGACATTTATTCTGTGCCCCCTGATTTTCCAGGCATTGCTTCTGATACCAAAGACAGCCAGAAGAAAGATATATTTGCTATTCTGAAAGCGCTCACAAATAGAGGGGAAAAGGTCACCATTCACCATCCAGCATGAACACCCCGGAGGCCACTCATTCCTGTTGATGAATGTCCCGTGGCAGCTTCCTGGTGGTGGAGACCACAGAGGGGATGTAGGCAGGTGTGGGGGATACGGGGGCAGAGCAGGATGCTCCAGGCATGGGAAGTGGCATGGGGAAGTCACACTAAGGCACACCATCAAGAGCCACGAATGCCATTCTAAGGACATTGAATCTTTTCCTGAAGGTATCAGGACACCACTGTGGGATTGTACAAAGAGGAACAGCATGACCAGATGTGCTCTTAGGAATATGACTCTGGCCGCTTCTTTTTGAAATTTTCATTTTCATAAGACTAAATTGATCAAAGTGTGCTGAAATTGCTGGGAACAAAAACAAGAATAAAATCTCTTTTCCCCACCCTCTCATTACTCTCCAATAGAGTGAAGTTTTCTATCTTCCTTTATCTCCCACTTTTACATATTTTAAATATTTCCCACTTTTAAAGAGTTTGCCCAGAAAGATTTTCTAAAATTAATGAGAATACTGAAAAATTATAGTTGCTTGGGTGCAACTTCAGGTTAGCTTAGAGCTATGTTCATCCTTTTAAAAAGCTTTTAAAATTCAATTAAGTTTTTTTGTTTTTTTGTTTGTTTGTTTGTTTGTTTGAGGCAAGGTCTTTCTCTGTCACCCAGGCTGGAGTGCAGGGGTGTGATCATAGCTCACTGCAGCCTCAAACTCCTGGGCTCAAATGATCCTCCCACCTCAGCCTCTTGAGTAGCTGAGACTCCAGGCACACTACTATAGCTGGCTAATTTTTACAATTTTTTTGTAGAGATGAGATCTCGCTATGGTGCCCAGGCTTGTCTCAAAGTCCTTGCCTCGAACAATCCTCCCACCTCACCCTCCCAAAATGCTGGGATCACAGACATGAGCCACTGCACCCAGGCAATTTTTTTAAAGAGAGAGATGAGGTCTCTCTATATTGCCCAGGCTATATATAGCCCAGTAGCTATTCACAGGCGTGATTATCACACACTGCAGTGTCAAACTCCTGGGCCCAGTAGATCCTCCCATAGGTGGATCTGGGCCCAGTAGTCCTCCCAGGTGCGGGACTCCAGGCAGACGCCACCGCACCTGGCTCTCCTCACTCTTTGCAAAGACAACTCCTAATCTTGATCTCTTTGGACCGTTGGGACAAGCCTCTGGGATGGCTGAGGCAGGTTTCACTATTCTCACTCATTCTCTGAATGGGGAAACAGAATGCCCCAAGGGAGTGAAGCCAGGGCTCGATCCAATAGACTCTCATTTTGGTTGTTCCGCCACAGCATAGGGCCAGGAAAGATAAAGGAATGATTTCCCACCTGGCTTTCTGGGCTTTGCGGGGTCTTTGTTCACAGTAGGTCTTCCACACCATCACATGACAGGGATCTCACTGCCCTTTGGGCACATCCTCTATTTGTCTCCCTTAATGACTGTACTGCATCCTTCCACTCTAGGTCCACATTGAATACCACATTTTAAAAATACGACTTTCATTTCACTTTTATACTCAAATGATTTTTGACAGTGCTTTTTTTTTTCCTTACCCTTTCCAGAAGGGTTCAGCAATCATGGCAAAACTTGCTTCTAATAGACCCGCTTTGGTTGGGGAGTGCTTTTCTCTAAGCATCTTTATGTTTTATTACCGACCTAGCATTGTAGGGTAGATGCTCTTTGCTAAATTTTTTCATCTTTATTTCCCCTCCTCTGAGAAGCAGATTATTACTCTACTAAATGCCTTGAGCAAAACTTAATTCATTCCACTGATTCACATCTGTAGAACAAGCACTGATGGGAAGGGCTGTTTGAGATGAAATCAGAACTAAAGCTTACACAGTTTAAAAAAAAAAAGAAAGAAAGAAAGAAGAAAGAGAAAGGAAAAGAAATGGGCTGACATCCTCCTCTCGGTGTGAAGGGATTAAGATGGTTTTAATTATCTCACCTGGCTCTTGTTATTGCACTTATTCTTGCTTCCTCCATCTAGCTAATATGATAGCGTAAGATCTAGTGCTCTCATCTGGATTTCCCCTCTTTAGGAAAGTCGAAGAGCCCCCAGGTTAAAGCGTAAAAATCACAGTTCAAAATGCTCAGAAATGTGTGATGGCAAGAGCAGAGGCTTCAGTGACTATGCTCGGTCATGTGCAAATGCTGATAATAACTGGAGACTCAGGGCTGAATATGTTACACTTTTATGAATAGAGTAAATGGGTTTCCAATGTGATCTGGATGTGAAAAGAAGATGTGGTTATTGAAGGTATTGGTGTAATATCATGGAATGCAGTCTCAGATGCATCCTCCAGTGGGGGCCAGCTGCGTAAACACAAGAGTGAGGTGTTTGAGGGCACGGCTGTTTCTTTCATTCCACTAAAATACATACATGCACCAACACACAAAAAAATCACTCCTACTTCTTGGCCTTTATTCTAAGGATATGACTGGCATCAGTTTCACGTTTGCTGTTTTTCTTCTCTCAAGAACTCTGTGTGACCTGACTGAGAGCAGGGAAAGGAGTTTTCAATAGGTCTTTTTTTTTCTTCAGTTGCTGAATACCTGAAAATTCTCCTGTGATAAAGACCCAGCCAGCATCCTTGAGTGTGGACTACATTAAGGGAAAGCTTGAAGGAAAAGAGAGTGAGTCATGTATTGCAAAGCAGAGCCAATCCAGAGAACTAGAAATTATTAGTCTGATCCCAGGAAGCAGAGGAGTAAAGTGAGACCAGGGAAATGGAGACACTTGCATCTGCCTCGGGGCTAGGGTTGGTGGGCAAAGAGAGGAGCACTTCCGGCCATTAGGGATAAGTCTGCTCAGCAGGAACCACGCAGACTGCCTGGTGGGAGAAGGCCAGGGTGGACGGGCCTGCTGTCCTGCTCTCAGTCACTTCTGCTGGATGAGAGCTTCTGAGCTGCCATTTTTGTTCAGGATCAATAAGCACAGCGAGAAAAGGTGATGAGTGAAAGGTGGAAAGGGTATCAGCTTCTCATAGGAGTGGACTAGGGAAGCAGTGATGGGCATTGCATCCCTATCTCAGCTCCAGATATCCAAGAACAGCCTTCTGGTTGTTTTTCTTGAGATGACTTTGCTGAGAGGTAAGCCTCATGACTTGTGGCTGAGACATGTCTCAAAAACCTGGGAATGCAGAGCTTCCTGGTGGACCAGTCAAGTGACTGGGGGTGGAAAATAGGATCTCCCGCCTCAAGCCATCACAGGGCTCTCCACACTGTCAGGGAGCACCCAGAGGGATACAGAGAATCTTCCTCCCTTTGGAAACATCAAAAGGAAATCCAAGAAATTACTTTCCATCTGATCCTCATAACTGCATGCCCCACTGACCAGAATAAGCGTGGGACAAACACATTGGTGCCCACATAAAATGGCTTTTGGAAAAGTCAGATATGATCCACTGAGCCGAATGATCATTACAAGCTGTAATCAGCAATACCAAATTTCACAGTAAATGGGACATTGGCTATCCTGAAAGAAAAAAAAAATTCTACCTGCAAAAATGCTGCCCCAGAATTGACCGAGACAATTCTCCATCTCTTTCTGTGCAGCCTCCAGGACAGTTTGATTTTGTTTTTGGAGGCATTCTTTATCTTCGTGGTCCTGCTAGTCAGGCTGAGCCAAATGAACTGATTTATGGAATCTTGGCAGTAGCCTTGGCTTCCAGCTAAAGTTGGGGATCTGCAGATTTGGCTGGCTGCTGAGAGGCAGTCTGGGTATATCTCTGTTATGAGGGTTTACACAGATAAGCAATGTAAATCAATAAAATGCAAGTAAAGTGCCAGGCGTGGTGGGTAACGCCTGTAATCCCAGCACTTTGGGACGCTGAGGCCGGGGGATCTCTTGAGGAAAGGAGTTCGAGACCAGCCTGGCCAACATGGTGAAACCCCATCTCTACTAAAAATAAAAAATTCAGCCAGGTGAGGTGGTGCATGCCTGTAATCCCAGCTGCTTGGGAGTGCTGAGGCAGAGAATTGCTTCAACCTAGGAGGCAGAGGTTGCAGTGAGCCAAGATCATACCTCTTGCCTGGGCAACTGAGTGACTCTGTCTCAAAAAAAAAAAAAAAAGCAAATAAAGGGAGTGGTCTTGATCTGGTTACCATTCCAGAGTCAATTTCCAGCAAATGCAAGGCTGCTAAATCCCAGTGGTGAAGATCTTATGAATTCTGTGGGCTCTGCCCAGAGGAAAGAAATAAATAGTTTCTAATAACCTATGGAAACAAGAAAGGGACTTTGTAAAATTAGACTATGAAATTTAAGGACCCTCAATGTGCTTCTGAAAGACAGAGCACTATTTTGCTCTGAATCCTTCATGAAATTACAAAAATATTCAACCAGAGCAAAAGGAACCTGCCCATTTTTCAATAGAATCCCCTTGACTATTGAGAGACAGGACTAGCTGGATTTCCTAGGCTGACCAAGAATCCCTAAGCCTAGCTGGGAAGGTGACCGCATCACCTTTAGACACGGGGCTTGCAACTTAGCTCACACTCGACCAATCAGGTAGTAAAGGGAGCTCACTAAAATGCTAATTAGACAAAAACAGGAGGTAAAGAAATAGCCAATCATCTATTGCCTGAGAGCACAGTGGGAGGGACAATGATCAGGATATAAACCCAGGCATTGGAGCCGGCAACTGATACCCACTTTGGGTCCCCTCCCTTTGTATGGGAGCTCTGTTTTCACTCTATTAAATATTGCAACTGCCCACTTTTCGTTCTGTGTTTGTTACCGCTCGAGGTGAGCTTTCGCTCACCATCCACCACTGCTGTCTGCTGCCATCACAGACCCGCCACTGACTTCCATCCCTCTGGATCCAGCAGGGTGTCCGCTGTGCTCCTGATCCAGCGAGGCACCCATTGCTGGTCCCGATTGAGCTAAAGGCTTGCCATTGTTCTTGCACTGCTAAGTGTGTGGGTTCGTCCTAATTGAGCTGAACACAGTCGCTGGGTTCCACGGTTCTCTTCTGTGACCCACGGCTTCTAATAGAGCTATAACACTCACTGCACGGTCCAAGATTCCATTCCTTGGAATCCGTGAGGCCAAGAACCCCAGGTCAGAGATCACGAGGCTTGCCACCATCTTGGAAACGGCCCACCACCATCTTGGGAGCTCTGGGAGCAAGGACCCCCTGGTAACACTATGATTTCTAAATGTTGACATCTGGGAAGAAAAACAGAGTACCCATAGTAAAAAGTCCAGCAGTGCAAGCTTGCCACATTCTGGGTGTGCAGGAGTCTGATGGATGTCCAACTCCTGCACTGGTTGAGTTGTAATGAGGCAGGAACCCTTGGTAGACTTATTGAGTAATAGCATATCCCATCTCTGAGGGCGCCTCCCAGGACAGAAGCTCCCACCACTGTCCATAGTGACCATCAGCCCAGCTTTGACAGCTCTAGTCATTAGACAGTCCCTCTTTTTGTTAAGCTCTGATCAGCTAGCTGTGCCCCCCACCCCTTCTCAAAACAGACATGAATTTTAAAATGTCTTTGCCCTGGAGCAAAAAGAACTCAGATATAAATACTGGATTTGTCAAATTGAGATAAAAGTTTGATATGTATTCTCGACTGGCAATAGAAACTAATGTGTCCCATATATTCATGCTCATAAAAACATAGCTTCAGCCAATCTGAGCATTACATCAAGTTGAACCATAAGAAATTGCCAATTTTGTTAGTCACACATGATTGACAATTGGCTACTTTACATGATCCAACCTCCAACATGACAGTTAAGAGCACAGACTTTGGAGTCAGCTCTGCCACTTACCAGCCATGATCATGGGCAAGTTACTAACTATTCTATCTTCATTCCCTGACCTAATAGGATTTATCTCATAGTATTAATTCTGTTCTCACAACATTTGTAAAAAGTGAATGAGTTAATACAAGTAATGCATTTAAAAGCATTCTTGGCATATAGAAATAATTATTCATTCTCTTTTCATAGGACTTTGCTGGCCCCAATTAAATAGGTTACCCTAGAAGAATAGAACCTATTTGGGATGGGGTGAGTGGCTGCAAGAGGGACATTTTCCCAGGACATCATGCACAAAAGGGGCTTCAAATGTAGTCTTCTGACTTATATCCAAGTGAAGGTAAATATACAGTAGATTTATGAATTATTGATTCATAATGTTATTAATTATTAACACTTAAATTTATCACAATATTTAGAGACTTGTTTTGGCATATCTTTCTTATTTAATACATTTGAATCTCAAAAAAAATACAACTGGCTCAAGCTTCTCAATCTCTGAAAGGCAGTAGACAATGGAACTGCTAAATGCCATTAACTTCTCTGTATTTCTCCTATTGAAAATACGAAAGGAGAATGAATGGTAAAGGGTAAAGCTAGCCAACTCCTCCCTTGTTAGAGACCTTGACTTCCACAAATAGGTTATTTCTACCTCCAGCACAATGATGAGTTCGAGATTTTAGGGGTCTGTGGTCATGTGCACCATTGAGTAGTTTCTAGCACTGCCCATGCCAAGAAATGCAACCACGAGCTAATTCCCAAAATGTTTGTCAAAAGCCTTATTGAGAGAATTAATATTTAGCAAAAAATAATTGGAGATCATATAGTATTCCATGTTCTCAGGTGTTCTAAAATCTAACCATGGATTATGGCAGCTTGGTAAAGAACTGCTGATTTATGTAGAATTGTAATGACTATCCCCAAATAGCTTCACTGAATTATGGACCTGTGTAATGGGTCTGTATGAGAGACAGTCCAGTGAAAGTCTTTGTTGGGTCTACTATGAAAACATTGTTGCTGTTTCAAATGATGTCCACTTTATGCACAGAAGAAAATTCTTACTTCATCCTGGAATTGAGAAGTCAATTTTATAAATTATTAGACTTCTGTTTTCAAGATAGCACTTAGAAACCTGAGAAACAAATGCACAGTCCATTAAATACAAGTCAATTTTAAATAAAATTATTTAATAACCTTAAGATTATTACAAGTTCCATTTTATGTCTCCACCATTATTTTATTTTCTCTTACTTAAAAAAATTAGTCTATTGGTGTATAATATATAGACAACAAAATTCACCAATTTGAAGCGTAAAATTCAGTGAGTTTTGACAAATGTATAAAGTTGGGTAACTACTACCTGTCAGAGCAGGAGCATCGCCATTTTGGACAAGCACTGCCATTTTAAGCTTCACCTTGATCAAAAACTGCCTAAATCCAAAGGGCATCAGCCTAATGGCTAAGATCAGCATGACCATAAACCACAAATAACATCCCCTACCAGAGACATGCCAGCCCTGAGATAACCTCCCTTCTGGCCGGAAAGATGTCAGCCCCAAGATAACCTACCCTCCACCCAGAGACATTCCAACCCTGTCAAAAACTTCTGCCCAACACAGAAACATTCCAAGCTTGTGATAAGCCCCCTCACCCTAAAACCAATATATACTGTTAGTCTGTAAGAGATAGCGCTCCTGACGGAAATTGGCCAGAAGCCCCTCTCAGGTTTATTCCCTAAAATAAACCTGTCTTTGACTGTTGAGCTGCTTTTTGTGTTCTTTCCTTTTTCTTTAACACCTATACCACCACCCTCATGATATACAGAACATTTCCATCATGCCCCCATTTCCCAGTGCTCATGTGTTTTGTCCTTTCTAGAATTTCACATAAATAAAATCATATAGTCTTTAGTGTCTGAACTCTTTCAGTTAGAATAATTGTTGTGAGATTTATCTATGTTGTTGGGTATATTGGTAGTTCATTCCTTTTTATTGCTGAGAAGTAATTCCATTGTGTGAATATGCAGATATGCCAAAATTTAGGTTGATTCTAATTTGGGGCTATTATAAATAAAGCTGCTATGAACATGAATTCACTAGTCTGTGTGAATATATATTTTCCTTTATTTTGGGTAAATGCCTAGGTGTGAGATTGCTGGATTAAATGGCACCTGTATGTTTAACTTTATATGAAACAACCAAATTGTTTTCCAAAGTGGTTGCACCATTTTGCATTTACCAGCAATACACAAGCATTCCAGTGGCTTCACATCCTTGGCAATACTTGGTATTGTTAGACTTTTTAATTTTAGATATTCCAGTGCATATGTAGTAGGATTTTATTGTGGTTCTAATTAGTATTTCCCAATGGCTATCAATATCAAACATATTTTCATGTTATTTGCCATTCATATATTTTCTTTGGTGAAATATCAGTTCAAAATTTTTGCCCTTCTGTTTTTTTAAAAAAAAATGAAATTGGGCTGTGGTCTTCATATTACTGATTTGTAAGAGTTCTTTATCTATTCTGCATATATTCTGGATATATGTTTTGCAAATATTTTCTCCCTGTCTGTGAATTTTCTTTTCATTGTCTTCTCAGTGTATTTTCAAGAGCAAAAATTTTAAATTTCTTTCTTCTTTTTTTTTTTTCCCCAGACAGGGTCTGGCTCTGTCACCCAGGCTGGAGTGCAGTGGTGCAATCTCGGCTCACTGCAAACTCTGCCTCCTGGGCTCAAGTGATCCTTCCACCTCAGGCTCCCAAGTAGCTGGGACTACAGGTGTGTGCCAGCTAATTTTTTTTTTTTAACTTTTTGTAGAGATGAGGTTTCACCACATTGCCCAGGCTGCTCTTAAATTCTTGAGCTCAAGCAATCTGCCCGCCTCAGCCTCCCAAAGTGTTGGTATTACAGGCATGAGCCACTGTGCCCAGCTGCTTAAATTTCAATAAAGTTTAATTTATCAAAATTTTCCTTCATGATTTTTATGTTCTTAGAAATCTTTGCCTAACCCAAGGTAACAACAAAGATGAGCTCATGTCCTCATCTGGAAATTTTATAGTTTTGATTTGTTATTTAGATCTATGTCCATTTAGAGTTAATTTTTGTATGTAGTGTGAGGTAAGAATCAAAGTTCATTTTTTGCACCTCGATATCCAATTGTTCCAGCATCATTTGTTGAAAGGAATATCTCTCCCTATTGAGTAATCTTTGCACTGTTTTGAAAACCAACAGATCACACTTGTTCAAGCCATGGCCCATGGGCTGCATGCAGCCCAGGATGGCTTTGAATGTAGCCCAATAAAAATTCATAAACATTATGTGATTTTTTTTTTTTAGCTCATCAGTTATCATTAGAGTTAGTGTATTTTATGTGCAACCGAAGACAATTCTGCCACATTCTGCCAATGTGGCCCAGGGAAGCCAAACGTTTGGATACCCCTGCAATAGACCATGCAGACAGGGGTCTATTCCTAGATTCTGTACTGTCAGGCTGATTTCATTAATTTATGTGTACAGTTATGCACGGTATGACATTTTGGCCAATGATAGACTGCATACTGGATGGTGGTCCCATAAGATTATAATACCATGTTTTTACTATACTTTCTTCTATGTTTAGGTATGTGTAGACAAACAAATACTTACCATTGTGTTCCTGTTGCCTACAGTATCCAGTACAGTAACATGATGAACAGATTTGTAGTCTAGGAGCAATAAGCTAGACCTTATAGCCCAGGTATATAAGAGGCTCTACTGTCTAGGTTTGATAAGTGCACTCTATGATGGTCACACATACAAAATCAACAACAAAATCACCTACACATTTCTGAACATATCCTCATCATTAAGCAATACTGACCCTATATGTGATTGCTGTAGTCTTGAAATTAGGTTGTCTAAGTCCTTCAGCTTTGTTCCTTTTCTGAATCTTTTTAGGTATGCTAGGTCCTTTACTTTTCTGTTTACATTTCAGAATTAGCTTGTCAATTTCAAAAAAAAAAAAAAAAAAATCCACAGAGGATTTTGATTGAACTTACATTGACTTTCTATGGTAGCCATAAAATTGTGGCTTGCAGAGCTCCCACTATAAGGAGTGCAACCAGTGCCCCAGATGCTATGCTTTGAAATACATTGCTTTATTTTGGCCGGGGCCACACCTTACTTGGACAAGACTGCTCCCTTGTCAAGGACTGAGTGTGGCGGGGCTACAAAAGCAGACTCATTTCTGGGAGACATTAAACTCCTCTTTTGGCAATGTAAACTCAAGGAATCCCTGCTGGCTTTGTTGAAGCTTCCTTAGACTGCATGACAGTCTAGGACAGTTCCACCCGACATTCTCTCCCTCTCATCTTCACTTAGATTCACACTTGCCTCCTAGCCTGACATCTTTCCCAGCCTTTTCCAGCTCTCACCCTCATTTTCTTTTCACAAGCATCTTCCTTAATAAAACCCTTGCATATTACTCCTGTCAATATCGGCTTCTCAGAGGATCTGGGTTAACACAAGTGGTACCAAGAGTGGTTTGAAAACACAGACAGCAAGGTGGAGTTGTAAAATTAACTCACTTACTTGGCAGATCAGAAGCACATGTATGGTCCTGGGAACAAGATGCAGTCCAACCGCTAATATTTCACTGGTAGGGGCCCTTGAAAATGTTCCTGTCAGGGCAAATTCTGAGATGGGTGTGATGATATCTGCATTTGGAAATACGAGGGAAACTTCTTATAAGTACAGCACAATTGGGCCAGGTACAGTGGCTCATGCCTGTAATCCCAGCACTTTGGGAGGCCAAGGTGGGTGGATTACGAGGTCAAGAGATTGAGACCATCCTGGCCAACATGGTGAAACCCTGTCTCTACTAAATACACAAAATTAGCTGGTGCGGTGGTGTGCGCCTGTAATCTTAGCTACTCAGGAGGCTGAGGCAGGGGAATTGCTTGAGCCCGGGAGGTGGAAATTGCAGTGAGCTGAGTTTGCACCACTGTACTCTAGCCTGGCAACAGAGCAAGACTCCGTCTCAAAAAAAAAAATATATATATATATATATTATATATATACATATATATGTATATAGCACAATTGGCTGGCTAAGGCTAAGTGCATTGACTGCATGTTAGTGGGCAATGAGAGACTGAGAGCCATCATTATGCACTTAATAGCTAAGTGTGGGAAACATAGAGACTCCAGTGGTAATGGTGGTTGCATATAAAGAACTCTTTACCACCTATAGCTGAAGGGCAGGCACAATAAAAGGCAAGCTCAAGACCTAATTATGAGGATCTCAGAGCACCAGAGACATTAAACACTCCTTTGAGCAGGAAATCTGGAGAGATGTCCTGAGTGATGTTGACTCTACAACATTCCCACCCCCATCCTCTGGGCATGGATGGGTGGCCCATCTTTCCCTAGTAAGAGCTAGCACTTTGACCATGCTGAAAGATGCTGCAGAATCTTCCTCACCAAAAGACACAGACACAGCCCTTGAGACCTGTCTCCATCTCCATTCCTGCTCCCAGACTGATAGAGTGAAATTCTAAGATAACACATATATAGTCAGGGTGTGCCCTGTAAGGCAAGAAAGAGATCTACACAGAAAGAAATAAGACGTGGTGGGGCATGGTGGCTCATGCCTATAATTGCAGCAATTTGGGAGACTGAGGCAGGAGGATCCCTTGAGCTCAGGAGTTTGAGATAATCCTGGGCAACATAGGGAGACCTCGTCTCTACTAAAATTCAAAAAAATTAGCTGGGCATGATGGTGCAGCTACTTGGGGGTTGAGGCAGGAGGTTCATTTGAGCCTGGGAAGTGTAAGAGTTAAAGAAAGAGGAAAGAAACACAGAATGCAGCTTAACAGTCAAAGAGAGGTTTATTTTAGAGAAAAACCCGAGAGGGGCTTCTGGACAATTTTGGTCAGGAGCGCTTTCTCTTACAGACTAAGAGTATATATTGGTTTTAGGGTGAGGGGCTTATTACAAGCTTGGAATGTTTCTGTGTGGGGAAGATGTTTATGACAGGGTTGGAATGTCTCTGGGTGGAGGGGAGGTTATCTTGGGGCTGACATCTTTCCAGCAGGAAGTGGGTTATCTCAGGGCTAGCATCTTCCCAGCCGGAGGTGAGTTATCTTAGGGCTAGCATGTTTCTGGTTGGGGAGGAGTTTGGAATGTTTCTGGTCAGAGATGTTGTTTGTGGTTTATGGTCATGCTGACCTTAGCTATTAGGTTGATGCCTTTGGATTTAGGCAGTTTTTGATTCAGGTGAATTTAAAAATGACAATGCCTGTCCAAGATGGTGATACTCCTGCTCTGTCAGGAAGTAGAGGCTGCAGTGAGTTCTGATCATGCCACTGCACTCCAGCCTGGGCAATAGAGTGACACCCTGTTGAAAAAGAAAAAAGAAAGGCGACAACTATCCGGTATGTACTGGCAGTACCATGGAAATACTCCTGGGGTTAGACTTGAGGGTTTTTGGTTGAGGATGCTAGAATGTTAAGCTGGATAACCAAGAATTCATTGATTTGGGAGCATTTTCTCAGGATATAGTTTTTATCACTCCAGCAAAGCCCCAGGGGATAGGACAAACTAATTTGATGGGAGTGGCTCCTACAAGCCAGGAAAAAATGATGGGCAAGCCTCAGCAAAGGAGAGATGTCTAAGCTTCCTTCATAGACAGCAAGGGAAAGAATGAAGAGCCTAATAAGCATGAATGTGTTCCAATAAAACATTATTTGCAAAAACTCACGATGGGCTGGATCCGACTGTAGTTTACTGAACACTGCCCTTGACAGCAGCCAACCAAGGTGCCACCTGATATCTCTAATTTAAAAAGAAGAACAAAGTTAGAATGGAGGAGTCAAAGTCTGAAAGCAGTTGCCCCAATAACAAGTTACCATTTGGTGGTTGGTCCCCATGCCGGAGCCAATTTTCAGACCTGGAGCCCTTTGACTAAGAGGTAGCCAGGTCCTACAGGATCCTGTAACATCATGACAAGTAGATCCTGTGACACTTCTCTAGTTCTTCTGCAAAGTGACCTATAGCCATTTATTTAGGTGACCATACCCTGTGGAAAGGGAGAAAAAAGCAGATATTTGAAGAACTAATTGGCTACAGAGTCTGAGTTGACATTGGTACTCAGAGACCCAAGGCATCATTGTGGCTGTTGGTCAGCATGGGGCCTGCAGGAACTAGGTAGTAATAACCACGGTCCTGGCTAAAGTTCAGCTCACAGTGGGCCCCTAGGTCCATGGACTTGCCTGTTGCCATTTTCCAATTCCTAAGCATATAAGTGTAATCGATACATTTGACTATTGGAGTAATCCCACGTTGTGTCCCTGGTCTGTAGAGTAAGATTTTTTTATAATTAAGAAGGCTAAATGGAATTCACCAATACCGTGAGCAGATGACACAGATTAGTGACCTGAAAGATGTAGGAGCATTGGTTTCTGTCATGTCTCAGTTTAATTTACCAGGCTTGTCCCTGGAGAAACCATATTGGTCCTGGGGAATGACTTAAGAGTACCACAGGCTTAACCAAGCTATAGCCATCCTGGAAGTTGCTTGCCAATTCTGGTGTTACTGAAAAAGCAGATTAATCTCAGCTACATGGGATAAAGTCATCAGTTGGCAAAGTGTATTCTTCTTCACTTCAATTAGGAAAAAGTATCAGAGGCTAGGTGCAGTGGTTCATGCCTGTAATCCCAACACTTTGGGAGGTTGAGTTGGGAGGATTGCTGGAGCCCAGGAGTTCGAGACCAGCCTGGACAACATAGTGGGACCCTGTCTCTACAAAAAATTTACAAAAAAAATAGCCGGGAGTTGTGGCACCCACCTGTAGTCCCAGCTAATGGGGAGGCTGAGGTGAGAGGATTGCTTGAGTCCAGGAGGTTGAGGCTGCAGTGAGGTATGATTGAGCCACTGCACTTCAGAGTGACACCCTGTCACAAAAAAATCAAAAACAACAACAACAACAACAAAAACAAGAAGAAGAAGAAAGAGAAGAAGAGGAAGAAGAGAAGAGAAGAAGAGAAAAAGGATGAGAAACACTTAATGTTGATGTGAAAAGGACAACGTTCACTTATAGTTTTTCCCGAGGGCTGTATTAGTCCTCCTCCTCTGTCATAACACAGGGTGAAGAGGTATGGACCATTCCCCAGTCACCCAAACCATCTTATCAACATCATGCTGCTTGGACAGGATGAGCAAGAAACAGCAGTGCCCTGGAGGCCTTGAAAAGTCACCTGTGCTCTAGACGGTGGGAGAGAAATCCTATGAAGATCACTGGACAATTCAGTGAAGTTTTTAGGGGGTCCTCTGGTCAGGGTCATGCTGGGATATACTTTTCAAAAAAAAAAAAGCACATTTCAACATCTTGATTTCTTCACGCAGGAAAAGAAGTGTGGTACCTAGTGAGCCGCTTTAGAATCCGGTGGCCACATATTCCACCCTGGGAAAACTGCTCCAGCCCATGTACCAGGTAACAAAGAAGGCTGCCAGTTTGCGCAGCACTCAGAGTGGAAAAGAGCACTGCATCGGGTCCGGGCCGTGAAGCAATCAGCCCTGCTTTTGGAATCATCTGATCAGGCAGATCCTATGGTTTGGGAAGTGACAGTGGGGAAGGCATGATGCAGTATGAAACTTATGACAAGCTCTGGTAGGAGAATCACAACACAGGCCCCTGTGATTCTAAAGTGAAGCCAGGTCATCCTCAGCAGAGAGTGACGTGCCTTGGGAAACAGTCCCTGTGCATCACTGGGCCCTGATAGAATTGGAACACTTAGCTATGGGACAGCGGGTGACCATGTGTTTAGAACTTCCATTTATGAACTGCGTTCCATTGAACCTTCCAAGTCCTAAAGCCAATGAGCTCAGAAAGTCCACTCTAAGATGAAAACAGGGCATTTGGGATCAAACTAGAGCAGGGCCAGCAGGCACATGTCAGTTGCACGAACATGTAGCCCAAACCCCCATGTCACTCACTGCAGTTGCACTAGTGCACTTACTCCCTATGACCAGCTCGAGGAGGAGGAAAATGTTTAAACTTTCAAGGTTGATGACCAGCCTGAGCAACATAGCAAGACCCGATCTCTACAAAAAAATAATTTTTTTTTTAATTAACTGGGCATGGTGGTGCATATCTACAGTCCTAGCTACTCAGGAGGCTGAGGAGCGAAGATTGCCTGAGCCCAGGAGTTGGAGGCTGCAGTGAGCTGTGATTGCATTTCTGCACTTTAGTCTGGGCAACAGAGAGACTCTGTCTCTTAAGAAAAGAGAAAGTTTCAGCTGGGCGCGGTGGCTCACACCTGTAATCCCAGGACTTTGGGGGCCGAGGCCAGTGGATCACAATGTCAAGTGATGGAGACCATCCTGGCCAACATGGTGAAACCCAGTCGCTACTAAAAATACAAAAATTAGCTGGGTGTGGGGGCATGCACCTGCAGTCCCAGCTACTTGGGAAGCTGAGTCAGGAGAATCACTTCAACCCGGGAGGCAGAGGTTGCAGTAAGCTGAGATCATGCCACTGCACTCCAGCCTGGCGACAGAGTGAGACTCCATCAAAAAAAAAAAAAAAAAAAAAAAAAGAAAAGAAAAGTAAGAAAGAAAGAAAAGAGAAAATTTCAAAGCTGGTCTATAGATGACTTGGTTCACTATGTGGGGGCAAGCCAAAAATGAACAGGAGTTGCATTATAGCCACATTCATGGGTGATTGGATGGTGGAAAAAAAATGTTCTCCCAATGGGCAAAGCTTTCAGCAGCACACCTGAAGTTCCCAGAGGTGAGAATACATTCAGATCTCTGGACGGTGGCACAGAAGGAAGTGCGCTAAATGATTGGGACAAGGGGTTCTGGAGGAGGGACATATGCATGAGAAAATGGGAGTGGGCACAAAGCATGAAGATGTTGGTATCATGTATGAATGCCCAGAAAGCATCCACCCACCATGGAAACGGCACTGAGTAACCATGTAGATAAAATGACTTGACTGGTTGACATTCGTCAGCTTTATCACCAGCCACCCAGAGCTGCCATGATAAGCCCATGAGCATCATGGCCTTGGTGGCAAAGACAGAGGTTACCAATGAGCCCAGCAGCATGTGCTTCACTCACCAAGGTCTGTTTCACTACTGCTGTTTCGGAGGGAATGCCCAGCTTGTCGGTAACAGACACCAGCACTGAGCCCTTACCACTGAGCACCGTTCCCCAAGGGGACCAACAGATGCTGTAGCAGTGAGTTGATTCTATTGGTTCTTCCCGTCTTGGAGGGGCTGGAGGTTTGTCCTCATAGGGATGGGCACCTCCTCTGGGTATGGGATCACCTCTCCCACTTGCAGAGCCTCAGCTGTCCAGGCAGCTCTAGAAAGCTCATGCAGGCTGTTGAATGGAAACTGGGCTGTATTGAGCCAGGTTAAAGACCAGGAGGCCATGGAAGGAGCTACTACAATAGCCCAGTTAAGAGTTGATAAGAAATGATGGCTGGGTGACAGTAGAGATGGTGAAATAATAGGATTCAAGTTTAAAATAACGAAAAGGTAAACAATGTGTTATGATAAAAGCTTGCTTTCTTCTAAGGCATCTTAGGCCCACCTTTCTACATTTTAATGGACAATACGTTCGCTCTGATTTTCCTCTGATCCAATGAATCCTTTGATAAAATTGCAAACAATGTTTCAGGGTCCCGCAGACACAAAGAAAGTAGGGTGAGTATCTAGTGGCATTGTGCCCAGAAAGGGTGTTACTTTTGGCAAAATGAAGCAGAGCAGTTTCCAAAGTAGTATTTATTCTTTTTAAAATTATGCACAAAACAAATGTCTGGGTGAGCCGACTTCTCTAACCCATGTACTAATGTGTGGGTAGGCTTATAATTTGGGGCGCTCACTCAGGAAATTCTGAAATTAAGGTTCTTTCTGAAGTGTTGACTCATCCCCTCCACACTTTCTGAATATATCAATTTAACACACTAATTAGTCATTCTAAATTGCATTCTAAATTCTGCAGGTGATTTTCTGATGAAATGTTGCTTCGCTAATTCTGGTGGGTGTTGTTTAGAATTTGCCTCTGCATAGAAAATAGCTTTCATTTTGCTTTTGATAAAAATGGAAACTATTAGAAAAGGTCTATCCAACTGGATATGACACTGTGACTCCATCACAGTCTACTAGTCTATGAGGTTTGCATTCAAATATGGCACTCATGCATCTATTTTTCACCTTTGAAGAAAGCAAGTCCCGGTAGGAGAGTTTATGAGAAAATCATTGTTTTTAAATATCTATGTGCAATGCCCAAGAAACATACATTTAATGTACTAGACAGTACACAGGATATACTCTGTACCATGTATGTATTTAATCCACCATTTAGTAGTTTCCTGAGACTGATCAATTTTCTACCATCAATGCCTACTGCTTGATGTCAAACATTAATTCTAATTTAAAACTAATGATTTCAAATCTTAAACAAAAGTAGGTATTCCTCACTAGGAGGCATTTACATAGATCTTTAAGTGACGCACAAAGAAAGAGTAGGTTTTTTTTTTTTTTTTTCAGATTTCTATATTGGATGCATGTAGAAAGCTTTCATTCTGAAGCAGAGTTTTCAGTGAAGTTGGAAAAAGAAGAACAAAGATGAAGATATCCACTTAGCAACTCTCATCATTTGTGTGTCACCATGGCTTTGGAGAGAGGGATACACATTTAGTATGAAAAGGAGGCTAGGAGGTTAGCAGAGAGTTGGTGGTGGTATAGAGTAAGAAGGCCTTTTCAAAGTTTGCTTTCTGGAAGAGCGCTAGCTTCCCTGGCATGGCCAATGGGGTGTTTGCTGTTCGGTAGCTATAACTTAAAGTGCTTAAAAACACAAGATTTACTGCTCCTAAAGTATTGAATACAGCTATTCAGTATGCATGCACATTTGTTTACAGTTCTTCAGTGCTGAGGTTATAAAACAATATGGACCCTCAAATCTCGTGGAAAAACCAGTCTAATACCATGTTAGAGAAAAAAGAGAGTGGATGCAAATGGTTAAATTAGGGACTCTTGAGGGACCAAGTGTCCTATCACACATGTATGAATCTATGCCGTCTATTACTCTCATTGTTTCTTCATAAAACCTCCCTTTCAGAAGTTTATGAAAGAGGAATTTAAGATTCAACTTTGGAGTAAGATTACACGACTCTTAAGATCCATTTCAGGGCCGGGTGCGGTGGCTCAAGCCTGTAATCCCAGCACTTTGGGTGACCGAGGTGGGTGGATCATGAGGTCACACATTTGAGACTAGCCTGACCAACATGGTGAAACCTCATCTCTACCAAAAATACAAAAATTAGCCAGTCATGGTGGCACGTGCCTATCATTTCAGCTACTCAGGAGGCTGAGGCAGGAGAATCGCTTGAACCTGGGAGGCGGAGGTTGCAGCGAGCCGAGATTGTGCCAATGCACTCCAGTCTGGGCGACAGAGAAAGACCCTAACTCAAAAAAAAAAAAAAAAAAAAAAAAAGATCTGTTTCAAACCCAAGGTTCTATGAAGCCACAAAAATGATGCTTGTGGCCACATTTTGGTTATACTTCTTGCTGCCATAGTCCTTTTATGCCCCTCTCACTTTTTCACAGAAAAAAAAGGTTTATAAAATATTTAGATGTTTTATTTTCTCCATTAATATTTATTACCTACAAGTTATGTGACACCGAATAGTTTGTAGCTCCTTATCCAGGACCCATATTCCCAAACCTGCAGAATCAGGACATGTGTTTTGCATGCGAGTACCAACCTGATAGTGTATTTGAAATTTCAATATATGGCTAAGAAATCTCTCAAGTCTTCCTTCTCTCCTAAATCTCTCCTTTTCTGGGTCTCCTTGTCTTTTTCCCCATCTGTACCTATTTCCATAAAACCCTCCCAGCACCAGTTTCTTCTGAACCCCATCAACACACACACACATACACATGCACATACACATACACACATATATTCACACATACACACATGTACACATACATATATACACACATCTACACACATACACACACATGGTGATATCTCATGATACCACCATGCAAAACACCGGTGTCCTGATTCTGCAGATTTGAGAATATGGGTCCTGGATAAAGAGCTACAAACTATTGGGTGTCAAATAATTTGTACGTAATAAATGTCAATGGAGAAAATAAAACATCTAAATCTTTTATAAACCTTTTTTCTCATATTAAGACTGAGACGTTTTAGCAAGAAGAATCTGTGGGCTCATTAAAGATGGGAACGACAGATCAACTTTTGGTGTCCTCCAATGTGGAGAACTTGTTTTTTTTTTTGAGACGGAGTCTCACTCTGTTGCCCAGGCTGGAGCGTAATCTCAGCTCACTGCAACCTCTGTCTCCCGGGTTCTAGCAATTCTCCTGCCTCAGCCTCCTGAGTAGCTGGGACTACAGGCACGCACACCCACGCCCGACTAATTTTTGTGTTTTTAGTAGAGACAGGGTTTCACCATGTTGGCCAGGCTGGTCTCAAACTCCTGACCTCAGGTGATCCACCAGCCTCAGCCTCCCAAAGTGCTGGGATTACAGATGTGAGTCACCGTGCCTGGCCCAAAGTGGAGAACATTTCTAATGCTCCTTTGGGGGAGAAAAGAAAACCAAAAGGTTAAAAAAAAATCGGTGAATTTTTCTTTCCAAGAATTCAGTTAAAAGATAAATCTTGATACTTAGGGCCTTAGGAACTAGAACTTAGGACATAGCATCAATGGATAGATTTTCAGTTTTAAATAAATTTATTTATTAGTAAGTTTATTCACAGGTGACATTCTGAATAGCACAGCAGAAGAAAGTTTGTCACAAAGTTTTTTTTTTAGGAAAAATTTTATTGAAATATATGCATACAGAAGAGTGCATGAATCATAAGTGTATATAGCACATTGAATTTTCACAAAGTTAATGGCCCATATCAATGTATCAAGTAAACAGGACATTACCGGGTCCCTAGTCCCTTCCACCTTGATGCCTCACAGTCATTGAGTCCTACAAAAAGAGACCGCTCTGCTCACTCCCCTCATCATGGATTAGTTTGGCCAGTTCCTGAGTTTTACATAAATACAATTGTACAGGATGTGTACTTTTCTGGCTCATTTCTTTATTTAATGTTATTTCATGAGATCCATTCATATTATTAACATATAGCAGTAGTTTATCGCTTTTTGTTGCCTTATTGTAATTGATTGCATGATTATTTGCAATTTATTCATCTATTCTATTGTTGACAGACATTTGGGAGGTTTTCAGGTTTTTGGTTATTATAAGTAAAGCTGCTATGAATCTTCTTACACACACCTTTTGAGTGTACACATACATGCAATTTTGTTAGGCATTTTTCTAGGAATGGAAGTGCTGGGTCATAGAATATATGTGTTTAGCTTTAATAAATACTGCCAAATTGTTTTATAAGGAGATCATACAAATTTATACTCCCACCAGCTGTGTATGAGAATTCCAGTTGTCCCACATCCTTGCCCACACTTGGTGTACGTTTTGCCTTTTTATTGTTAGCTAGTCTGTTTGTTACTTGGAAGTATTTCATCTTGGTTTTCATTTTTATTTCCGCCATGACTAATGAGTACTATTTCCTCTGTTTATTGACAATTGCGATATTTTATTTCATAAAGCGTGGGCTGAATTATTTGCCTGTTTTTCTATTGTGCTGTTTGTTTCTTCTCATTGATTTGTGAGAATGTGGTAGGAAGCCTCTAAAACGGCTTCCAGGGACCGTCCCCTGTTGTGTTCACACCCTTGTGTACCTCTCCCTTGAGTGTGGACCAAATCTAATGACTCACTTCTTTCTTTTTTTTTTCTTTCTTTTTTTTTTTTTTTTGAGATGGAGTCTTGCTCTGTTGCCCAGGCTCGAGTGAGTGGTGTGAGCTCAGCTCACTGCAACCTCTGCGCCCCAACCCACGTCCAGTTTAAGCAATTCTCGTATTCTCGTGCCTCAGCCTCCTGCTTAGCTGGGATTACAGGCGCCCACCACCACACCCAGCTAATTTTTGTATTTTTAGTAGAGATGGAGTTTCACCATGTTGGCCAGGCTGGTCTCGAACTCATGACCTCAAGCAATCTGCCCTTGGCCTCCCAAAGTGCTGGGATTACAGGGGTGAGCCACCATGCCCAACTATGATTCACTTCTGATGAGTAGAATACCGCAAAGGTGAGAAAGACATCACTTCTGACATCCAGTTACAAGAAGATGGTGACTTCTGTCTTGCTGGTTCTCTGTCTGTCTAGCTATCTTTATCAATCAGTCATCTATTATCTATCATCTATCTATCTATTATCTATCATTTGTCTGTCTATCATCTATTATCTACCTATCTATTATCTATTTATCTATTCTCTATCACCTATCTGTCTATCTATCTATCTATCTATCTTGGATCCTTTGCTCTAGGAGAAGCCAACTGCCTTGTGAGCTGACCTATGGAGTGGGCCACATGGCAAGAAACTGATGTCTCCAGCCAAGAGCCAGAAAGCACCTGGTTCCTGCCCACAGCAGCTCCTCTCTGAGTGAGGCCTTGAGATGACCAGAGCCCCCGCTGACAGCTCAACTCCAATCTCACGGGAGACTCTAAGTCATAGGCACTCAACTAAGTCATGCTCAGGTTCCTGACCCACAGAAACTGTGAGATAATACATATTTGTTGTTTTAAGCCCCTAAATGTTGGGATAACTTGTCCTACAGCAAGCAATAGATGAGGTGTTCTTTGTAGATGCTGGATAAGAGTCCTTTGGCATTTATATGTCTTGCAAATATCTTCCCCCACTCTTGGCTTTCCTTCCCATTCTTGATTTCTTTAATAAACAAAAGTTCTTACTTTTTTATGTATTTCAATTTATTATGGTTTTGTTTTATGGTAAGTGCTGATGTTATCTGTTTAAGAAATTTTAAGAAACCCTTCCTTATTCTAGAGTCTTTGTCTTCAATTGCTTCAATTGAAAAAGTTATCTTCAATTGCTATATTTTCAAAAGAAAAACCCATCCATCAAAACAGAATGTTTCCTAATAATCACATTATAATGCGTAACATTTATTGAGCAATTACTAAGGGAAAAGCACCAAGCTAGTTGCTTTGGCTGCATAGTATGATTCAGTCCTCACAGGTTCTATGTAGCAGAAGGAGGGGGTTTAAAACCAGACCTGTATGAGTCCGTTAAAATCTTTACCATTTGTTATTTATTTACTTAATACTCTCTTGACACAAGTTTGTCATTTTGAAGTCCTGGCTTCTCTGAAGTACTTTCTGGCTTAGTGGGGAGAAGGAAGGATAAAATTGATCAGTTCACATCTTTTTTTTTTTTTTTTTTTGAGATGGAGTCCGGTTCCTGTTGCCCAGGCTGGAGTGCAATGGTGCAATCTCAGCTCACGCAACCTCCACCTCTTGGATTCAAGCGGTTCTCCTGCCTCAGCCTCCCAAGTCCCTGGGATTACAGGTGTGCACCACCATGCCTGGCTAATTTTGTATTTTTAGTAGAGACGGGGTTTCATCATGTTGACCAGGCTGGTCTTGAACTCCTGACCTCAGGTGATCCGCCCACCTCAGCCACCCAAAGCGCTGGGATTACAGGCAAGAGCCACCGCGCCCAGCCCAGTTCACATCTTAAAACACATTGACCTTGTGTGTGTGTCTTTTGGTTTCTGCACAGTAGTTCAAGTTGTAACAGAACATACACTGAGCTTGAGGCATCCTGTCTTCTTGTCTACAGATGAACATTTTGTAGTTATGTGAACTTGGATAATAACTTATTTAACCTCTCTGGGTGTGTTTCGCATTTTTCCTAAGCACCCAGCATTTTGCCTTTTCAATGGTGCTCTGAGTTGCTGCAAGGGAGTTCCCTTTTTACTCTGAGAGAAGCTTTTGTGAAACAGATCAATGGCATAGCCCTCTTGCTAGGAAGACAACTGTGTCCCTGGAGGCTCCTACCAGATCCTTCTCCCCACCAGAGCATAGTCAAGGAACAGGAATATACCCCTAGGCTTGGCTAATCAGAATCTCATTCTGGTGAAACAATGGGGTTATGCAAAATTGGAAATTGATTGGTTTTATTTCATTCTTTCTAGTGGAATTGACAGACATTCAAGTAGTTCCTGTCCTGTTTCCACCTCTGTAGCAAGTATCTTGTGAGGAGTGAATTACATTATGCAGCTAAAGCAATTAGCACTGCCTTTCTCTTAGTAATTGCTCAATAAATGTTATGCATTGTGTTGAGATTATTAGGAAACATATATTCTATTCTGGTTAATGAGGATTTTTTTGACAATAATCACAATAAAACACATTCTATAGCTCAACTTTTATGTGCATGATATCTGTATTTGGCCAACCAGGCAAGCTCCTTGGGGTGTCTGATTTATGCTTTAATTCATATTCTTCATCACAACTCTGCAGAAAACCTTAGCATAACTAGAAACAGCAATTAAGAAACTAACTTTGAGGATACCTGTATGTCTGTAAGCTGTTTAGTCTTGCTATAAACTATAGTATTCAGTGCCTGTTAGCAATTTGATAAATATGGGTTTAATAATGGAATGTTCTTATTCTGAATATCCTATTGGGTCTTAGGTGAAGGATAGAGGTGGTGGTGGCCGATGTGGACACTGGAATATGGTGGCACCCATGACCTTTCTTTGACTTAAATCTTTATAAATTATTTGAACAGAGCCTTTCAGGGTCAGGATGATTATACAACCTGTTTGTATGTAGGTCTCTACATAATTTTTTTGTACAAATGCTCCCAGAGCAATTGTATTTACCCTCTCCCGTCTTGTCTTTTCTTTTAAAAAAATTCAGTAGCTTTAGGGGTACAAGCGGTTTTTGTTTACATGGACAAATTGTATAGTGTGAAGTCTGGGCTTCTACTGTACCCATCACCTGAATAGTGTACATTGTAGCCAATAGGTGATTTTTTTAATCCTTCACACTCCTCCCACCCTCCCCACTTCTGCATCTCCAATGTTCACTATGCCACTCTGTATGCCTGTGTGTGCCCTATGCTTAGCTTCCATTTATAAGTGAGAACATGCAGTGTTTAGTTTTCTATTCCTGAGTTACTTCACTTAGGATGACGGCCTCCAGTTCTATCCATGTTGCCGCAAAAGGCATTATTTCATTCTTTTTTATGGCTGAGTGGTATTCCATTGTGTGTGTGTTTGTGTGTGTGTGTGTGTATATATATATATATATAGAGAGAGAGAGAGAGAGAGAGAGAGAAAGAGACATTCCATGGTGTAACACATTTTTAAAATCCACTTATCGGTTGATGGGTACTTAGGTTGATTCTATATCTTTGCAATTGTGAATTGTGCTGTGAGAAACATAGGAGTGCAGATGCCTTTTTAATATAATGACTGATTTTCCTTTGGGTAGATACCCAGTAATGAGATTGCTGGATCGCAGGGTAGATCTGCTTTTAGTTCTTTGAAAGATCTCTATGCTCTTTTCCATAGAGGCTGTACTAATTTATATTTCCACCAACAGTGTATAAGTGTTCTGTCTTTTCCAAAATAGTTGAATGGGGAGTGAGGAAGATAAAGGGCCCTAGAGAGAGGATGAAGAAGAGAGATGAAGGCTAGGCAAGAAAGCCCTTGATCCTTGTAGCTCAAGGGCTAGGCATGGTTACACTGCTTTCTGTGGCCTGTCCGCCTCAAGCAGCCCTCTCCTTAGACTGGGGCTGCTGATACTACAGCAGATCATCCAGGATGCTGGTTGGCCAGGACGTGCTGACACTTTTCTGAGGAGAGATAGAGACAACCCACAGAGAGGCCAGAGGGAGAACTGGAGCCACAATACGTCATTTGAGGTAGACCTAGGGAAAGGTGGAGGATGAGATGCTCCTCAAAGCTCATGCTCTACCTAGACACTACTTATGAATTAAAATCTGTCCTAAAAACTCAGGACATAAAACAGCAAATGGAACAGAGCAAAAACAACTGCCCATCATTTGCTGGAGCACTGACTCTGCCATGTTTCTACCTTTCGCTTACTCTTTGGTCTGAGGCATGATGATGAAATCCCAAGCCACACCTCATACCTCTGCAGGACATACCTCATATGTGAGCACCAGTTTGAAGTTTAATTTGGGAATGCCAGTCTTAGGCTATGACTCAAGCAGAGGGAAATTCTAAGTTTTTCTTGCAGGGAGGTGGCTCAGCTTTAGAGGCAAAGAGCAGGGGTGAGGGGTGCAGTGGCCCCAACTCTCTCCTGCAACTGTTTCTCTCCTGACTGCCCATGATCACAGGTTCCTGCTCACTCCTTTTGGACGTAGCTCCCTCTGAACCTGACCTCTAGAACTTTTCTCTACAGTTAGCTCTATCTAGATTTGGACATATCCCTTTCCCCTTTAAAAATAAGAGTTTAGGCCAGGTTGGTGGCTCACACCTGTAATCCCAGCACGTTGGGAGGCAGAGGTGGGAAGATCACTTGAGCCCAAAGAGATGGAGACCAGCCTGGGCAACATAGTGATACCCCATCTCTACAAAAATTAAAAAATTAGCTGGGTGAGGTGATGCATGCCTGTGGTCCCAGCTACTCAGGGGGATGAAGTGAGAGGATCACTTGGGCCTGGGAGGTTGAGGCTGCAGTGAGCCAAGATTGTGCTACTGCACTCCAGCCTAGGTGACAGAACAAGACACTGTCTCAAATAAGCAAACACACAAAAAAGAAATAAGAGTTCACATACATTCTTTAGAACACAATGAAGAATAAAGTTGGGAATTTTCCTAAGGAAATTGATTAAGACCCTAATGTACATAAAGTAACACTTTCCCAAAGAGTGACTGCTAACTTATAGAAATAAATATTCTATATCTCAGGTAAGATACAATTTGATCACACATTGGCTCAGCAGGAATATTTGCCTTCTCCCCTAACATACTTCTCTGGCTTAAATGCTGAGCTCATCATGCTGGTGGAAGTTGTTCTGGTGAACTTTCCCTTCCTCTTAGCGCCTGGTTCCTAATTTCTTCTGCAGACACAGCTCCTGGTCACCCACTCTGCTTCTTTACTGTGCAACGTACTCATGTTGCCACCACCCTGCTCACAATGAGTTCGGCTCCGATTCTTGGCTCCTGAATGAGATCTGAGAAGTTCCTTTTCTTGATTTTAAGCGATTGGCATGGATCTTTAAGCCACCCATATAATACAAGTTTCTAAGGACCCAAAGACTTTTAATCCCTACTTTTGGCTGACCCAATTCTTACTGTCCTGGCTAATTAGTCTAAATCAGAGTCCCCTGGAGGGCTTGTTACAAAGTAGAATCCTGGTCCCCACTGCCCACACTGCCATGAGAATCTGCATTGTAGCAAGGCTCTCAAGCGCTGTGTAGAAGTCTAAACTATGCCCTACACTTGGTACTTATTAAATGGAGGCACTTAATATGCCAGTAGTGCACGAGGGAAACATAAATGGCAACTTAAAACACTATTTTTGCATTAAAATAAACATAGGTATATTACAGGGTAGAATACACAACTCACAAAACTTTTCAAGTTAAAACAAGAAACCATGAAGTAATTTCTGGTTTACAGTAGGTAATTTCAAACTGTGCCCACAAGGATTTGGGCATGTGCAATTATTACCATCCTCCCTTTTGAGTAATTATGTTGGAAGGTCTGGGAAGCAGGACTTCTTTACCTGTTTCTGAAACTTAACATCTGGGCCTGATACCATTAATCATAATGTAGCTTTAATAGTGGCTGTGTCTTTCCCAAGGGACAGCACACGCAATCTTCATGTCATAACCAGCAAAAGACTTCTCTTTTAGATGAAAATTTGGTCATCTTATTGGACAGCTACTTCCTGTTCCCTGTTTTAAGCCTGAATTCTAGTGATGGTGTCTTCTGTAAGTTCTGAGGAGATATTTCCCTGTCCTCTCCTCTACACCTCCATCTCCAGAGAGCTGGGTTTATTTTTGTTTTTTGAGATGGAGTCTTGCTCTTTCACCCAGGCTGGAGTGCAGTGGCGCGATCTTGGCTCACTGCAATCTCCCCCTCCCAGGTTCAAGTGATTCTCCTGCCTCAGCCTCCTGAGTAGCTGGGATAACAGGTGCGGGCCACCACACCCGGCTAATTTGTGTATTTTTAGTAGAAACGGGGTTTCACCACATTGGCGAGGCTGGTCTCAAACTCCTTACCCCATGATCCTCCCATCTTGGCCTCCCAAAGTGCTGGGATTACAGACGTGAGCCACCGCGCCGGGCATTTTTTTTTTTTTTTTGAAATCCGATTTTCCTCAGGGTTACAGTAGAAAGCATTTTATGCATTCAGTAATAATAAGAGAACACCAAGAGAAGGGCTGTCCTCTATGCTCTCACAAATAACTGACATATTTCCTTGGAGAATTTGGTTGATTCTACTGTTCTGAACATCTAAAGAGGCACAGAAACTAGCAAACAGGCCTCAGAGATGAAACTAGAAGTGAGTAGCCTACCAATTCCTTAGAAGACCATAAAAGATGCAGAGAAAAACTTGTGGAGTTATTGGAGGTAAGTGCACAGGAATGCATGAAAAATCATATTTAAATTTTGATGGTAGAATCATACCTGATAAAATCCCTTACCAGCAACCACTGTTGTTAGAAGCTCCTGGCTTTATAAGATGGGAGAGAGCGGAAAAACCTCAGTTGTTATGTTAGTATTTCAGTACACTGATAACAGCGTTGAAACATCATTATTATTACTTCTCTTATAGATTAAGAATCCTTTCTGGAACTGTGTAGGAACTTCTTCCTGAACAGAGCTGACACTGGTGATGAAGTGGGGTCATAGTGAGAGAATTGTAAGGGAAACTCGTTGCAAATGCTGTACTTGTTCAGTTTATTTGGTCTTGCTTTAAAACGGTTCAAGTGGTAAAATCTCTCCTCAGTCACCAAGGAATCGTAGCTATGGCTAAGTAGCCGTGAATTTGAGAAGGAAATGTTTTATAAAGAACAGTTTCATAGGATGCACTGGTTTATGGCCACGTTAGGGCTGACTTAGTAACCTGGGTTGCATGAGAGGTACTTTCATGCCAATTTATACCTCACTGTAGGGAAAGGGCCAAAATATCAGAATTTCCTTCCCTTGCTGTCATTACCACATCTGCCTTCTCCCTGCCCACATAAAGTATGTGCCCTGAAAATGTTCAGCCTTTTTATTCTTTTATTTATTTATTTATTTGAGACAGAGTCTCACTCTGCTGCGGGCTGGAGTGCAGTGGTGCCATCTCCTCTTGCTGCAACCTCTGCTTCTCAGGTTCAAGTGATTCTCCTGCCTCAGCCTCCCAAGTAGTTGGCATTACAGGCATGCACCACCGCACTCAGCTAATTTTTGTATTTTTAGTAGAGACGGGGTTTTGCCAATTGACTCTGGAAGGTAACTGGATCAAGACCACTACCTTTTCTTGCTTTTTTTTTTTTTTTTTTTTTTTGAGACAGAGCCTCACTCTCTTGCCCAGGCAAGAGGCACGATCTCGGCTTCCTGCAACCTCGGCCTTCTGGGTTCAAGCAATTCTCCTGCCTCAGCCTCCTGAGTAGCTGGGATTACAGGTGTGCACCACCATGCCTGACTAAATTTTGTATTTTTAGTAGAGACGAGGTTTCTCCATGTTGGCCAGGCTGGACTCGAACTCCTTTCCTCAAGTGATCTGCCCACCTCCCTCTCCCAAAGTGCTGGGATTACAGGCATGAGCCATCGTGCCGGCCTCAGCCCTTTTATTCTGATGTATGTGAATTAAATTGGAATTTTATGGTAGTTGATAAAGTAATTTACATTTTAGAAAATAGGCTCCTTGGCTCTTAAAGAAGCAGTTGAGGATCATTTATAAGGGCAGAGTGGGGTTATGTACTGATGGAATTTTCTCTAGAGCTAAGAATATAGACATCGTCCTGTAAAGATAATATAACAAAATTATTTTCCAAGCTTTGGATTTTTTTTAGCATAAGAGCACATTGTCCGGCCAGGTTTTAGAAGCTGAAGAAATGCTCAATATGTTGCTTATTTTGTACGAAATAGCAGATTTGATACAGCCTTTCCCTTAACATCTTTGCTGTGCAATTTTGAAACTGCATTACTGGTGTTCCTCCTCAAAGTAGGGTGTGTGCAATTCCATGGGGAAAATCCTGCCCAGGCCTAGTAATAGATGCATAAAATTCTAACATCCTTGGGATTTTCACATGATTGTCAGAAGGCAAAACAGTAGATGATGTAAGTTTAGCAGATATGAATTTTTGGAGTCTATTTTCAATGTACTCTTTAATATCTCAAAAGAGATAACTTCGTGGCTGTTTATGCTCATTATATTTAGTAACAAATAATCAGAGAAAAGCTCTTTGAAGGAAAACTGTTCATTTTGAGTAATAAGCTGGAGCTTAAAGGAAACAACTTTCCTAGCTGTTCTCACTTTGCTCTTGATAGGACTAAGCCCCCTGCAGGAGATGAAACTGAAACATTAACCCACCGCGCTGCCCAAGTCACCTGAGTTTGCTGAAGGTGCATGGAGATGCCAGGGAGAACCCTCCTCTGTCAGAGAAGAGGTTTTGTAAAATGCTGGCTAAGGCTTTTGGTATCATCTATTTATTAAAATAGCAGCATTGGCTGGGTGTGGTGGCTCGCATCTGTAATCCCAGCACTTTGGGAGGCTGAGGTGGGTGGATCACTTGAGGTCAGGAGTTTGAGACCAGCTTTGGCAACATGGGGAAACCCCGTTTCTACTAAAAATACAAAAATTAGCTGGGCATGGTGGCACACGCCTGTAATCCCAGCTACTCGGGAGGCTGACGAATGAGAATCACTTGAACCTGGGAGGGGGAGGTTGCAGTGAGCCAAGATCGAGCCGCTGCATTCTAGCCTGGGTGACAGAGTGAGATTCCATCTCAAAAATAAAATAAAATAAATTAAAATAAAATAAATAAAACATAAAATAGCAGCGTTATGGTCTCTCCGTTTCTTGTCACTCCGAGGTGGTCCTCCTGAGGAAATTGGAGCAATAGAAAACTCAGCTGCACTCTGCCTCTCTGCATGGGTGGTTTGTGCTGTCTTTTCTCTCAGGAAGTCTTGGGATCAAAAGTGCTGAGCACAAACAAAAGGGGTGGGCCAGCTTCCTTGCCCCTTTCAGTTCCTTGCCTTTCTGCACTTGAATAAAAAGATCCATGACATTGTTTTTGTGAGTAAGCTTAGATGAAGGGCCCTGGTAGGTTCCTTTTCAAACACCCGGGAAGTAATGTGTCTTATAAAAAGTAACATTTGTATAATTAAAATAAGATAAAGTAATAAAATAATAAATAATAAGTTAAACCAGGCTGAATGTCTCCTAGAGACACTAACAATGGTAGTATTTGAGTATAAGAAAATAGATGAAAAAAATAGATTTCATGTGAAATCCAGATCACACTGGACCCTTCTGATCTAATTAAAAACCTTTCAGCCTGGCTGGTTGGCTTGGCTGTTCCATGCTTTCTGTAGAGTATTTCCACCAGAATGTGGGAGTTCTGGGAAGCCTGAGGCCGTGTCTGATGTGCTGAGTGATAGGGAGCTGGTTAATGTGGTTCCTGGAAGAAGCGATGACTTTTCTCTATGTGCTGCTTCTATTCTGAACACACCTCAAACCACTCAACACGCTCCTTATAGATCTTGGTTAAAAGCCATTTCCCAGCCCCTGAAGTGCAGCTATCATATGTGGGACTATTTTTGAAATTTATCAGACAATGCACCATTATATATTTGAGGGAGACCTTAGATTTTGTTTGTGAATACATTTTTATTTGAAATGAGATGTTTAACAATGTTAAAAATGTTGAAAAAATGGTAATCGTGCCATCGCAACACAACTGCTGCCATTTTTTGCTTATCATAATGTTCATGTTTTATATAGCGGCAATTGTAGTATAATTTTAGCTCTGCTTTTTATTTTAATAACACTTCACATTTTTCACATTGCCATATATTTTTCTTAGCTATTTTTCTCAGTGTCTGCATCTTAATTTATTGTGTAATGTAACTACCTTGTCTTGTTGACTGTTCAAATTGTGACTTTTCGTTTCCTCTTTCTTCATAGGGTTTTTGCTTCTACTGAATTATTTTCTTGGGATAAAGTCTTAGGAATAAAATTACTAGGCTAAAGTTTACGACAATCTTTGTTGTTCTGCCTGTTCTTTGTCATATTTCTTTTCCTAAAAATGTTTATAATAGCAATGCCAACAGTAATATAGCAGTGAATGTATAACACTGTTTTTTTAAGCAAATTGCTGATACTATTTTTTTTTTTTTTGCTAATTCAGGTGAAAATAAATCCTCAAGTTTGCTTTAGCATGCAGTTCTTTGGTTATGCTTGTGAAGATATAAATTATTTCTCCATGTTTGTTATTTGTATTTCCTCTTGTACCAATTATCAGTGTGACAGATTTCATAATTTCTCCTGTGCTTTGGATTCATCAGTTTTACAATGGGGTTTAGAAAGCTTGCACAGCTGATTAGGTCTCCATAAACTACCTAACTCTTTCATTGCCCTGAGGAATGGCTTTACAATTTTTTATATATATAAAACTATATATGTATAATTATGTATAAATATATACATAATTATATTATATTATATAAAAATTATTTATATAAATATATATTTATAAAAATTATTTATATAAATATATATTATATAAAAATTATTTATATAATATATATTATATAAAAATTATTTATATAATATATATTATATAAAAATTATTTATATAATATATATTATATAAAAATTATTTATATAAAATATATTATATAAAAATTATTTATATAAATATATTTATAAAAATTATTTATATAAATATATTATATAATTATATATAATTAAAATATTTATATATAATATATAATTATATATAATATAATAATATATATTTATATATAATATATATTTATATATAATATAATAATATATTTATATATAATATAATAATATATATTTATATATAATATAATAATATATATTTATATATAATATAATAATATATTTATATATAATATAATAATATATATTTATATATAATATAATAATATATATTTATATATAATATAATAATATATAATTTTATATTTAGATAATGTTTTTTGAGACAGGGTCTTGCTCTGTTGCCCAGGCTGGAGTGCAGTGGCACAGTCTTGGCTCCCTGCAGCCTCCATCTCCCAGGCTCAAGCAATCCTCCCACTTCAGCCTCCCAGGTAGCTAGGACTAACTACAGGCACACACCATCACGCCTAGCTATTTTTTTTTTTTTTTTTTGGTAGAGACAGGGTTTCACCATGTTGCCCAGGCTGGTCTCAAACTCCTAGGCTAAAGTGATCCCCCTTCCTTGGCCTCCCAAAGTGCTGGGATTATAGGCGTGAGCCACCATGCCTGGCCACAATGATATTTTGATTCATTGGAGCCGCTGTTGGTTGGGCTCTATGCTTTCCTTCTGTGGTCTCATTATAGTCCATATTTCATCCCATTGCAGAAAAGTCAGCAGCAATAACCTTAAGCCAGTTACTCTCAGTGGAATAATAACTATTTTACCAGAGAATTAGAACTTTAGAAGACTTAAGCTATTTAAGGCACATATCTTAGCTGAAGAGTCCAACTTTTCCAGCACATGTAAACGCCCCTCTGTTATTGTCTAGGCAGACAGCATTGTTGCTGGATCAAAAAAAATCTATCATCTTCCTCAAGTTCAATCAGTATCCTGAGTGCCTGGCACAATTCTTAATGTGTAGCAGGTGTATGATCACTATCTGTTGAATACATGAATGAAGGAATGGATATAGCGTGATCACAACATTATTCTTTTTTTTTTGAAGATGGAGTTTCACTCTTGTTGCCCAGGCTATAGTGCAATGGCATGATCTCAGCTCACTGAATCTTCTGCCTCCCGGATTCAAGTGATTCTCCTGTCTCAGCCTCCCAAATAGCTGGGATTACAGGCACCCACCACCATGCCCGGCTAATTTTTTTTTTTTTATTTTTAGTAGAGATGGGGTTTCTCCATGTTGGCCAGGATGGTCTTGAACTCATGACCTCAAGTGATCCACCCACGTCGGTCTCCCAAAATGCTGGGATTACAGGCATGAGCCACCGTGCCTGGCCAACACTGCTATTTTAATAAATATATGATACCAAAAGCCTGGCCAACATTATTCCTACTACAAGTGGGATGTTTGAAGAGGATGTGGATTCTTTATTTAATCTCTAACTGACCTGATCTTTTTTATGAGCTGGGAGCCCATTTGCTAGGTAGTGGGAGAAAATCTTTAGATCAGTTTAAATCTCCATTGGAAACAAAAATTGACACTCTCTTTTGAGGTTTAACTCAGCCTTTTCGGTAGAATTGAGCAGTCTTTCAGATTGGTCCTCTGTCTCCTGGTTTGTCTCTGAGATGCTACTCCAGGGACCGCAGAGGCTGGGCTGATTTACGTTACCTGGGGAAAGGGGCCCCCAAAGTGGATTTGGCTCTGCTGTGGCTGCCAGAGCTGATCCACATGTTGGTGGTGCTCTTGGTCACTATGGTTGATGAACTCGTGGCCTATTCCTGGGCAAGTTGGTCAGGGCCCTGAAGGTTTGGCCGTTTCTCATCAGCTGATGGTGCTGCAGTCACTGCCGAGTGTCTGGCGTATCCCCCATCTGTCCCTGACCCAGCCTATATGTCTCTCAGGCATCTTAACAGCCACCATCTCTTGGCTCAGTAGACCCAGACAGCCTTGGACCACCAAATAGGCCACCTCTGCCTAACCACGATGCTTCCTCTTCATAACTGGGCCAAGGCTGCCTCATGTTGGAGAAATACACAAAAATGCAAAAAAGAAAAGGAAGCTAGCATTTTCCCAAACATTACCACTGTTCCATGAAAGAACGGGTGTTGACAGATATTCACAAAGAAGTATATTGCATGACCCTTGGCGTGAAGAAACTTACAAATACATTTAGAAGGTGACTTAGAGGAATGTCTTGAAATCTTAACCCAATATCTCATACCACCTGTAAAACTGAGATTCAAACATTCTTGACCTGTGCTTTGTTACTCACTCCTTGTCACTATGGAGGAAGAAGTGAAGGTTTGCAAAGAGAGAGGCCAAGAGTTTAGTGCTAATGGAAGTCCTTCCAAAGGCAAAGAAAGATCAAGGGTGTGGAATAGGTGCCATCCTTTCACACTTCATTCCAGATATCATTTTCCCACACTGGAGGGAACAAAGATGCCAGAGAGGCTCTGGTAGTGTCTCTGCTTTTGCTAGGACTAGTCCTAAGCTCTTTTGCTTCCTTTCCACCTTCTTATTGATTTTCTCTCCTTACTGCACTCCAACCTCCCACCCAAAGGACAAAGGCAGCATGAAGAAAGCTATCCAGGTTTTTTTCTCAGCACTTCTACCCTACTACAGTGGAGAACCAACCAATCTCCATCTTCTAAGTGGGGGATCTTAATAACATTGACTGCCTTAAAAAACAAGCGCAGTATTTACTTTCATAAGACGTTTGCCCTCCAAGTGACATTTTATATTTATTTGTATTGTTATTCTTTTTAGCAAAAACAAAAACAAAAATTTTAGTAAATATCTTGATGGAAATTAGGCTGCTATTAAACTTGTTTCAGATGTCCCGAGTCTGTGCCAGCAGGGGAATGGGGAACCAATGGCAGTGAATTAGGAGGTCTAAGAAGCAGCCAGTCCAGGATCTGCTATTTTCAGCAAGTAAATTCTCCACTGAGAGTCAGGGGTTGCATGCTTTGCTGGGAACGATGGAAGAAAGACGTCACATCCTGTTTGGCTGTCAGAGAGGCACTCAGCCCCTAAGATTCAGGGAAATGCTTCTAATAAACTTCCACCAAGTGAACTGTGGTCAATAGTGGGATATCACCCTCTAAAGTCTCCCTGTGGACAAATCCCAGCCAGGGCGTCCGGGCTCACTTAAGGAAGGAGGTGCTGGTGCCCAATGCCTACTCCTGGCAGCTGTAGGAAAATGGAAACAGTTTCCTGGAGTCTGAGACAGGAATGGTGGGGGGCACAGAGGGTGCCACTTTGCTTCCTATAAGCAACACCTCTGCTTGTTACATAATTTCCCCCCAAGCCCACACAATAGGCAAAATGCATGCTAAAGAGGCTTTCCTTAGCCAAAATATAATTTTCTGCACACTGTGATTAACAAAGCCTTCTTCTTCACACCATGGGTCTATGATTGGCCCTGATTACTCAACAATAGGACGTCAGGGATAGGGTACTTGGTTTCCTAGCTCATCTTCTCCCTTTTCTCCCATCAAGCAATAATCATGGTGATTTTCAAATGCTAAACTCACTAAGGGCTGATTTGCCGCGCTTGCCACTTATCCAACCAATTTAGCAGCAAGGCCCTCTTGGGACCTTATCTCTGGTTTGAATCATGTTCCCACACCTGAGAGTGAATGAAGACGTTGTCTGATCTGATGAGAATATAGGGTGATTTGTTGTGTGGCTGGTTGAGTCTCAGGTGAAGGATAGAGGTGGTGGTGGCCGATGTGGACACTGGAATATGGTGGCACCCATGACCTTTCTTCACCTGCCCCCACCTGAGGGCCCACCAGCCCTTCTAGGTACATGCTGGGCAGCATGTGCCGTGGCAGGGCAAGCAATGGAGAGAGAGTTGCAGACACCATGGGGACACCCCTGCTTTGCACATGAGGAAGAAAGCTGGGACCCAGGGGACTGATTGTCTTGTACAGAGTCAGAGGGTCAGTGTGTCAATTCCCCACCCCCATCCTCACACACGGAATGATTTGATCCGAACTCCAACGGGGGCATGTGTGACAGGCACGACGGCAAGGCTGTCCTTTCAAGGAACCGTAACCAGGTGTCAGTGACAGAACTTCATGAACTTGTTAGCAGGGTGAGTTTGTCTTTCGGTCCCCTTATATACGTTTTTGGATCCCTCTCCATTTCCATAGGTTCTCTACTTTGAATAGGTGGCACTGTGGCACCCATGGACTACCCAAACTATTCCTAAATATTTCTTGAAATTGTCTTAGCTAGCAAGAGAATCATAATTTTTTTTAACTTGGCAAAAATCTTTTCTTCCTATATTGACTCACCTCAACCCCAAGTGTCCCCTTGGGCCTTATTTCTGTCTAAACTAACTGTTAGTATTGAGTTTTCCTGCCCTGACTCTTTCCTGAATTCCACTTCTTTTGCCAAAACTTGCCTTCCGTTGGTCTCCTCACTTTAACCTCTTCCCAGAAAACTTGTGGAGTCCATGCATTGAAGCAAGAGCGAAACAGACAATAAGCAATGTCACATGTCTGTTGTAACTGGTGATACAATACCTTCACACAAAGAAGTGACTTCAATGTCAGGAATCTTAGACCCTCAGTCAGGGAAGTAGATGGATGGGGTGGAATACATTAGCTTTTCAGAGCCCTTCAATTCCCATTTGCTGCCCACTCAGATTACACTTAGGGTAGCTTAGTTGCCACACACACCCTTGTTCCAAAGCTATATGTGGGGCATCTTTTTAGAGTGGCCATTTTTTCCCAACTGAAAATTAAGAACTATGATCTAAAAAGCAGTACTTTATGAAATAAGTTGTGAATTTGTGGATAGAACAAAGAGAAGTCTATAAAAACACATTATTTAGGTATACAATAGAAATAATTCTTATCAAAAAGAAAACGATCTTAAGGAATTGGAAATTTCTCCGAATATTGAAGCTATGTGGTTGTATGGTTGCCGTGTCGGGTACTATGGTGACAGGGCCATACATAGTGGAGGGAGAACCTTGGGTCAGGACCATGGTGATTATCACGATGGCGCCACTAGCCAGATGTGTGACTTAGAACAGGTCCTCTAACACCTGAGGATGTCCTTCTTCTTATCCTCTAAACAAGAAAGAAAATGGAAAAGAGGTGCATACAGCATTGACTGCAGCATCCGACGAACCTCAGTTTCAGTTATGATGCTGGCTCTGCCATGTGTTAAGTAGTGTGACCTTAGGCAGGTGACATCACAGCTCTGAGCAGCAGTTTCCTCATCTGTAAAATATGGGTAATAACAGTGGCCAGCTCATTGGGCTACACATGGTATGGTTAACAAATAATAAGTCATTATTATTGAATGATAAATAGTAGCTATAATTATAAAATTAAACTATTATGATTAGATTAATTGGATTCAGGATTCCTTCCTATTTTAATCTATTTATTGGGAGACAAGGAGAAAGGAAATCGAAGGAAAAGTGTATAGGCTGTTACTACACCCTTATTTTTCCTCCATTTACCTCAGTGATCTAGAACAACCTAACACACTTTCCAGAGCTGAACGACTCAGCCAGTTCCCTTCTCACCTCACTCCCAACCAAGAACATTTCTGGAGAAGAGGTAGACTGTGTATCTTAAGCAGAACTCCTCAGTTTCATTTCCCAAATGAGCTCTGTCGGGAATCCAGAATCCATCTGTCTAATAGTGACCTTCCCCCGTGAAAATTAAAGACTCATTCATCTAAAGATGGCCAAATGTAAAATTGCATTTGTAAACTAACACAAGCTAAATCATCATTCTTAAACTTTGTGGCAAATAGGAAGCTTTTAACCTCAGAACACTTAAGAATTTGGGTTTTAAGAAGCCATATAACCCAAAGGTAATACATGAATCTTTTGCAAGGGAACTTCCTGCCATACTGTTTTGCTGTGGTTTTCATCCCACCCACCTAAACCTCACGAAAGTAAAAATAATGATCAATCATGCAAAGTGGGACTTGTCTGAAGGAACTGAAATGCGATAGAAGATGAGTGCCAGCAATGCACTGCAGCAGACGCAGGTTATCAAGCCAGGAGATGATTCATTCATATTTGGCACTGACTGAGGGAGGGGCAGAGATGAATCCCAGAGCTACTGCACTGTGTCCTGACCGCCTGGTGTTCACTTCTGCCCTCCTGCAGCACATCATTTGAGTAGCCTGGGTGTCCATGTAAGTCAGTAGCTCCAGTCAGCAAAGAAAGTGTGCCCAGCTCTGTGCTCGGGGCCTCAAGAAACCAGAGTGGTGACTGTTAGAAAAACTTAGCTCATTATTTTCTGATCTTTCCTTTAAATGATAACTTTATGAAAAATTCACACGTCTACTCCCCACCACCTTGTAAAATACTCTTTGAAGCTTGTGGGTTGATAGGTGGTTGATGGATGATGCTTTTGCAGTGTAAAGGTAGAGTGACGCAGAGGTAACTTTGAGGGTGTAGGATTAACTCCAATCACTGCGATTCTGGTGAGTACAGTCATCTAACAGATCCCCCATGAGTCTAGGTGCTCCATGCAAGCCCAGACGGCGAGTACTTTCTCTCTTCTCCAAGCCACTTTGATTAACTCATTCATCTTATCAAATCATTTAAAAAATACTTATTAACCATGAACTAGGTGCCTTAAATGGAAAGATAAAGGCGTCATAGTTCTTGCCTTCAAGAGGCTCATCCTCTTGAAAACTGACAGTGATAACAGAGAAAATGAGGTGATGCTGCTGCAGGTGGGTGACCTCAAAGTGCTGCAGGAGCCCACAGAAGAACTCGGAGAACTCCTCAAAGGCTCCCCGAGGAAACACCATCTGAGACCAAAGAGAGCAGTGACACTGGACCAAGGCGAAGGTGGCTGTCATCGATGAAGGAGTAGGATTCCAGGTGGGAAATGTCATCTAAAACTCAAGTGGCGGCCAGGCGCCATGGCTCACGCCTATAATCCCAGTACTTTGGGAGGCCGAGGCGGGCGGATCATCTGAGATCAGGAGTTTGAGACCAGCCTGGCCAACATGGAGAAACCCCGTCTCTACGAAAAATACAAAATTAGCTGGGCGTGGTGGCGTGCGCCTGTAATCCCAGCTACTCAGGAGGCTGAGGCAGGAGAATCACTTGAACCTGGAAGGCGGAGGTTGCAGTGAGCCAAGATCACGCCGTTGCACTCCAGCTTGGGCAACAAGAGTGAAACTCTGTCTCAAAAACAAAGAAACAAACAAACAAAAACTCAAGTGACATTTTGAAAAATCCATTTAATTTCAGCAGTTTAATTTCTGAAGTTTAGTCAGAGATTGAAAAGGCCTTGTTCTTCCGCCTGACTCCTGCATCTGAATCCAAGTGCCAAGCTGCGCAGAAACAAGAGATTGTACCATGTTGGCTTTCTGGAGGGATGCTGGAGGTGGGCTTCCATGCTGTCTTGTGGACCACAGACGCTCTTGACTATGGAATGATGTGACCGAGACAGGTGGAAGGCAGTGAGGGCTCACTGGAGTAGGAGAGAATTGAGCTGAATAAGTTCACAATCTTTCTAGGGGATACAGGATTTGGAAAGAGTGGGCACTAGAAGGCATGGTATAACAGATGGAGCTGTTGTCCCAACCCTGCCACAACTAACCCTAGCATACCTCAATTCACCCACTTCTCTGGGAAGCAAAAATACGGTAGTAGAGGATACCTGGAGCAGCCTACGAAGTATTCCAGCCATTCTGTCCTGCTGAAAATGTGGATACTCATTATCATCATTTTTAACAGTGACCCCACCAATGAGCACGATGCCTGGTGTTTTGTGTCATGTGAGGCTTTCAACCCACATTGAGGTGCAGCAACTCATATCACCCACCTCACTGGGTTGTTGGGAAGATGAAGTGAAAGTGCTTTATTAACTAAACGGTACCGTAGAAACACAGAGTATTCATGTTATTTTATTATTATCATCCTCACAAAATCCTCAGAGGCAGAAGAGGCAGGCATTATTAACTCTCATTTTTGAGTTGCAGGAACAGGGAAGATGGGGAGGAAAAATGCAATGTGTAGACTAAGAAAAGCTGTGAATGCTTATCTTCCTGGAAAAAAAAAAAGAAAATGAAGCAGTAGATTTTACACACTCTCTTCTAATCCAGTAATTTCAAGTTTAAAAAATGTGGTTTGATTGAATTTTACTTTTTCCAAGGATTTTTCTGAGAGCATAGTCAGAAAGAGGTCTTTTTTCCTCCATTCTTCACCTTATAAACATTACATTTGGCATGGTTATCACAGAGAATGAAAAAAAACTTCGCTGCAGCAGATTTTTTTTTCTTAGTGACAATTGACTTTTAAAAAAAATGAGAGTGTGTGTTTGGGAGGGGCAGGCGGGCAGGTGCAGAAATGATCACCAGCACAATGTTCGCTTGCCTTTCCCTGGAGGACGGAGCAGATTCTGAGCACCAGAGGATCTTTGTTCCTGCCGGCTCTCCTCCGCTCACCCTGTCATCGATCCCCTCTGTGAAGGGTCTTTGTCATCTGTGGCTCTAAGTGCTGCCGCGGCTGCGGGCTGATGAGAGGGGCGGCTGTGTTTGGGCGCCCAGGAGTGCTTCCGTGGCTAAAGTTCCCGGCTAAAGGGGGCTTTATCTTGATGGAAGGAGCCAGTGGCCAGACACCATGAATGATTTTGCCCTTTGCATCAGCTCCAGGACAACGTACTGTTTGAGCCGGCTAGCCTGTGAGCCAGTCACATTTGTTGCTTTTTTAGATGAGGTCCAGGGACGACGGATGGCAAGTAGATGGATTTCAACCAGGAATCAGGCCCATCTAAGCCAGGGGAGAGAAGGTCACACTGAAAGCAGCATTCACTGGAAAAGGGAGACCCTCCCGATAGCTTCAGGCAAGATCCATGCTGAAGAAATAGGACATGATTTGAGTGAGGATGGCTCTAAGTTTGGGGCTGTCCCATTTTCTGCCTTTGTCTCAGTGCAATTATTAATGATGCTCCCTCTCACCCTCAAGAGTCACTCTAATTTTAGGCATGACACTGTGCCTGCTATGCTACAATGTCCTGACACAGATTGGCCAATATTAAAATCCTGCCTAACATTTGCTGACCACTCATTAGGTGACTGCAATGGTGAACCCAAAGATTTCTTTTTCTTTCTTTTTCTTTTCTTTTCTCTTTTTTGTCATCCAGTCTGGAGTGCAGTGGCACAATCATAGCTCACTGCAGCCTTGAACTTCTGGGTCCAAGTGATCCTCACTTAGCCTCCAGGTAGCTGAGACTACAGGTGCACACCATTGTGCCAGGCTAATTTTTAAATATTTTTATAGAGTTAGTGTGTTAGTCCATTGTGTTGCTATAAAAGAATACCTGAGACTGGGTGATTCATAGAGAAAAGAGGTTTATTTGGCTCATGGTTCTGCAGGCTTTATAAGCATGGCACCAACATCTGCTCAGTCTCTGGTGAGGTCCTCAGGAAGCTTTTACTCATGGTAGAAGGGAGAAAGGGAGCAGACATGTCACATGGTGAGAAAGGGAGCAAGAAAGCAAGGAGGAGGTGCCAGGCTCTTTTTAACTATTAGATCTTGCAAGTATTAATAGAGGGAGAAATCAATGCATATTCACAAGGATGAAACCAAGCCATTCATGAGGGATCCACCCCCCCATGACCCAAACACCTCCCACGAGGCTCCACCTCCAACACTGGAAAGCACCTCTCAGCAGGAGATTTGGAGGGGACAAACCTCCAAACCATATCAGATAGGATCTTGCTATCCTGCCCAGGCTGGTCTTGAACTCCTGGCCTCCAGTGATTCTCCCACCTTGACTTCCCAAAACACTGGGATTACAGGCATGAGCCACTGCATCTGTCCCCCAAGATTTCAAATATTTCAAACCTCCTTTGTTGTTTGACGTCATGGTGAAAGCTGTCATGATTTGATGAAAATGAAACCGATCACTATAACTGAGAGCTCCATGGTGGAGCCCAGCTCCCCAGCAGATTCAAAGCTGAGTGGTTTCTCAAACAAAACACTGTCACCTGTAAAATGGTGGTAAGAAGCCACCGGGCGCTTGAGGATCTTCTGTCTTCTCATTTAAGGGGGAATGTGGGGTTGAACTTGGATGAAGATCCAAAATTGGATTTCGTGAGTACAAAAAGCCACACTTCTTTGGATTTCTGATGATTACCATTGAAGGAAAAACAAATATTCATCTACCACAATACAAAGTGAGTTTTTTTTTCACGTTGCCTAAAATAATTTTTTTATACAAAAAAATTGTGAAATAATACAACTCTGGACATAATTGCAACACCATATTTATCTATAGGCTCTGTTGAAGAAATTGGTGAAATAATAATTCTGTTAAAAAAATGAAAACATGACTTCTTTCTCTTGGTATGAAAATAGCGGATTACCTTACCTGTTGGTGCTAAAATTCTATTCGGAGTCTTTTAAATTCTACAACAAGGTCTTGATCCTTTAACTTTCTATTCTAAATCCCACACAGGTGCCCTTTTGTGATACTTTATTGTTTCACCTGCCATCGGCAGTATAGATGGTATTAAAGGTCTCCTAAGAAGTCTACATAACATTTCCTTTCTATTTCTAAGATTGAATTTCTGTCACTTGTATCCCTCTGAGGCTCTGAAATCAGGGCATTTACTGTTTAGCCCTAACAGGCATCTTCTATATCTCTGACTCAAGCAAGATTTTTTGGATACCTTGATTGTGGGCTGATTCGATCAAATAAACCAAGGAAACAAAGGAAAGTACGTTCATCTCTCCTGCAGTTTATCAAGAAGGTCCTTGGATTGCAAGGATTCTTTACTCAATCTCTACTTCTTTATTTCAAGATTATAAAATGTAAAGGGCTATCTTAACCAAGGACAAAAACCTCTACCTACATTAGCAATTAACATTAACCCTCTTTTATAATCATTCCATTTTCCCTCCTGCTGTTCTAGGGAAATCTGAATTAAAAAGCCTGGTGCTGCTCAAGGGCAATTAATAGCACTGAGATGACAAAAGATCTTAGAACAGCTGACAAAGTGGCCCTGGGAGGGAACTGGGCCCCGGCTCAAAGTCACGGTGGGAAGTGTGTGCCCTGTGCTGCACGGGCTTTACGCATGAAGAATGAAAAGATTTTCATCACCCAGGATAATGCAATTAAAAAGTACACCACCAGAAGCCACCCCATGCCAACTTGCTCAAAATTGGGCCTCAGACCCAGGGGCCGAATTGAAATTCGAAGCTGAAACATCTCCATTGGCAGAGAGGGAGGGGAAGCGGGGGTTCACCCGCCTCCTTGTGCAGACAGGTGCCTGTTAGGGGAATGGAGGGGACATATGTTCATTGCCCATGGTAAGAAATGATTAGAGGACCTAGGAAGGGTGGACAGAGGGAGATGTGACTCATGTCAGAGGAGAAGCTAATTAAAAGGAGGATGTTGGGTCTCTTTTATTCCTTTCTGCTCAGTGTTTCTGCCCTGTGCTGTACACACACAATTTAACATGCAGGGAGAAAGGAGAACAACCATCTCTAATTGCCCGAAAATGACATAGTATTTGTTGTCCTGAATGCCGCTTTGCCCAGGTGGAAATTGTTTTCCTGATTAGCCTACTCACACAGACTGCTGTGGTCCGCTGTACAGTTGGGATTTTTTTCTCTCTCTCTAATCTCAGTGAGATGAACACAATTCAGGCTGTTGATTGCTGAAACAACAGGAGTAATCGTTCCAGACAATGGCCACGACTCCAGACTGGGAAGAGCACCAGGGGAGAGGGAAAGGTCCCCTTCACTAAGCAGAGCCACATGGAGAACGGGTAGGCCTGGCCCCCTTCCCATTCCTCCTCCAGCTGCTCTCTGGAAGCTATGCTGCTTCTGCTGCAAGACACACATCTCACAAGGTTGACCCTTCTTACCTGACTCCTGACGTGCTTCTGTAATGGTAACAGGTCAGTTGCCCAAAGCACACAGCAAGTCACCACATTGCAGAGAGAAAGGGGTTTAATCATAGGGCCACCGAATGAGGAGATGGGAGGAAAACTCACATCTGTCTCCCTGAGGAGTTTGGGGCTAGGGTTTTTAAGGGCTTTGGAGTGGTCTGAAGTTTGGAGATCATTGATTGGTCAGAATGCAGAATGAAGTCATGGGACAAGGAGATGAAGAAGCTGTATTCTCATGCTGCTTCTTTTCCTCCGTGGGAGTCTTCAAACCAGCGGGCATCAGCTGTTTCACTGGGATTCAGGATGTGAAAAACACCTTAAGCAAAAGCCTTATGACCTAATGCTGGAGATCCTATCTGTCTTTAACAAAAGCCTTATGATTCTAACTCCAAAAATCCTATCTCTAGGAACAATGGGAATGCAAATGGTGAGTATCTAGTGCTACATGACTTTCCGCTGCAAGGAAGTGGGCCAAAATACACCCTGATAAATGCTTAATTATAACTCGATTTCTGTTAATTGTTGTTAACCCTGTGAGTTCACTTCCCATCCCTGAGGTTACTGGTAGAGCACACACACTCCACCAGCAAGCCTGACCAGCCTATTGAGCTTTAACCAGCAGGTGTTGTGCTACAGCTGACTGTGAAGGATTCATGTGGGTTTGTTACCATTAAAGCTTCAATGCAAAGGGATAATTTTCACTTTTCTGTCCAATCACAAATGTTTTCTATGGAATATGTGGTGGGAAAGAATAACGGATATTAAAAAAAAAAAAAAAGTTGGGGAAAATGCACATACATGCAACAGTTAAGGGAGTCAAAAACTTTTCGACTACAGTAATGAGACAGCCAAATATAGATGTCCCTGGAGAACCTATGTCTGGCCTGTGCACTGGGAGGGTGGGGTGGAGCCACAGAAGTTCATGCCGTTTGCAGCAGGGAGGAGCCTGGCCCCTCTTGTTCCTAGGTGGTAACCTGGGATTCAGTCTACGAGATGGGGGCTTATTAACAGGAACCTCTCTTGCTTTGCTGAGTTTCTTTCCCTTTTGCCCAGTAAATTCCATTTTTCTCACCCTTCCATGTATCCATGAACCAAATCTTTCCTGGTCCTGTGACAAGGATCCTGCTTTTAGCTTAACTAAGGAGAATGTCCTACAACAGCAATACTGACAGCTAAAATTTGTGGATTCCTCTGTGCCAGGTAGTGTGCGAAGCCTTCATGTGTGCCATTTTTAAATGTTCACAATAAACCCAGAAGATAGAGCCTTTTATGACACCCATTTTACTAATGGGAAAGCTGAGGCATAAGTAAGTTAAAGAAAGCAGCAGAGCTGGAATCCATACTGGTCAGTCTGTCTCTGAACTTGACCCAGACTCCTAGCCAAGAGCCCTGCAAGCTGAATGTCCAAGAACAGAGAAAATCCAAGATTCTTAGTGATGGGGCCCATTTCTGGTTAACAAAGCTAGAAGATTGTTGGCCACAACATGGATGGAGCTGGAGGCCATTTTCCTTAGCAAACTAATGCAGGAGCAGAAAACCAAACGCAGCATGTTCTCACTTATAGATGGTAGCTAAATGATGAGAACACATGGACACATAGAGGAGAACAACATAAAATTGGGGCCTATCAGGGGCTGGAGGGTGGGAGGAGGGAGAGGATCAGGAAAAATAGCTAATGGGTTGTGAACTCAGAAAATCTGAGACAGGTCTCAGTTAACTTAGAAAGTTTATTATGGCAAAATTGAGGATGCACCAGTGACAGCCTCAGGAAGTCCTGATGACACGTGCCCAAGGTGGTCAGGGCACAGCTTAGTTTTATACATTTTAGGGAGACATGAGACATCAATCAATGTACGGAAGAAGTACATTGGTTGGGTCTGGAAAGGTGGGACGACTTGAAGCAAAGGCAGGAAGACTGGAAGCGAGGAGGAGCTTCCAGGTCACAGGCAGGTGACACACAAATGGTTACCTTCTTTTGAGTTTCTGACTAGCCTTTCCAAAGGAGGCAAATCAGATATGCATTTATCTCAGTGAGCAGAGGGGTGACTTTGAGTAGAATGGGAGGCAGGTTTGCAGTTCCAGGCTTGAGTTTTTCTTAGTGACTTTTGGGGCCTAAGATATTTTCCTTTCACAGGGTACTAGGCTTAATACCTGGGTGATGAAATAATCTGTACCATGACACAAGTTTACCTATATAACAAACCTGCACTCATATCCCTGAACTTAAAAGATAAAAAATTAAAACAAAAAACTACATGAAAAATGGCAACTACTGCAATTTGCTGCAAATGAGTTGTCTAGCCAAACCAAATAATGGGCTTTCTGGAGCAGTGACCATTTATGTCATTTATGTCTACACCTACCTTTGTGCTTATCTTATGCAGAGCAGCAACAGCTATGGGGCCTCTGGTGTGACAATGATTCATACACAAAGATTCTTGAGAAAGACACAGAGTTGCAGCCTGAAATATAGAGCATGAGAAGGTGATTGTATCCAGGATCCACAACACAAAATGTGCGTGGGAAGGAGGAGGGGGAAGGAGGGGCTGGAAGGAGGAAGGTGGGGAGAAGTGTTTCTTAAAAGGTGGGATTCCTTTGGGAAGAGTGTGAGTGTCTGTGAATGGTAGTCAGTGAAGAGAGAGGGCTACTCTAAAAGCTAAAACCTCCTTCTCTTCAGAATGAATAGCTCTTCTTGTCTGTGCTCTATTGGCAATTAATGATACACTATCACGTAACATCTCCTTTACTACTATCTTGTATTATTGTTTCCAGCTTTATTGTTTAATTCCTCATGTGTTATTGACCTGTCTTCCAAACTCTAAGGTAAGCTCTTTGGTGAGGGGGGAAATGAAATTTTAAGATTACTTTTAACACCTATCATACCTAATGGAAACCTAGTCCATATTTATCTGGTGATAAGATGCTTGTACTTACTCTTTTTCTCTTAGTTTATGGTAACAAAAGTAATTTCATTTAAGATATATCAGAAGGGCTCAAAGAAGAATAGTAGAAGGAGTCTTTTCGCCACCACTTCAGCTACTTTATTCATGTATCCAACCATCTGCTGAGCCATTATCCAGTGTTCCTAGAATTATGCCAGTGAGAAAGGTACAAAAAAGAATAAGTACATGGCCATGTCTCTAGGATCTCACAGCCTAAAGGAGGAAGGAGGACAGGTCATGCCTACCAACAGGGCAAAATGGAAACATGTGAGGGTCTCAGAGCTGGAAAGCACATCCTCACATACCTGTCTATTAACCCATTCATTCAACCCACAAAAATTTCTTGAGCATCTACTGAAAATTGGGGTACGTCCATGAATAAGAGACAGAGATCATATTCTCATGATCTGTCTCATTCTAAGGGGTGAGACAGATATTTACAAAATCATGTCAATGCTTATTTAATTATGAATGAAATGAAGAAGAAACCTCTTCAAGCACAAGTTTGTATGACAGTCTACAATGGGTGGGAGTGGGGCTAATCTAGATTTGGACACGAATGGTGGTAGTCAGACAAGTATTTTCCACAAAGTTTCCATGCAGGTGATACTTTAAGGTGAAGAATGGTTAGCCAAACGAAAAACATAGAGAATGGTAGAGAATTCCGGGTACCTCAGTTGGGTGGCATCGAGGTAGAAAAGAGTTTGGCACAAAAAATTAAGTGAAATAAGACTTGCAAGTCTGCAGCATGGCTGGGGGCTGGTGGGGGTGAGTGGTTGGGGGGTTGTTGGTGGTGCCAGGCGAGCTAAGGAGTGAAGCCGCGTGAGATTATGCAGGAAGTGGTGGGTATGAGTTTGAGGCTTTTTTGTTGTTGTTGCTTTGGTTTCACCGTATAGCATGCAATCTCTTTCTTTATTTGGGGGCATGTCCGACTGTGCATGGCATTGGTAGTATCTGTAGCTGTAGTCTCCTGCTCTGGAAGATAAAGAGAAGTGATCCTCTATCCATCCGCTAGCATCCAACTCATAGTCCTAGGACCTATGTTCAGCCAATCATTCACCTCCCTGAGTCTTTCAATCTGGAACAAGAGATACAAAATCAAAATAAGAGTTTAGAATTCTTCATGGCACTGGCATCCCCATTTCATCCAGCAGTGGCAGTGGCACTGTCTGATGCTCTGTCCTCCTAGACTGTTCCCTCCATCTGACCTCCAGAGATCCCGCTGTTCATCTCATTTCCTAAGTGTCCCAGGGATTCTCTGAGCCCATTATTGTCTTCCAAAGAGCTCCCTCTTTCCGTAAAAGATCATAAGAATTAATTCTAGTTGTTTGCAACCCAGAACTGGACTGGTGAACAGTGACAAGGAGGTTGGCTTTTAATTTAAGAACACTGGAAGCTGTGAAGGGTTCTACCCAGGGTGTAACAAGAATAAATTTGAATTTTAACATCATTAAAAGTCCTTTATAGTTTTCAAATTACTTCCACATGACTTATTTGGTTTTATAGCAACCAGAGAGTTGGGTACTATTATCTCTCTTCTTTGCATCAAAGAGAGAATGAAGTTGCAATAAGCCAAGTGATTTCTTTTTTAGTGGGAAATAGCTAATTAATGGCATAAAAAGTATCAGAGACCAGGTCTTCTGATTTCTTGCACATTGCTCCTCCAATACCTCATGCAGTGAGAGGAAAGCCTGAGATGTAGGAAACTAGAGAAGAAATTGCATGGCTTCTATGTCAGAAACAGTAGCAAATTGTTTCAGCTTTCTACGTGAAAACACCTATAGACATTCAACTCTATGCTCAGATCCATCACATCACTATTCACATTTCACAGTAGATCCATATGAGAAAAAAAGAGGTAGCCTACCCAGAACACAGTATGTCTGGAAGTAGTTCTCACCTACAGTTAAGAATTTACAGGTTCACAAATGCATGTAGCTGCAGACGCGTGTGCTGTCATTGAAGCGAATCTGAAGCTTGGAATCATCAGATGCCCAATAATAAGAAAAAAGTATGCCAGTGAAAGGGGCAAGCCTGGTATTTTGTGGCTTGCTGTAAGCAGCAAAGATTTAGAGTCAAATTATAAGCTTTAACTTCAGATTCCAGATGAGACAATACTTATCTTGAAGTGCTGCTGTAAGGATTAGATAAGATAACCCATGGAATGTTCTTAGCATAGAGCCAATATTGGACAGATGCTCTAAAACAAGGGTCTTTAACTCCTGAGCCACAGATTGCTGTCAGTCCATGGCCTGTTAGGAACCAGGCTGCACAGCCGGAGGTGAGAGGTGGGTGAGAGAGGGAAGCTTCATCTGTGTTTACAGTCACTCCTCATACCTCATTACCACCTGCGCTCTGCCTTCCGTCAGATCAGTGGTTGCATTCAATTTTCATGGGAGCGGGAACCCTACTGTGAACTGCACATGTGAGGCATCCAGGTTGCCCTCTCCTTATAAGAATCTAATACCTGATGATCTGTCGCTGTCTCCCATCCCCCCAGATGGGACTGTCTAGTTCCAGGAAAGAAGCTCAAGGCTCCAACTGATTATATGTTATGGTGAGTTGTAAAACTATCTCATTGTATATTGCAATGTGATAATAGAAATAAAGTGCGCAATAAATGTAATGAACTTGAATCGTCCTGAAACCACCCCAACCTCACCTGATCCATGGAAGAATTGTCTTCCATGAAACCACTCTCTGATGCCAAAAACGTTGGGGACCGCTGCTCTAACAGGTGTTCATTTCCTTACTTTGTTTCCATCAATGTTAGAGGGAAAGTGGGGATTTGTCCCCTAGGTTTATGAGATGGGTCCAACAGGATCTTACACAGAGGGCCACTGCTCAAATCTAAATCAGTAAGGCAGACACTACAGAGAGAGACTAGAAGGTTCCCAGTGGAACAGGGAGAAGGCAGCAGTGGTCTCTCCCCTTATTCTCAAGGCCTACCACGTTGCTGTGATTTTCTTTCTAATAATGTATCTAGAACTTAGGTGACCTATTCAATCTTCAGGGTTGTTAGAAGAAAGAAATTGTCATTTGAAATGAAGCATGCAAATTATTTCACTTTTGTTTACTTTTATATGGGTTCTAAAAAGCAATTGATAAGAAAAGTTGAGTACATGTAATTTTCAGGGAAAGCAAATAATTTTTTGATAAATAAAGAGTATTTTCTTTTCTGTAAAAACCAAATATTTTTTCTAAAAGCAAATTTTATTTTCCCAAATATTTGACAAGAGCAAGCTGTAAAATTCTGAAGGAGTTCAGTCAGCTGTGCAGATTGACTTTTGAAGTGTAAAATAAACCTTTACTTAACAGATGTCAGGACTGTGACTTTAGGAGATAATGACAGTTTTTACAGTAGGTTGGTGGCAGAATTTCTAAGGAGAATGAATAAAGTTTTGGTGTCGAGTCTGGAAAAAAATGACAACATGATTATTAACAATTGACTGAATTGAGGAAAGCAAAAATAAGTGTTTTAATTTGTTTGATTAGACAGCGTAAATTGTTCCATAAATACCAGTAAAATACATTTTAGAAAAGGATAGACTATGCCTGCAGGTATAAATTAGAGTAACTGAAAGGCCCTACCTCCCTCCAAAATCTCCATGAATGAAATTGATTTAAAATAAATTCAAAAGCTTTAGACAAGAGATCAAAATAGCCATGGAAGACTTTTAAACAACTATGTTCAGATTCTGCCTTTGCAGCAGCAGTAGCAAATAGAGAAAACTCTTCAATATTGACAAATATATTCCACCTCGGTAATGTGGGGTCAGTAGTGCTATTTAGTATAATTGAAATTATTCTTTAGGAGATTTAGCCAAAATCTTCTAAAGCTCTATTCCCGTATCCTACAAGCTCCCCTTCAATCCAACCTGCCTGCAACCAAGCAAATTTTGGATGCAGTTCAAGTGCTATCCCTCTGCAAAGCCTTCTCTGACTCCTCTAGTCTCCAGGTAAACTCTCTCTTCCCTGAATATAGAGGTCTTTGTATAATCTCCACTGCTGTAGTTAGCATTGATCATTGATAGTCCTATTGAGCAGCCAGAATTCTCAAACCTTGAACTCAACTCTCGGCAGCTTCCACTGTACTCTGGTACTTCCCAAGAGATAATACCCAGAGGATGCCAGCTTCACACTGAGATCCTGTTCTTTTCTGGAGAGGTGAGTTTAGGGGAATAAAATGGGTAATCTCAGAATATTCTGCCTGAAGCTAAAGCCAGCATCACGACTGAATATCCAATTCCTGGTTCCTGCTGCTGTTTTCTCAGGGTCTACCTTGACTCACCGCGGTGCCAAAGAAATTAAAAGAGCTGCACTAAAGGCAGAAGTTTAATGATTTGGCTCCTTCCACAGAAGTTTATTCCCTGGACTAAGCAGACCAGAGCTCCGCTTCTCATTTGAGTGAGAAAGGGAAATTTCAGATCGTTCCTATCATCACATGTGTTGGTTTCGTATCTTCAGTTGGTTTTGTATCTTCAGTCGGGTCTGGAAGGTAAAATGTCTACTGCTTCCTTTTTTCCCTTAAGTTATGAAAACACTGAAGGGTTCATTTTTAGCTCCTCTAAAAGTTTTTAAGACATGTAGAATATAAAATAGCAAAAAATACATAATAAATTGATAAAACATAAATTCTTGGGAAGTTTTTATAGATTATAGAGACACAACTTACTATATAATCATTAAGGTAAAGTTGTTAGAGGACTGGATTCTAAATGCTGAAAGGTCATAAAATCCTAGTATAAACCATTGTCATTAGAAAACTTTAAAAATGTTATCTCTGGATTACAAAGAGCATTTTTGCTAGCCAAGCTTACTATAGATCACATTAACACAAAACTTTAAATTTGCCCATCATCATTATTTATTTTTGTATTTTATGGAAGAGTTGATCTTTGTGTCCTAAGGGTCTGAACACACTATTTGCAAAAGACCAAGGTGGCCAAGGCTCACCATACTGGCATTTCAAATTTGGATGAGAACAGATTTACAGATTTGCTGCTGTCAAAGAAGTAGGAAATTAAAGACGGATATTGTGGCTTTTGTTCTGCTACTGAGTTATTTCTTCAATCAATGATATTGAGATATAAATTGTGTACAATATAATGCACACATTGTATGTGCTCAATAAGTATATGGCATATATATGTATGTATATATACACATAAACATATGTACATATGTATATGTATACATATATTCATATATGTATATGACACATACATATATGCACATACATATATTCATATATGTATATGACATATACATATATGCACATACATATATTCATATATGTATATGACACATACATATATTCATATATGTATATGACATATACATATATGCACATACATATATGTCAATATTTCCATGACCAATCAAGTCAATATGTCCATGACCCCCAAAATAGTTCCATGGTACCCTTTCACAGTCATCACTTCCTCATCCCTATAGAACCTCCTGTCTCAGCAAATGCAGGAAATGACTGAACTTTTTCCAAGACAGATGCCAGAATTCTATATAAATGAAATCATGTGCTATTTAATCTTCTGTGTCAGACTAATCAAGAAAATAACAAATGAAGACATAGATTACCAATGTAAAAATGAAGAGTACATAACTATTGACCCCACAGATATTAAAAAGATAATACAAGAATACTATGAACAACTGGTGTGTTTAGACCTTTCATATTTAGTGATATTTTTTAATGGTTGGGTTAAACTATCTTGAAATATGATTTCTTTTTGCCCCATTTGTTCTTTGTCAATTTTTTCTTCTTTTTCTGCCTTCTCTAGTTTTGATTAAGCATCGTAATTTAATTTTATCTCCTCTATTGAATTATTATTTAACTTGTTTAAAATAACTGTTAGTGGTTGTCTTAGGAGTTACAATATACATTTTTAAATAATTTGCGTCTAACTTAAATTATACTGTTTCATGTGTTGGGTAACGATGTGGTATAAATACACAACATATTTTACTATTTTTGCTATGAAAATTATCTTTTAGGGCAACTAATAACAAGAAGAAATTATATTTTGCCTCAATTTATTCCATTTCCAATTCTCTTCATTTCCTTGTGTAGATTCAAGGATTCAAGTTTGTTGTTGTTGTTGTTGTTGTTGTTTTGAGATGGGTTCTCACTCTGCTGCTCAGACTGGAGTGCAGTGGCATGGTCTCGGCTCACTACAACCTCCGCCTCCCAGGTTCCAGTGATTCTACTGCCTCAGCCTCAGAGTAGCTGGGATTACAGGTATGCATCACCACACCTGGCTCACTTTTGTATTTTTAGTAGAGACAGGGTTTCACCATGTTGGCCAGGCTGGAAGATTCAAGTTTCTGACCTATCATATTCCTTCAGCCTGAAGAAGTTCCTTTAACATTTCTTATAAGGTAATCTGCTACCAATGCATTCATTCTCTTAGTTTTTGTTAGCTGGAGGTCTTTATATTTTATCAGTTTCTCTGGATATAGAATTCTGGGTTGATAGTTTCCTTCAGAACTTTAAAAATAAAATAGTAAGCCATTATTTTCTGGCTTACTTGTTTTCTGATGAGAAGTGCAATATATTCTTATCCTTGTTCCTCTGTAGGTAATGTACCTCTGAGGGAGAGGGTGTCTGCCTTCATGATTTTCTTGTCTTTGATTTTCAGCAGTCTGAATATGATATGCCTGGATGATCTTATTGTGTGTTTGTTTTTATATTTATCCTTCTTGGTGTTCTCTGAGCTTCTTGGATCTATACTTTGGTGTTTGTTATTAGCTTGGAAAATCTTCTGCTATTATTTCTTCGAATGTTTCTTCAGTCTCATTCTCTTTCACTTATTCTTTGGGGATTTCAATTATGTGTATTTTAGACAATTAGCTATGGTGTAACACTCCTGGATACTGTGTTGTGGGGATTTTCTCCTCTACTCTTTTTTTTTTGTACTTTAGTTTGCAGAATTTCTGTTGATCTCTCTATCCAGTTCACTGATTCCTTCTGTGGCTGTCAAGTCTACTGTTGAGTCCCTCAAAGATAATCTTCAGCTCTGTTACTGTGTTTTTGTTTTTTAGTATTTTCATACTATTCTTTTTTATAGTTTCCATCTTTCTGTTGAAATTATCTAGCTGAACTTGCATGTTTTCTATCTTCTCCATTAGCATCTTTACCATATTAATCACAATCATTTTAAATTCTGTGTTTGATAGGTCCATGTATGTGCCATATCTTAGTTGTGATGGTTGTATATGATTGCTTTGTCTCTTCAGACTGTGGGTTTTCTTTGCCTTTTCCTATGTCTCATACATTTTTTTTTGGTTGAAAAAAAACATTTTTTTGTCCTTTGCATGTCGCAAAGGACAAAGATACATGTCTTTCTTGCTGCCAGGACTTTAGTGGAAGGTTTTGTCAGGAGTTGATCTGGGTTTGAGGTTTGTTGTTGCCATAACATAGTTTTCCCTTATCCAGTTTCACTTTCCATGGTTTTAGTTAACTGTAGTCAATTGTGACCCAAAAATATTAAATGGAAGGTTTCAGAAATAATGTATAAGTTTTAAATTGCATGTCATTCTGAGTAGTGTGATGAAATTTTGCACCATCCTACTCCATCCTGCTCAGGATGTGAATCATTCCTTTGTCCAGTATCTCCACGCTATAAACACCAATCACCATTAGTCACTCAATAGCCAACTCAGTTATCAGATCGACTGTGACTGTCATGGTATCACAGAGCTTGTGTTAAGTGATAATAATAGTTGATAATAGTCGCAAGTACCAGAGTAATGACGCTGGCAATTAGAATATGCCAAAGGGAAATTATAAAGGGTTTCCTTTAAGTGAAAAGGTGAAAGTTCTCAACTTAATAAATTATGAAAATTATATGCTGAGGTTGCTAAGATCTATGGTAAGAACGAGTCTTCTATCCATGAAATTGTAAAGAAGAAAAACAAAATTTGTACTAGTTTTGCTGTTGCACCTCAAACTGCAAAAGTTACAACCATAGTCCATGATAAAGGCTTATAAAGATGGGAAAGGCACTAAATTTGTGGGTGGAAGACATAAACAGAGACATATTCCCAATGACAGCAATCAGGTTTGGCACAATTTGAGGTTTCAGGCATTCACCGGTGGTCTTGGAACACATCCCCCATGGATAAGGGAGGACTATTGTGATTATTTTCAGTGCACCATAGCCTCAAATTCCTCTAGCAATACCTTGTGTTTAGGATGTGAGCTAATTTGCCAGAGGGTTTTTCGTCCCCCTCAGTGTCTACTCCCTTCTTACCTTAGAGTCTTCCTTCTGTATTGTTTCCTAGAGAGAATCTGTCTCTTGCGGCAATCTCAGCTATAGGTTACTTCTACTCAACACTTGTTAGCATGGTGGTAGGGAGAGCCAGAAGGGGTGTATTCTCTCACCAAGCCTTAAAATGAGGCAGTCACTGTGGATTTAAGCCTGTACCAGCTGTAGTCCTGGGCTGCCACCCTCAGAGTAGAGTTTAATTTTTTCTCTTCCTTTCCTGCAGTTTCAGTGGATTTTCGCCAGTGCCCTAAACTGACAATTGTTATCATTCTTTGCTCTGTAGTTTAAGATTTTTGTTCCATACGGGAGATATGGGAGATGGGTCTGGGAAGTGTTTCAGGAGTAGCTACTATTCTCTCCCCCAAGTCAGTACAATTAGGAAAACTTTCTTAGGAGTCTTGCCTATCTTCCCTTTGAGTGTCTCGTCATACCCTTGGAAGACAGGACTGCAAGAGGATGCAAATACTTCTATCTCTGGGACCCAGTGGCTCCACATCCATATGTGACCTGGAGCAGTTCATTACAATTTCTAAGCTGAATCTCCTCTCTAAATTATACAGCATGCAACGGCATCTGCCCTAGGTAAGCAAATGCCTGGGTCCTGTTGCACCCTGTAGGTCCTGGCCTCTCCCCAGATTTTAGGTTCTTTTCCCTGCCATGTCAGATCTCTAATGAATTTAAGAAAGGTCACTAATTTTCACTGGATTAAGCTTTTATTTTCTTATTGTAAGGCAGGGAGGTTGGGAATAAGGCTCTCTCCAACCCTTTACATCTCTTAACTGAATGCAGAAGATCCACATATTAATTTTTAATGCTGAACAGAGCCTGCATCCCTGGGATTAACTCCATTTGGTCATGACGGTCATTCTATTTATACACTGTTGAATTCACTTTACCGATATTTTAGAAGGGAGGTTTTTAAAATCTATGATCATGAGAAATATTGTTTTATAAATTTCTTTTCTTATAATCTCTTTGTCAGGTTTTTGTGCCAGGGTTATTCTAATCTTTTAAAATTAGTTGGAAGGTGTGCCTTCCTCTTTTACTTTCTGAGTTTGTGTTAAGTTTTGCATTATTCTTGTGTGTGTGTGTGTGTGTGTGTGTGTGTGTGTGTGTATGTGACAGAGTCTTGCTGTGTCTCCCAGGCTGGAATGCAGTGGCGCGATCTCAACTTACTGCAACCTCTGCCTCTTGGGTTCAAGCAATTCTCCCATCTCAGCCTCCCAAGTAGCTGGAATTACAGGCACACATCACCATGCCCAGCTAATTTTTTGTATTTTTAGTAAAGACAGGGTTTCACCATGTTGGCCAAGCTGGTCTTGAACTCCTGACCTTGGGTGATCCTTCCGCCTCAGTCTCCAAAAGTGCTGGGATTACAGGTGTGAGCCACTGCATTTGGCCAGGTTTTGCATTATTCCTTACTTCAAAGTTTGAACTCACCAATGACACCATCTGAGTATAGATGTATCTTTGTGGGGAAAATTTTTTAATAGAAATTCAATTCCTCTGATAGATACAGGACAATTCAGATACTCTATATCTTTTTGAATCAGTTTTGGTAAGTGGTGTTTATCAAGCAATTTGTCCATTTCTTCTAAATTCACAAGTTTATTTATACAAATTTGCCATCATATTACTTTATTGTCCTTGTAATGATTGTAGGATCTGTAGGAAGACTTCCTTCTTTTTAAAATCCCATTATTGGCAATATCTTGATTAGTTCTGCTAGGAGTACCAATTTTGTTGACCTTTTAAAAAAAATGACTTTTGGCATTGTTAATATTTTTTATTGTTTGACTTGATTCCATTGAGTTCTGTTTTTAAATTTTAATTCTATTTACTTTCAGTTTTAACTTGCTCTTCCTTTTTTTCCTTATTAACATGGAAACTTGGCTATTAATGTTAAGCTTTTTTTCTTTCTAGTAAGGCATTGACAATGATAAACTTCACTCTAAGCAGTTCTTTAGCTGCATCTTACAAATTTTGTGTTTTGTCAATCAACTCAAATTTGAAAATTTTACTTGTAACTTTTTTGAAGTTTAATTAATGGGTTTTAGGAATATCTTATTAACTTCCCAAATATTTTGGGTCTTCATAGGTATCTTGGTGATGTCTAGCTTAATCTATTGTCAGAAATTGTATACTTAAGATTTCCATGTTTTGGAATTGATTAAATCCTATTTCACGGATCAGTATATAATCGATCTTGAACCAGCCACCGTAGAAAAGAATGTGCATTCTGAAGTTGTTTATGGTGTTCTATAAATGTCAATTAAGTCAGATTGGTTGATAGTATTCAGATTATCTGTGTCTTTGATACTTTTTTGAATATATGATTTAATAATTACTACAGGAAGGTACTAAAATCTCCAACTATGGTTGTGGATTTGTCTATTTCTGTCTTTACTTCCTTCAGGTTTTGCTTTATATATTTTGAAAATCTGTTTTTAGATCTATTATTTAGTCAATGCATGAAGGAATGTTATGTATTCCTGATGAATTGGTTTTTAAAATAAGTCATTCCCCTTTATCTTTAGTAATGCCCTTATTCCTGAAGTCAGTTTTGCTTCACATTAATATACCCATGCCTGTTTTATTTTGTTTATGGTTTTCATAATATATCTTTCCTACCCTTTTAATTTCAACCTTATCTATATCTTTATATCTAAGACATACGTCACATATTGATGCAGGATTTTTTGCTCCTTAGTTCAGCTAAACTCTGGGTTCTTGTCTCATGACCCGGAAAAGTTAGGCACATGGATACATTGAAGGGAAATGAGGGCAGATTTATTAGGCAATACAAAAGCTCTCAGCAAAGAAAGACGGGGCCCTGACAACAGGCTCCCACCTCACAGATTGAATACCAGGCCACCAGGGGCTGAAGAGGCCAGGCTCCTCCCCCTGCATAAAGTGCAAATTCCTGGTGGTTCCACCCCATTCTCTCAGTATGCAGGCAGGCCCTTAGTCTGAGCCACTCCACGTTGATTTATTTCCTTTGTGGCACATGTGTTTAGGGATGAAAATTTTCACCATGGCATGTTTAGGGAAGCCTCCTGTGCACAGTGACCTGGGTGGCATTTGGCTGTCTCCTGCCTCTATTATTATAGTTAGTTAGGTTTTGAATTTTTGAAATTCATTCTGACAATCTCAAGCTCTTCATTTGAGCATTTAAATTATTTATATTCAATGCAATTATAATTACTTATGAAGACGTGTAGAGTTCTTTGATCTTTCTATAATTGCAAGACTACTTGTATTGTGTTTTCCATCACTTTAAGTTGTCACTGACACTCCTCCAAACACAGCTTTTTCTCTCAAAAATCTTCTTTTTCTTTCTCCCTTTACTCACTCACTGCCTGCAAAATCATGAGAATGTTCCATCTAGGGTAAACATATATGACTTTAAGACTTCAAAAAATGAAGCAAATGTTAGGGGAACAAAAAAACTTAACTTCAACATTCCTTTAAAGCACCTGGAGTACATCATACAAGCTCTTGGTTTTTCATCTCTATATATTGAACCATTTACATTTCTTGATATATTCTTAGGTTCTTCTTGGGTATACACTAGACACAAAACATATTTTTAGGGTGTAGAATAGAAAATACTGCCTAAAGAAACTTGCTTACTTTGGGGTGGTCATAAGGCTGCTTCTAAATTGTCATTTTCTATAAAGTAATTTGTGTGAACGCTATATTCCTAAGCTTTTCTTCATTTTCTTTTTCCCTCACTTTCCCTCCTTCCCTCCCTCCCTCCCTCCCTTCCTTCCTTCCTTCCTTATTTCTTGTCTATTTCTCCTTCATCAAATATCTACAAACACCCTACTCAGTGTTTGGTACTTCAATATCTTTACAGGTATTGAAGCCCAAACCTCAACATCTTTATGAGTACTCCACGGTTTTTTAAACTCTCAGCTTTATCTTAGCCACGGTGACAGGACTACATCTTCCCCAGAATTCTACCGTTTTTCCAGGACCAGAGTTTTTACAGCAACATTGAATGTCTTCTGGTCTCTGCCTTAACTAACTGAAAGGAAGTATTTTGGTTCTTACTGAGGAATCTTAGCAAATAATCAGCAAAATGGTCCACATAAATAATACTCTTGGGAGGCTTATTCAAGAGGAATAACAAAGTCAGAACTTCTCTGTTCAACCAGGGACATCTTTGTATAGATGTGCTCTGCATTTTTTTAAATTGTTTTCTTCCTGTGGCAGAGATTTTGTTTTTATTTGTTTGAAAACATCTCAGGATGGATCTAATTAGCTAAGGAATGTGATAACATTCTTGAGACAATATTAATTGTTAGAGTTGAAGACCCACATGTGATCATGTTCTTTTTCTTTATATTGTTAATGTATTTTTTTCATGCTGAGCAGTAACTCAGAGTAACTTATGATGACATGTAAAGGTCTATAAATGTCATAGTATTATCTCATGTAAGGGTTTACCTTCTTCTTTTTAATAGTTTTTTATTACACTAATTATACTTGAACATATCTTACTGCAAAAAAAATACATTCCATAATCAGAGTAAAAAATAAAAATTTCCATTACCATTCTTTCCCAATCCCAATAGATTGCTTTTATAACACATACACACACACACACACACACACACACTTCATTAGAATCTAGTTTAATTTTCTAAAAGGTACTAAACAGCACCTCTGTGTATGTGAGAGACATCTAAACATTGTTTTCAATGGGGCTTATAACCCAAGAATTTGGAGATCCCCACTCTATGCTTTCAAAACTTGACCCCTACTGGATACTCATTATGAAGGATCATCTTGACATTCAGGAAAATGACCTATAGAAGTCATCTGAGATACCATGGAACTTTCCTTCTTCAGAAAACACTTCACTTCCCTGATCTCCTGATTTCAAGTTCGGTGTTTTTACTTTATACCAGACTGACTCATTCTCACTGTTGCACTTATTTCAAGACCTCTAACATTTTCTCTGCAGCTTTAACATTCTATGATTACTCACTGATGAAATGCAAAAGTGTAGTTTAAAAAAAAACACATAGACTTTATTATTTTCTCCCCAATTTTCTTTTTTTGTTTCCATGAATATAGGAACCTGAATCAATCTTGAGACAATTTATTGTTCACACACCAAGTTAGGTAAAGGGCGGATGAATAATTTCTTTACTCATTTACTCCACTCTGGGAACAAGAGATTGTGCTGAATCAGGATGTGTGGCACACAGAGTAATATTTCCAGCTGTTTCCTCAAATACAATGTATGAAAAGGAAAACAGGCTCACACTGGCATTTGGGAATTAATTCATGGCTACATAGGAATGCAAGGTAGAGGCAACCCTGATCTCCTCTCCCTGAAGTTAATAAATTTTACGTGTAGATGAGGGTGAAGAAGTTCATGCTATAAGACCAAACCGAGGAAAGCTGTTTGTGATCCTTGCCAGCCCTTTTCCACGTCACAGTCATGAAGGGTTTTCTAATGACTCTGTCTACAGCATTCCTCTCTTCTAAATGAATTCACTGTGTGAATGGGGGCAGGGACGGGCTTCCAGGTACAAGGGCAGTGTCTTTGGTGACCTGGTTTCCACCAGTTACAGTGCTGAAGCCTATTTCAACAATAGCAGACATCAGGTATGATGGTGATCATGTTTTTGTGTAGTTCTCTTCAAATAAAGATTCTGTATCAAAATCCTTTCGTTGGATATAGAGTCCAGGTTATGAGTACAAATAATAGGATTGTCATTGATAAAAACAGCTCTCTTAAAATGCAACATACCATATGAGGTCAGGGATGTAGAGTTCATTACTGGCTTTACTCTCTTAATTGACAATGTTGTAGATGACTAATGACCATATTTACATTATTTTAGGAGCATAAGCAGATAATCAAAGTGGGGGAAATAGAGAATTTGCCTTTTGAAGGACTGTATTTCATGAGAAGTATAAAAGTCCTGTGGTGAAGCAGTTGACTCTTTTAGACACCAGTTCTACATACACAAAGCCAGAAGCACCCTACTGCAAATGTTTAAATCCAATCAGAGCAGTTATTAGATGTCCTGTAAATAATGAAAGGAAAAAGATGAGCTGACTTAAATCATAAATAATGAAAGGAAAAATATCAGCTGACTTAAATTCTTTTTCTTAACTAGTATGTGTAATTAGAAACAGACATTGTCTCTCCACCAACTTCTTTAAAAATCAGAATGCTGCAGCTTCTATAGATTCCCTTTATTAATTTTTTATTTTGGGGAGGTAAAAAACCTACATAATTTCAACTTCCTCTTGGTTAAATGAAGACCAGAAAGCCTATGTCTGTTCCTGGGGCTAACACTCATTTAAACTAAATATTCACAGTGATTAAAATATAAGGTTAAAGACTAACTCTGATATGATGATTCTAAGTAAATTGTCCCTTTGCCGGGGATATATTTTACCATTTTTATTGTGAAAACATACCCTAAGATCCTTGGAAGAATGTTTTTAGTATGTTAAATAGATTATTATTCCTACCACTTCCTGAGATTTTTTTTCTTTTTTACTTAGAGAAATAAGAAAGCTAGAATATAAGGAATGGGCTTATATGAGACAAAGGAGAACCAAGAGTGAAATAAGAACAGGAATAAGATAAGTATTAAATACTATACACATCCCCAAAGACATTGGGTTGACTATAGAAAAATAATAAACAACACAAGAGTTGTAACACTCTTATGTCATTTTTATAATTAACAGCAGGAACACAAAAGTGTTCTGGGATTATAATTTTTTTAAAGTTGGAGGTTAACACATGTTCTCACTCATAAGTGGGAGCTGAACAATGGGAACATGTGGACACAGGGAGGGAACAATACACACTGGGGCCTGTCTTTGCGGGAGGGAGAGCATCAGGACAAATAGCTAATGCATGCAAAGCTTAATACCTTGGCGATGGGTTGATAGGTGCAGCAAACCACCACAGCACACGTTTACCTATGTAACAATCCTGCACATTCTGTACACGTATCCCAGGACCTAAAATAAAATAAAATTTTGAAAAATAAAAAATAAAAATTGGCTGGGCATGGTGGCTCACACCTATAATCCCAGCACTTTGGGAGGTCGAGGCGGGCAGATTACCTGAAGTGAGGAGTTCAAGACCAGCCTGGCCAATATGGTGAAACCCCGTCTCTACTAAAAATACAAAAATTAGCTGGCCATGGTGGCGGTGCCTGTAACTCCAGCTACTCAGGAGGCTGAGGCAGGAGAATTGCTTGAACCCAGGAGGCAGAGGCTGCAGTGAGCCAATATCATGCCACTGCACTCCAGCCTGGGCAACAGAGCGAGACTCCATCTCAAAAAAAAAAAAAAAAAATTTGGAGGTTAAATTTTATTCAGAACTGAACATAAAGCCTCAGTATTTTTGAAAAGTTCCATGACATCTAGTTCCAGCACTCTAGCCATATAAAGAAATGTTACATTAGCAATGTTTGCCATTGCTTCTAGCGTTGCAAATGGTTAAAATGCTGCTGAGCTAAAACTGCCCAGCAGGACCAACAGGTTCATCAGCCTGCGGCACTATGCTAGTCATGGCCTGAGCTGTTTTCTAGCATTATCACCTCCACAAATGAGCACTGCCATCCTCCAGCCCCTGGTACATCTGTTGTACAAGCTTCAGATCAGAGCATAGAAATAGGGACAAATGCCACCCACTCGAGTGCACTTGCTGCTCTGCCAACTGTTAGCAATTTCATGGCGTGTTTTCCACTTTCTCAGTCTTTCAGTTCCTGCATTTCTGGAAGGTGGATGACAGGTAAAGGGTGAGATTTTCCTGCCAAAAATCCCCCCCACGGGCGAGAAGCTATTTGTGTTTTCTAGAAATAAAGAGAGAACATAAAGAAAAATCTGGAAATAGGAAACATGTATCATAGCCCTAGAGGCTTGAAAACTAACTAGAGAGGCCACTCATCCATTCAGAAGGATAAAACTTCAGTCATTCATTCATTTATCCATTTAACAGATCACTATCCACTAGACTGTGCACAGAACTAATGTATACACAGATAAGCATCAATAAAATAATATATATTAAGGTACAGTTGAATGGACAACAGTTGAATGAACTCATTTTTTTATATTGCATTATTATATTAGAGAACTAAATCATATTGTTGTTTATGCAAATTTGATACGCTTGTGTTACTTCCAGCAATGAGTATTTTAGCAAGAATATGAAAGAATATATCCATGACCACCTTATGACATGCAGGTGAAAGGAGAAATGAGGTTAGGAAAAAGGAGCCACATTTCTTAGACTATAACAGCAAAGGCAGCGTTGAGTGGGCTGAGCAAGGTGGAAGATCACTGGTAGAAGGGAAGAGACAGCCTTAGAGAAAGTAGATCTGCCCCCACTCTTATGCCAAATCAGTCCAAAAGCCTCTCTTAGAGAGAGGTCAAGATCCTAGCAGGTCCCCAGGGATGCATTAGAAACGCCCAACTTCCTGTCTGGGTAGTCCTTGCTTATGTTTCAGGACCCACCGGCTGTTGACAATTTAATGATCTGCACCGGAGTCAATTTTTGGACTAAATCGCACACTGAGCAGCAAAAAAAAGGGAACTTACACCTCTCAGATATGAAATCTGCTTATTATACATGTGAGTCCCAAGGAAATGGAATGACCTGCTCCTTCCCCTGATCCGCTGATATTTAGAATTAAGACTTCCTCAAGCCCAGCCTTTTTCTAAAGGGCTCTTTCATAGGGGTTTTCTGAAAAGGGAACCCAATCCCCATCCCCTCTCCCACTTTGAGATGATAGTTGGTAATAAAGTAAACATTTAGGTGTGCGGTCTAAGAATGATTTTCTTGGAATCCAGTTACAAGCAAAGCCATTTCCCCTCTTACTCTTTGTGTGTGTGTGTGTGTGTGCAACAAGGCTCACCTGGGTGCAGGTGGGCTGAGTCCGAAAAAGGAGTCAGCATAGGGAGATAGGGGTGGGGCCGTTTTACAGGATTTGTGTAGGTAGTGGACTCCCTTTGACTGTAATTTTCCACCCCCTTACTCTTTAAGTCATGTCCAGTACTGGGGCTGGAGCAACTTGTGCCAGCTTGCTCGAGTTGATTGCTAAATTTCCAGCAGTTGTGAAAGCCAGATGCCATCCCGTTGGTAGCTTGATGTCAGCCAAAAGGGAAGGGTCTACACCATGAAAATCAGCAAATGCTGCAAACCGGTCCTGGAAAGCCAGTTGTGAGACATTTACCAGCACACCCCTGATTATATCAGTTGCTGAATTTTTAATTGAATGATATATTCACTGCTTCATCAACATTGCACATTTATTCAATGGACCAACTCCCTCCAGCAATAGCATGGCCTGAATATAACTGTACAATAAATATTAATAATATGAACGGTGGTATTCTTTTTTCTCTCCAAGTCACTTCAAATGTCCTGTGAACTGCCCCCTTGAATAATATAAAACTACAAGTTAACCTTGGCATTATCTTGAAGAATTGGTCTTTGGAAGTGTAAGTGCCTACTCAATATTTGAATGCCGTAGACACCTAGAATTAGAATGTTTGGGATCATAGATGTTCATCCCAATGCTACTGCCTTGCCTTCCCATTAACCTGAACTACAGACTGTTGCTTGAAGAAAATCCTTTAAAGGAATAAAAATCCATGTGCTGCTTCTCACACCTCAGTACAGGGAAAGAAGCCACTTCCGCAAGCTCAAGCCTGATTTATGCAGAAGGCTTCTAGTCTTACCTGCTTCCTTAAAATTGCTATTTAACATAATTTTTGGTTTATCATTATAAATGCTAAGTGATCTTGAGTCACTGCATCTGCTAAATCAGATGATTGCTCATTTTCTTCTACCTACAATGAACAAGCAATTTGAATTCACCATGAAATAGAAGCCTCACAGGCAAGTAATAGGTAGTGGTGGGTGGCTTTTTAAGTCTAAATGTTTTTTCCTATTTGATTTACTTAATTGAGCTAATGGGCTCTATGATAGGCTGAATAGCCCAGTAGCTAAAGTCATCATTAGCTATTTTCTTGGCTAACACAATAATGACCCTTAAATTGTCTCCAGTATTTCCAATTACCTTTGAAAACATGTGGAATGTCAGAAGCCCTAATAGGAAACATAGATGATATGATGGTTATAGGAAATCTTCTCCGATACTAATAGTTTTCACAGAGTCCTTTTATGTGTCAAGAGAGAATGGTGAAACAAATTACAAAATTAACAGCATGTGAAAGAGAGGATTTTGTCTCAAGAAATACAAGAATCAATGATACCAGAATATTTAAAAATTTTCTAACTCCAAACATTTCATTTTACAGTTTAGAAAAATCAAGGTCCGGAGATGATAATTACCCTATAAAGATAACATTGCTAATGAGTGGCAGCCAAAATTCAAACTCACTTTTTTTCCCTTGAAAAGTGCATTTCTTATAGTAACCTATTAAAAACATGCTTTACTTAAGGGCGACTTAAACTCCAAATTCCAAGTAGCTTAAACCCCTCCCTCTCTCTTTCTCTCCCTCTCCCCTTCCCCTAATCCCCTTTTTCTCTGTCTTTTCCTTACAAACCGCCTTTTCTCATAAACACAAACTACAATCATTTGCAGTATCATTTGCAAAACACTAACTGCCAGCTGGGGATGGGAGGGGTGACGGAAGGAAAGCATGGCTGAGACTCAGTTCCTAGGCTCAGCATGCAGCCTGATGATAGTAGTATATTGCATCGCAGGTCATAAGAGGTAGCCAACACGGAGAGACACGAGTTGCAGTAGAATTTCTGAGTGTAGATTGAACATAAAAGTAACTAACTTTTAGGTTCCAATGTGAATCATCAGTGTTATGATATAGGGTGGAATGTCACAAGGAGGCAATTCCTCACTGAAGTCTTCAGTTTGGGGTCCAGTCCTAGGGTTTTATTATTTTTTCTCAGTGTACTCTGTCGGGGTAATAATTTTTGCTAAGCAATTCACAAGAGAGTGACTGATTGCACCTAGCGTTATTTTGTTAAATCACAATGCAGAAAATCATAGCCGCAGGGCCTGGAATACCTGTCAGCTGGCCATCCTGTTCTCCATCCTGCACCAAAACCTCTGAGGAGGGAATGAGCTGCTCCAAGCAGTGCACAAACATAATTTATCTTTGTGTGTCTAGCACCTAGTGTGACATCTGTCACATTGAAGGTGCTTGAAGGCTCAATAGAGAATGAATGAAAAAATGAATGAACTACCAGAAGGCTGCTTGTTAACTGTGCATCCAATTGGATGATTCTAAAAGATTGTCAGCTCACAATTGTATGAAGCTCTAAAGGCTCTTCTGTATACTCTCCACATCCATCCAATCAACTCGGAGCCAGTGATGAGATAATCTCTGACCCCAAAATGATGAGGGTCATTCTGCGGACCATGATGGATTCATTAAGATAATTCCATTTTGTGAGAACACTTGGAAAGTGGGCAGCTGGTATTGCTAGGCAACTCCTCACTCTCATCCCCTGTCTCCATTGGAAACATCTCCAGCTTCCATAACCTAAAATGGCCCTCTCTTCTGTAGGACTAGATATGCCAAGCCATCAGAATACCCATGCACACAAAGCAGGACATCTTCTTCCTTGGTAAACTGCTGGGATGATAGTTTCCAGCAGTCACTGGGTAATCAGAGCAGTTGTGGAATTCCAAACTGACTGATGTCTGCTGGTGGTTGTTTTTCTCCAAATGACCCAAAGCAACATGACAAGAAAACGAATTGCACCTACGATCACAGAGGCTGATCCTCGGTCAGGTCACTGCTTCTTTTCAATTTTCTGTCTTTCCAATCAGAAGGTAAATTTCTCCTTACATAAATTAAGGTTGTCATTTTCTTTTTTCTTCTTCTAAATTTAGTTTTAAAATGTCATATAGTAAGATTGACTTTTTGTGTACAGATCTATGAATTTGAACACATGTATTGAACCCTGGAAGCTCTACGACAATCAGAAAACAGAGAAGTAACATTACCCACCCCGCAATAAACTCCCTCATGTTATCATCTCATAGTCACACCCTAACCACCCCCAGCCTCTGACATCTACTGATATTTTCTCTGTCACTAGAGTACTGTCTTTTCAAGAATGTTATGTAAATGGAATAATACAGTATGTAACCTTTTGAGACTGGTTTCTTTCACTCAGCATGATGCTTTTCATACCATCAAGGTTGTCGCACATATCAATAGCTCATTCCTTTTTTTTGGCTCAGTGATAATCCATTGTATAGATGTACCACCTCTGTATAACAGGTGTCTATGTACCATTCACCTGTTGAATGACATTTTAGTTGTTTCCTGTACATAGCAATTATAAATAGACCTGCTGTAAACATTTGTGTACAGGTTTTCTGTCAACATGTTTTCTCCTGGGCAAAATGCTTAGAAGTGGATTGTTGGATTGTATGGTAAGTGTGTATTTACTTTATAAGAAATTGCCAAATATTTTCCAAAGTGGCTGAATCATCTTCCCACCAGCAATGTGTGAGAGTTCTAGAAGCACATCATCCTTGTTGGTAATTGATATTATTTTAGACATTCTAATAGGTATGGAGTGGTAGCTTATTGTGATTTTAATTTTCATTTCCCTAGTGGTAATGACATGGAACATCATTTTCATGCACATCTTTGCCTTCCATGTATCCTCTTTGGTGTAGTGTATATTTGAGTATTTTGCCCATTCTTAAAATTGGGTTTCTTGTTTTCTTACAGGTGAGTTTTGCAAACACAGCAAATATTTTTAGTTTTGACAAAGTGCAATTATCAAATTCTTATTGATGGATCAGCATTAGTCGTTATGTATAAAAATTGTTTGCCTAACCCCAGATCTTGAAGATTTTCTCCTATGTTTTTAAAAATTTGTTTTCAGTTTTACATTTCATTTTTAAATCTGTGATCCATTTTGGATTAATTTTTTATATGGCCTAAGGTTTAGATTAAGGTTCATTTGCATTTTTTGCAAATGAATGTGGAAGTATTCCAACAAAATATATTGAACAGACCATTATTCTCCCACTGAACTGCCTTTGCATCTTTGTCAAAAATCAATAGGCCTTATTTGTGTGTGTCTACTTCTGGACTTTCAATTCTGTTCCATTAATCAATATGGCTATGGCTTCAACAATACCATACTGTCTTGATTATTACAGCCTTGTAAAGTCAGTCTTAGAATCAGGTGGTATGAGTACACCAGCTTTATTCCTTTTTAAAAATAAGTTTTTGGCTATTCTAGTTTTTTTGTTTCCATATAAATTATAGAATAAGCCCATGTCTACACAATATCCTGCTAGGATTTTGATAGCAATTGCATTAAATCTGTACATCACTTTATTTTTACTATGTTGAGCCTTCCACTCTATGAACATGACATGTCTCTCCATTTATTTACATCTTTGATTTCTTTCCCTGGTATGCTATAATTTCTGCATACACATCCTGTACATGGTTCCTGAGATTTATATCCAAATACTTCTCTTTTTCAGAATGATCATTAGTAACATTTTTTGTGTCCATTTTTTTTATTTATGTAGAAGTATAGTTAATTTTTGTGTGTTGACCTTATGGCCTGCAATCTTGATGTATTATTGTGAATTCTTCAGAATTTACCATCTGTGAAATAGTGAGGGTCTTATTTCTTCCTTTCTAGTCTGGCCTCCATGAATCCTCACAATAAGTCTACAATTATTTCATTGTTGTTCTGTCTTTAACTTGTAGCACTTTGAATAGGATGTATTTGAGTGTGGAGTTTTTTGTTATATCCTGTTTGGGGTCCACAGAACTATTCGAATCTATCGTTCATGTCTTTCATCAAATTTGTTTTATTATAAGCTGTTATTTCTTTAAATATTTTTTCTGCACCTCCCTTTGCTCCTGGAATTCTGATAACATGGATATTAGAATTCTTGGCGTTGTCTCATAACCCCCAAGACTTTTTCATCTTTTCAATCTTCTTCTTTCTGTTGTTCGGATTGGATAATATCTATTCCTCTATCATAAGTTCACTGAACTTTATTCTGTCATATCCATTCTGCTGTTGAGCCCATTGGGTGAATTTTTTATTTCAGTTGTTGTATTTGACAGTTCTCAAGTTCCCTGAGCTTCTTTATACCTTCTTTCTTTGATGCCTTCTATTCGAGCTTTGTTTTAAGAATGTTTATGATTTTTTTATAGTAGCTGCTTTAAAGCCTTTGTCAGAGAATCCAACATCTGTGTCATTTCTATATTGGTATCTACTGATTGTCTAGATACCAAGGATTGTCTGATATTTTCCTGGTTCTTTCTATGTCATGTAATTTTGAATTTTATTGTGGACATTATGAATATTATAAGACTTGGGTCTTGATTCAATTATAGGAAGAGCGTTGGTGTTTTTGTGTTAGTAGACGAACAGTCTGATTGGGTTTAGTCCTGACTGTCTTTATTGGAGTTGTCATTCCACTGTCAGTTTGGTTTCCAAAACCTCTGCCACGCTCCTCAGACCTGCCTCACATGTGTACCACCTGGAGGCCAGGCTGGGACATGGCTGATGATCTGTCCCTTGGTTTAGCTCTCAGAATCTATGTCTGTATGCTGTTCAGGTATAGATCCAGACATGCACAGCTCAGGGGTGAGCCCAGCAATTCACAAACAACTTGAAACGGTTGCTTTCCTAAGCTTCTCTCAGGCTCCATCATCAGCCCAGGACTTTCCAGTTCCTGGAGCTCTCCTTTTCAGTCCTCAACCCAGAAAGTGGGGGCTTTAGTGACTCCACTCTGCTATTTACTTCCTGTAATAATACCTGCATTTCTGACCAAGTGGGAGGAGGACAGAGAGAAGGAAATTCAATCAAGATTACTCCACCATCTTGGGATCACAGTCCCCTCCCAGAGAGTTGTAGGTTCTGGCACTGGTTGTCACCACTACTGCCAATATAGGTTGGCTTTGGAGCTAGGGTGCAAGAGAAGAGAGGAAAAAAATGAAAGCAAAGGAGATAAAAAGAATAAGAGGATTTCCCCCACCCTCTCTCTTTCTGAGAATTTAGAGTTCCCTCTCATGCTTCTGGAGCCAAAACTGGAGGTCGTCTTCGGGAGCTCTCTGTGTCTGTGTGCAGAGGCTCACTTCCAGGTTGCAGGCTGCATTGAGTTCAGGCCAGGGGATGCACCGAGGAGAAACTCCATACCAGTTGAGTGGTACTTGGAGCTCAGACATAGTCCCCAATCTGTCTGCTACTATTTACATTTCAGAGTCCTCAAACAGCTGCTCCATGTGTTCTGCCCAGGGATGGGACAGGATGGAGAGCACTCTCTACATCTCCATTTCAGAGTTGTTGGAAACTTGCTGGCAGATTTATTTTTACATTTTTCCATTTAATTTTTATTTTTGAGGCAAGGTCTTGCTCTGTCCCAGGCTGGAGTGTAGTGGCATGATAGTTCCCTGCAGCCTCAAATTCCTGGGCTCAAGTGATCCTCCCACCTCTGCCTCCTGAGTAGCTGTGACTACGGCTGCATGCCACCATGCCCAGCTAATGTTTTGGTTTTGGTTTGGTTTGGTTCGGTTTTTGTTTTCGTTTTGCTTTTTTTTTTTTTTTTTTTTTTTTTGGAGAAATAGGGTTTCACTATGTTGCCCAGGCTGGTCTCAAACTCTTGGCCTCAAGTGATCCTCCTGCCTTAGACTCCCAAAATACTGAGATTACAAGAGTGAGATTGCTGGTCAATTTTTAAGTTTTGTTATTGAAGAAGAAGCTGATAATTAATAGTCTTGGTTCAGTTAGATTTAATATTGAGGACACTCTTTTGGTAATTTTTAGTTTTACATATTTTCAAACTTCAAGAAAAGTTATAGAAATAGTACAAGAAACTCTCTTATACCATATAGCCAGACATATCAATTTTTTACATTTTGTTCATCTGCTACATCATTCTCTTTTTTCTCTCTGTCTAGATAGATAGATAGAGATAGATAATTTTTCCTGAATCATTGAAGACTAAATTGGGAACATCATGTCCATTTACCAGTAACTACTTCATGGTGTGTTTCCTGAGAACAAAGAAAATTCTCCTAGATAACTATAGTACAATTGTCAAAATCAAGTCATTTAATATTGATATAATATCATTATCTGATCCATAGTCTATATTCAAATTTCATCAATTGTATAAAGTCTTTTATAGCTGTAGGATTCATTTAAAGATCATGCATTTCATTTGTTACGTCTCTTTAATCTCCTTAGTCAGAAAGAGTTTTCTATCCCTTTCTTTGTCTTTCTTGATCTTGACTTTTTGAAGACAATGTTTAGCCAAATGTCCTTCAATTTGGGTTTGTTGATATTCCCTCGTGCTTGGAATCTGGTTAGGAATTGTTGGCAGAAATATAGTTGTATTCTTCTCAGTGAATCATATCAAAAGTCTCCTGATGTGAGTTTTTCCAAATATTGGACAACTTCTTTTCTTTTTTTTTTTTTTTTTTTGAGAGAGAGTCTCACTCTGTTGCCCATGCTGGAGTGCAGTGTCACGATCTCAGCTCACTGCAACCTCCGCCTCCTGGGTTCAAGTGATTCTCCTGCCTCAGTCTCCTGAGTAGCTAGGATTATAGGCACGTGCCACCACACCTGGCTAATTTTTGTAGTTTTAGTAGAGATGGGGTTTCACCATATTGGCCAGGCTGGTCTTGAACTCCTGACCTCAAGCGATCCGCCCACCTCGGCCCCCCGAAGTGCTAGGATTACAGCTGTGAGCCACCGTGCCTGGCCCGGACAACTTTGGTATTGGATGTTAACTTTTATAACTTGGTTATGGTGCCATCTACCAGAGTAACCAATTAAAAACTAACAGCGTTTCTGCCCAAGAACAAGTTTAGGGCAATTGTGGCTGCTTGGTCTTGTGAAACATTTTTCTCTTTCTTAGTTTAGGTTGTTGGTTGTTTTGACCTAACATCTAGGGAATGCACTATTTGCAATCTGCCTGGAATCAAAACGAGCCTTGGTTATTCTTCTGCTGTTTTGTGCTTGCTATTCCCAGCTGACAGTCGGGTCCAAACCTGGGTGGCAGTGAGCCTCTGCCAGCCACGACCCGGGCCACCAGTCATTCTGCATGCCTGTGGTACCCGAATGAATGGAGACTGACCAGCTCTGTGGGTGGGAAGGAAAAGGCTGCAGGATGACAGGGCACTCATTTTCATGGGAAAAAGTTTATCCCAGGCCTTACTTCTGGTTCTTGAAATAGTGAAGTGAGAAAAGGCTTTTTGAAGACGAATTTTAGCTAAAGAGCCATTCAAGGGGGTTCAGTTCCTGAAAGCATTCACATCCCCCATCTGCCTGGGTCTCTGCAGCTGTGTGGGGCAGGAGAGGGCCAGTGTGATCTCGCACAAGTTGTGGATGAATTAAGACAAGTAATCAATATTTCATTTCTATATTTATAACTCCATCGTAATGCAAGTCTGACAAAGCAAATGTCCATTAAGAAAAAAGAAAGAAAGCAATTGGCACCAAGGTGTTTCGCATGGTTTCCTGCATGTATTCACACTAATGTACTGAAGCCGCGTCCTCAGAAGAGTTCATTATATTCAGGTGGGCCCTGGTTGAGTGTAATTTCATTTCACTGCACACCTCAGCCATTAGTACCCAACTTACAGAGTTACTGACAGGAGCTGAAGAATCAGCGAGGACTGAGCCTATGCCAGGTGAAGAACTGTTGTCTGGAGTTTCATTTCCCCCGCAGCTTAAAACATTTAGAGGATGCGTAATGGATTCATCCTTCATTTTGATTTACTAATCTCAATATTTCAATGTATCTTTTTCAGAGGCTTAAGGGCCCCATTACAGCACTGTGATGGCAAGAGCCGTGAGCAGCTTGTAGTCCTGGGTTTTTCTAGCTTTCCTTTTCTATAGAATCCAGACATTTCAAAAAGAAAAAAGAAATTGACACGTAGCAACTGGAGTGAAAATGACTCAAGGTTGTGTAGTACTTTCTCCAGTTCCTGTTGCTCAAGAGTGATCAGAAGTTCTCCAGGATACATCTTCCTCCATGCAAACACCCAAACTTTTTTTTTTTTTTTTTGAGATGGAGTCTTGCTCTGTTGCTCAGGCTGTAGTGCAGTGGCGCCATCTCAGCTCACTGCAACCTCCCACGTTCAAGTGATTCTCCTGCCTCAGCCTCCCGAGTAGCTGGGATTATAGGCACGCACCACCACACTCGGCTAATTTTTGTATTTTTAGTAGAGACAGGGTTTCACCATGTTGGCCAGGCCGTGTCAAACTCCTGATCTCAGGTGATCTGCTCGCCTCAGCCTCCCAAAGTGCAGAGATTACAGGCATGAGCCAGTGTGCCCAGCCACAACACACAGGTGTTGTGTCCTGGGCCAGGTCATGTTGAGGATTGCCTTACTCAACATAGGGCACGTGGTCAGTTTTTATCAGTGTCACTCTGCCTTCTTTCTGTTCCTCACTCCTGATTCTATCCACTCCCACCAGGAATACATGTTTATACAAGTTTATAGAAATTGACATTCTCTTGTTTGTTTGTTTTATGCTTTGTCTGGTATTCCCACAGTACTTTCTTTTCTACACCCCCTTTCCCTTGTATCTGCACTCTCCATTCACTCCTCTCTTCCCTCCATATGTCTCTCCTGAGAATTTCTTAATTCTTTCCGCTCATCTGCAAGGGAGATGAAATATGCTCTAAACAAGGACCCAGTGACACCTGGCCGTCTCTGTTTTGGGAAGGTTCTGAGTTCTGGCCAGTTCCAGAAGGCTGAGGGTGGGGGCTGGCTGCAGACTTGGGCAGAAAGAAGTCGCCCTGCTGCAGTCACCCTGACACCTCACTTGCTTCTGGATTAATCTTGATGGTGGCTGGGGCAGTCACCCCCACAGTGTCTCTTCCTGAGATGGGTCTGACTGGCCTGGGTGCCTCAGCCCTAATTAAAGAGCAGGACAAGGAGGGTGCCAAGGAAGAGAGTCAGAGTCGGTTTGACTCTCAGAATTCTTCATCACCTTCCAGATCTCTGTGTAGCTTTCCAGCTTCCCACTTTTTTCCCTGAAGTACGCTTCCTGGTATTCTTTTTCTTTTCTGTATATTTAGAATGATAGACTCATCATACTTTGAAATTCGAGTAGGGCTGAATTTAGAGCTAATCTAATCGCCTATTTTGATAGAGGAAGAAATGAGACCCCAAAGAGGACACAGGAACATGAAACAGAGTGACAGAGAGAGTGTGAGGTTTAATGTCAGAAGGGCTGGGGTTCACATTTGGCTCCATGTACTTACTGCTAAGCCTCAGTTTCTCATCTGTAAAATGGGAGTGATGACATTGGCTATAGGAACTTTTGAAGACGAAATGCAGTAATGTGCATAGAGTGCCTGGCACAATCAATGGCACATAGTAGGTGCTTAAAAACTATTTTCTTTCTCTTTTCTTTCTTTTTTTGAGACAGAGTCTTGTTCTGTTGCCCAGGCTGGAGTGCAGTGGTGCAATCTCAGCTCACTGCAGCCTCTGCCTCCTGGGTTCAAGCAATTCTCATGTCACAGCCACTCGAGTAGCTGGGATTACAGGCATGCACCATCACACCAGGCTAACTTCTATTTTGGGTAGAGATGGGTTTTCTCCATGTTGGCCACACTGATCTTGAACTCCTGGCCTCAAATGATCTGCCTGCCTTTACCTCTCAAAGTGCTGGAATTATAGGCCTGAGCCACCGTGTTCGGCTCCTTTCTTTTTTTTCAGCACCTTCTCCAACCTCATCTTTGAATTCCTCCTTGTTTCTCCCCAGCATTTTCCTCTTAAGTGACTCTCCCATGAAACCGCCTTGCTTGTTTGTTCTCTTGCTTTCCACCACCTGGTTCTGTCTCCTTCCCAATTTCTCTTCCTGAGGAATCCACGATCCCACTCTTGGCTCCCTGCAGGTGTTCACTTCTGCCCATCTACCAGAACCCTCTCCACCAGAGTAACTTCTGGAAGCATTTCTTGATTCCTACAGCCCTCAAGCGACTTCCCTCTTTGAGCTTGCATCCCACTTCCCATCTCCATCTCGCTCATTGACTTGCTTCCCTCTGCCGGGTGTCATTAATCCCACATGCATGCATGTGTCATATCTCCTGAGCTAGACTGGAAGATTCTTGAGAGCTGGAACTACTCTATATATTATTTGCGTATTCCTTACCAGGTCTCATAATAACCTCTCTCACCTGGTAGATATGTAATAAATATTGATTGGTAGATTGATAGATTCCTATGGTTTTTTCCCCAAGACACCTTCTCTCCAACAGTTTCTTCAGGAAAGGGTACACATTTACATGAGTTGAATGTTTGCTTGCATATTATAGCTAGCAGAATGTGTCTAGGTAACAACATGCTAAGTAAAGGGTGCAACCCTTGCTTTTAGTGGCATGAAAACTTGCACTGCCATGGCTAACGGCAACGGAGATGCTATTGCCTCTGCAAATTGCTTCTTCCGTGTTTGCATCAGGGAAGCACAGAAGCTTGTGTCTGTGCTGATAACTCTCCCTTCCTTCTTGGAACACAAAGCCATTTCATATTTACCTGTGGGCTATCTCAGAGATGTATCCATCTTAAATCACTCAGGCTGTCCCAAGGAGGGGCTGAAGACTCCTCGCTGTGAGTTTTTCCAACCCTTCATCCCTTTCGCTTGAAGCCTTTCAGACTGAATTTACAAATGGGGTTTTAAACTGGATCACCTCAAGATGAATTTCCGTGCTCAGTCAGATGTTAGCAGTGCATTATTTGAGTTGTATAAAATAGGAGTTTAGTAAGGTTAATTTCTCCCTCCTCCCCACCTTAGGCTAATTATTGGAGAAAGTGTTTGCAGACCTGGAACTTCTCATAATTCATCCTGCCTTCTGTTTCTTTAGCATCGGGGCTCATAAATCTCTGTTTGCGATGACATAATCGGTTACCAGAGGAATGCGGTGGTACTGCCAGCTGAGATTTACAACTCCAGACTCTGAGGAAACCCAAAGAGACTCATTCCAAGAGATACAACCTGCCCTTTTCTTTCTTTACTGCAAGGGTTGATGTGTACAGACCCTCTCATGAGCAGGGGTAGCCACAACACACCAAATTAAGAGAACTTGAGCTGGGCACATTGGCTTGTACCTGTAGACCCAGCTACTTGGGAGGCTGAGGCAGGAGGATGGCTTGAGCTCAGGAGTTCAAGGCTGTGTTGACCCATGATCATGCTGCTGCTCTCCAACCTAGGTGAAAGAGTGAGATCCTGTCTAAAAAATAAAAATTAAAAAAATTAAAAAAGCACAAACTCTCTAAACTTCATGATGAAAATAGAAAATGAGAATACCCCAAGAGGAATTACGTGCTTCAGAATTTATCTATTAGAAGGCACAATGTTAAGAAGTATCAAATCAATATCATTCCCCTTAGAGTTCACTTACCTTTGAAACATAGCCAGAAATAATGTAATCTTCCATTTCTAATTTCTGCTTCCTTCCTCTCTTTATAGTGTCTGTGAATTTGCATATCTATGACATCTACATGTATTATGCATTTGAAAAATTTATATAAAGAAAGTGAGAATCACGGCACATTAGAACTCTAAAAACACTTAAAAGATTTAGTCCAATCCCTAGTTTTAGAGATGAAGGCACTGAGGTCTAAAAACATATCTGAGGTCCATTTACTGAAAGCAGAGTTATTGTCCCAGAAGGGATGGAATCCAGGCTCCTAGCCCCAGCCAAGCCTTCCTCGTGACACCGTGACCAGCCTACACATTAGCTAGACATCAGACCAAGAGACAGTTCCATTCATCTTGGCACGTTCCCATTAGTGGTTATGAGAATTCTATTATTAGAAAACAGCTAGTGTAAGTATTCTCATTTCAAACTCAGGAAATAGAAATGAAATTGAAAAGTATTTAAGTTCACTAAATAGAACATTTAGATGGTTCTAATGTCATCATCTCATCTTTAAAATGAGGGGGTTAACCGGATCATCCTTGGGTCATCCCCAACCGAAATACTCGAGAATTCTAAATCAAGCTGAATGTTTTCTGTGAGATTTACTCCTTTCCTCTCCTGGTCTATTCCTCCTTAACAATCTGAAACTTTTAATTTCCCCAAATATAAAATAGAGCTAATAATAATTTCCAAGCAGTGGTGACAGCAAATAAGATGATACACATAAGCACATTTAATCCCTTGAATAAAAAGCAATGTGAAGATGTGCAGTGAACTACTTGCAGCAGTTCAAAAATAGGAAGTAACTGTAGAATATAATCATCTCTAGATTAAGCACATGTGGGTTATTGTTGGTTTAGTGGATTATTGCTAGCAAATGTTCAATTTCAGGTTGACTCCCCTGCCACTCAGAATGCATCGGGATCAGTCGGGATGAACTCAGGGAAACACTAGCCACTTTTCATGTTTAACGAAACATGAAAATATTAATTATTATTAATTATTTTAATTATTTATATTATTAATTATTTATATTAATATTATTTATACTATATTTATATTTATATTATTATATATTATTATATTTATATTTATATTTATATTATATTATTTATATTAATATTATTTATATTATATTTATATTTATATTAATTATTTATATTATTAATTATTTAATTATTTATATTAATTAATATTATTAATAATAATATTAGAAAGGTAATCGGCTATTGTTTTGGAAATGCAGATTCCAAAGTACATCAGAACTATGCCATCATGGCATTTTACCTGCTGTTTTGGGTCATTTACATAACAGTTTCCTTCATTAGCAGGGGTCATCAAGGGCCAATCATAATACATTTTACAGAATTTAGAAAATGCCTTTCATGTATTATAATTGGTTTCCTCTTTATCATCTCACCTGCAAAAATGTCTGTAAAAAATTCTTAACATTGGTCCATGCTCTTAAATGAATGTGTCCTGGCTAGCTTTGTTATCTATTAAATAGATATGTTAGTTGCCATTGCGGACATGGCTGCAGTAGAGCGATCTATTAGGTTGGTAGAGAAGCAATTGCAGCTTTTGCCATTACTTTAATTCGAGGCAAAAACCTCAAATTAAAGGTTAAATTTTGCCAAATTCATTGGCAAAAATCGCAATTACTTTTGCACCAACCTGAGGAATCTGACTCAATATATCCCCATTGTCAGATGATGGTTTCTAATGTATAAATCCTCCAGCAAAGCGTACACGGCTAGTTGCAATGAACAAAGGCTTGCTTTAGGAAGAAACTCTCACGGACAGCATGCAGGGTGATTTTGACAGTGTAGGCAAGATCCTTTTAGGAAGCAAGGAAAGCGTGTGTATGGATTTATGTATGTGTGGGAGAACCCAGCTGTAGATAACAGTATCTTCATGTTATTTCTCTTGCCTATCATCCCTTGCCCATTATAAGGAAATTAATGTGATATTGTGTAAGGAATGGAAGTTTAAATGACTTAATATATAAAGTGAAATACTATTAAAGTATTATGCTTAATTCTGCACTTGAATCTTTAAAGGGGATAAAAACAAATAGAAGCTTTTTTGGAGCAGGGCAACCAGACCAGAAGAAACCACATCCTCTGAGGAACATTTAAGGAAATGGGAGAAGTTGTGTCTGGAGATGAGAGGCTCGGGAGGGATATATTAGGTGTCTTTAAATATTCGAGGCATTGTCATAAGGGAGAAAGACTTTAATTATTCTAGTTAATTTTTAGGGATACGGAAGGACAGATTTCAGCTTATAAGGAGTTTTTTGTTGTTTTTGTTTTGTTTTGTTTTGTTTTACTTTTTGGTTTGTTTGTTTGTTTGAAACAGAATTTTGCTCTGTCGCCCAGGCTGGAGTGCAGTGGCTCAATCTCAGCTCACTGCAACCTCTGCCTCCTGGGTTCAAGTGATTCTCCTGCTTCAGCCTCCCAAGTAGCTGGGGTTACAGGCACATGCCACCATGCCTGGCTAATTTGTGTATTTTTAGTACAGATGGAATTTCACCATGTTGGCCAGGCTGGTCTCAAACTCCTGACCCCCAGTTATCCACCTGCCTCAGCCTCCCCAAGTACCAGGATTACAGGCATGAGCCACTGCGCTTGGCCTAAGGATATATTTTCTAAGGATCAGAAAGATGGGAAGATTTGGTGGTCCGTGAGCCTCCAACTGTGGAGGAGTTTGGACCCCATGTGGCTGATGGCAGGTGAGAGAAGCCAATGCTGGCAAATGATTGGGTCAGGTGATCCCCAAGAGCTCTCTCAGTTTAGGGAGGTTATGATGTTAACAGAGTGACTTTGGCTAAATTACCACCTGGGTCTCCGTGATCTCACCTATAAAATGATAGATCTAGACTAACTCAGCAATTGTCAAACACTTTTTTCACAATGGTTCAACAAACTTCCTTTTTCTCTCCCTCCACCCCTGCCTACCTGCTCCTAAATGAAATCTTATGTAGAATTCCAACATAAAGGAAGTTCAAGGGAAATTTTAGTCTCTGGAAAAGGGAGTTGAAAGCCCTGAGCTCTTTCCCCTCGGCCTCCGGCCTTCCACTATACCTTTTCTTCCTCTTGGGCAACCTCTGAGTACCTCTGTGGAATCTGAGAATTACAATCTAAAAAACACAAGATTAGACCCACCACCGTGGCTCACCTTGTAATCCCAGCACTTTGGGAGGCTGAGGTGGGCGGATCACTTGATTTCAGGAGTTCGAGACCAGCCTGGCCAACATGGTGAAACCCCGTCTCTACCAAAAATACAAAAATTAGCTGGGTGTGGTGGCATGCACCTGTAATCCCAGCTATTGAGGAGGCTGAGGCAGGAGAATCGCTTGAACCCAGGAGGCGGACGTTGCAGTGAGCCGAGATCACGAGACTGCACCCTAGCCTGGGCAACAGAGTGAGACTTTGTCTAAAAAAAAAAAATAAATAAATAGATAAAAACTACAAGATTAAAAGCTTTCTAATATTCTTACCAGATCTGCACTTTTACTATTGTCATATAATTCTACTATTATTCTTTAGCCAGATTAATAAACATTAAAATTTCTTTTTCTACCTGTTGCAAGCTTGAGGCTTATAGAAAAGAAATTATGTTGCACAGTGGTTAAGATTATGAACTTCACTTAGAACCAGAAAAGCTTGGGTTCAAGTTTCTACTCTGTCTTATTAGTTTGGTGACAAAGGGCAACTTGCTTAGACTTTTTAAGCTTGCCGTTGTAGAGGTGGAACAAATACCCCCACCTTATGGAATCTGGGGGAGGATTAAAATGATCGTTATGTTTACAATGTGAAATAAGCCCTCAACGAGGTGGTTATTTCATTAATAAAAAGACCAACTAAAATGGAATGAAAAAAATTCTCACACATGGTGACAATTTCTTATCACTGGTAGTAAAAACTAGAAGTCAAAAATTTTATAACTACCTTCCAAAACTTGGCATAAGCCCATCTAAGGGAGGAAATCCAATGACATTGCTATCAGACCCCTCTGACTCTTCTGTGTGGCCTTAAACAAAATCCTCAGCTGGTTTAGGATGCTTTCCCATTAATCAAATGAGACTGCAGTATTAAAAAGATGCCCTGTGGGTGGATCACCTGAGGACAGGTGTTCGAGACCAGCCTGGCCAACATAGTGAAACCCCGTCTCCACTAAAAATACAAAAATTAGCCAGACATGGTGGCGAGCACCTGTAATCCCAGCTTCTTGGGGGGCTGAGGCAGGAGAATAGCTTGAACCTGGGAGGTGGAGGTTGCAGTGAGCTGAGATCACCCCATTGCACTCGTGCCTGGGAGTACAACAGAGTGAGACTCGGTCTCAAAAAAATAAAAAATAAATAAATTTAAAAGATGCCCTGAAGAAGCCAACAGAGTGAGACTCGGTCTCAAAAAAAATAAAAAATAAATAAATTTTAAAAGATGCCCTGAAGAAGGATTGGCGGTTCAGTTTATCCAAGAGAGCACTAAGTTTTGGGACTAATTTTCCAAAAGCCAAAAGCCTTCTTGGCAAAATCTCAGCGCTACCTCTTATAACCCTGCCAAACAGTCTTAGTGCTTTATTTTCTGTCTAGGGACCATCTATACTTTTTACCTAAAATGGAAGTGTATTTGTTCAGCAAACATTTGCTGCACACTTACTCTGTATAGAGTTTTAGAGGAAAACAAGGAAACAGAATAAATCATGTCTTTAAAAGGCTCACAGTTTAATTCAGAAACTTGCAGCCATACCTTAGAGTTAGGCTAAGAGGGTTCACAGTGACCTTGGTCCCTGCTACTCATCTTTCCTTCCTAGTAATTTCTCTTTGCATCCCTTCTTTGCTAAATTCTGGGGCTCCCTTGCTGCTCTCTGCCCAACTAAAGTAGCCTTTTGCATTCGTTTACATAGACATATCTTCTGATGTTCCATGCTCCAAAATGAATTCTTGTGTTTTTTTCCATATCCCTAATAAGGATTCCCATGCTACAGAGTCTGACCCTAAATGTGTAAAGAAAACAGTCTTACGTGGGGATAAGGCGAACAAGATTAATAGCCTTAATTCTCCCCTTTCCCACCTCTCACTTAGGGAGGATTTATGTTTTAAATAACCTTTACACATTTAAATTAATTAGTCTGAAACAGTGTCATTGGTGGGATGTGTGAGCAGGGTGCTTGAGTGTCGCTTTCTGTTCTGATCGTGTGCTGACCTTCATGTTAAACTGTGAAATCACACATCAGTATGGACTCATTGAATAGTTACATAGAAGGGCCTATCCAGAAACAAACAAACGAAAATTACATGGAGTATACATGGCTTCATAACATTTGAGGGCAAGCAAAATACAGAGAAACAAATCAAGGAAAAAGGTTTGTTGAGACAGACTCCCTGGGGTAGGAATGTTTTCACGTGGGTTTTCAAGGAGGTGACATCATATGCAAACCCGATCCCACTTTTTCTCCTTTCTTAGAAGTTCTGAAAGAGACATGAGAGTGCAGATATAGATGAAGATAGTCTGTCTAAGGATAATACCAAAGGTAAGTGTGCTTTGAGGTTTAAAATATTTGCTGGAAGCTATTTACTGACTGGTTACTAGGAGACAGCATGACTCATTGCTAACTTCCCCTCCGGGGCCAGCGTTCAGTCATTTATCACCTAGCACATTGGATCAAGACTGATAGAATCTTTAGAAAAAATTATGGAGTTCTCTATTCTAGTAAGGAAGCACTAAACTGTGGAAATAAAATGATCCCTGAAGATGAGGTCCACTGAGAAAGCATCCTGACACGTGTTCTGTATGTACTAACAGTCCAAGGATTAATGTGTGGTGGAGAGATATATACAAGATAAAATAGAAACAACGTACATATTAAACAACTGCACAAAACAATATTAAACCAACGTCAATAGTGACTACTGCATCTTCCCTGAGGACTTCCCCCCCCGACCCCCACCCCAGTTTCTGAATGAATATATTTACAGTATAACTCGGTATTCCTAATTTCCATGAAACCACACACTTAAATATTCCTTTAATAATCTTTCTAAAGATTCAAATAAGTAGAATAGATGAGTGTAGATTCTAAACAATCAGGTCTTCCAAGATAATTCATAAATTTAAATATAAATTCTAAGTTATATTTGGAAAATATTGTGGGTTGAATTGACATATGGGAAAAAATTAGTTAAATCATTTATACATTGCCCACAACCACAGGGGCATCATTATAATGTAAAATTTATTGGAAATTTTTTTTTTAAATAGACTCTCACTGTGTCACCTGGGCTAGAGCACAGTGGCATGATCACAGCTCACTGCACCCTCAACTTCCCAAGCTCAAGCCATCCTCCCACCTCAGCCTCCTGGGTAGCTGGGACTACAGGTGTGCACTACCATGCCCAGCTAATTATTATTACTATTATTTGTAAAGATGGGGTCTTAAAATGTTGCCCAGGCTGGTCTTGATTCCTGGGCTCAAGTGATCCTCCTACCTCAGCCTCCCAAAGTGGTGGGATTACAAGTGTGAGCCACTGTGCCCAGCCTCATTGGGAATTTTTACAAAGAAATGTCTTGACATATTTCCATAACAACATCAGAATTGTCAGAGACAAAGCCTAGATAATATAAACTTCATCTGATAGGAGAAGAAAAGTATTTAAATATCAAAAGAATGGGAAATGATGTTTATGCAGTTATGTTTGTGAGTGTGAGAGTGAGTGAGCGTGCAGCATATTGCAAAAATAAGCGAAAGGTGATGTGGCAAGAGCGTGTTTTGAAATATTTATTAAAGCTTTCACTCTGTGTTTTGCCTTGACCTTCGCCTGTTCAAAAAGATATCAAGGTCCGTGCTGTGGTAGGGTTCCCTACTGTAAAAGCTGTCAAAATTCTGAGTCCATTGAGAAGACTGGTGGCTTAAGAAAGAGTGCAAAGTGCAGATCTCTCATGGGGAGAGAAGAGAGAGAAAAAGACAGAGAAGGAGGGAGGGAGGAAAGAACAGGAGATTGCATTTTCTCAGAGCAATTAAGATTTCCCTAGTCCAGGCCAGGCACAGTGGCTCACGCCTGTAATCCCAGAAATTTGGGAGGCCAAGGCAGGTGGATCACCTCAGGTCAGGAGTTCAAGACTAGCCTGGCCAACATGGTGAATCCCCATCACTATTAAAAATACAAAAGTTAGCCAGGTGTGGTGGCGCATGCCTGTATTCCCAGCTACTCTGGAGGCTCAAGTAGGAGGATCACTTGAACCTGGGAGGTGGAGGTTACAGTGAGTCGAGATTGTGCCACTGCACTCCAGCCTGGGCAACAGAGTGAAACTGTCTCAAAAAAATAAAAAAGAAAAAGAAAAAAATTCCCTAGTCCAAGAGTATGAGGATCTCCTCCTGCTCCCTGAGGCCATGGCGGGACCTCAGGGAAGGTGAGTGTGTGATAAACCTGGGGAAGAGCCCCAAGACTCTTGGTCCCAAGCTTGGTACAGAAGCCCACAGAACAGAGATTACCGCGTGGCCAGGGACAATGTGCCTCTCAACAGTCATCAAACAGAGGGGCCTAGTCTACCCAATATCTTGACATGTCAGGCAGATCCCCAAGCCCTGCTCAAATCTGCTGAAGGTGGTGATAGAGAAACCTCAAGAATGGTCAAGCTTTTATTTCCTCCAGCCCAGTGGGAAAAGGGCTTAGAGAGGATATTACATTGATTTATGGAAAATAAAGCATCTGAGTTTATTGACTAAGATTTATACCTGCTACAAAAGTATGAATCCTTTTATCCTATACATACATATACACATATATACTAGAGGGCACATGCTACTGAGACATATTCCTTGCGTTCAGATTTTGCAACACTAACTAGCTGCATGTGATTTTAAGGAGTTTCTTAACCTCACTGGCCTCAGTTTCTGTGAAACAAATTAATCATAGCACCAATTTCACATGGTTGTTGTAAGAATGAGATGAGATCATCTGTATCTTTGGCACAGAACAAAGGCTCAACAATGATAAGCTATCATAATAATAATTATTATTATTTATTTTTCTTCCATAAATGTCCCAGTCACTACCTAAATGTGAAGGAGAGGTCTAGTCCTAAAAAAAGGTTTCTATTGACAGCTCAAGTTATTTGTGGATTTTCTTTCATCATAGCCTTAAGAAATAAACAAATAGACAAAAGTCTCTGTTTTTCTTTGGCCCTTAGGTGACCACTAAATTACACGTGAAACAAAACATGTTCAAGAGAAATGTCCCTGGAAGAAAGGAATTTTTCCTGGATCTTAAATAGCGAGTTTCTTGAATCCTAAATAAGGGTACTGTCATGCCTCTGCCAAGTAGGAATGTCAGTATGGGGGTAGGAAGTCCAGCTGTATCCTCCCATCAAATGGAATTAGTTGGATTCCTGATGCTAAGGGTTCCCATGGGCTCTTCATATGACAGATAAGAGGACGAGGGGGACAAAGAATTATTATTTATAAATAACATACTAGAGTGCCTGAGGTTAGCCAACCTTAAATTCAATGTTCAAAGTTTGGAGCAGGTGTCTACAAACTTTTATCCCTAAGCCACACTAAGAGGACTATTTATGAAACACATCTGTATCCTTGGATGGCTATGACAATTGGTAATGGTCATTGGGGTATTATATGAAATCTGTTTGGTCTTTGTTCCCAGTTCCTGACATGGGGTTCCAAAAACCCCTGGAATTTTCTGAGTGATAGGACTATCTTTTGTTATTTATAATGAAGCCACTTGATCACTTTCTGAGTTTATGGTAATGAGGTTACGTAGGGTGGCACCCCTAGATAGTCTCTGTATGGAGCCAGTCAACAGAAAGACAAGGTGATTAGAGGATTAGAAGGTTGGAGCTGTCAGCCCCACCTACTGATTGCTGGTGGGTTGGTGGGGGGCAAATAGAAATCAAGCTTCATAAAAACTTGAACAACAAGATTTGGTGAGTTTCCGGTGGCTGAATACGGGGAGGTACTGGGAGGGTGGAGCCCCAGAGACGGGGTGGAAGTTATGCACTCCCATAACTCACGGTATCCATCTCTTCCTCAGCTGTTTATTTGTATCCTTTGTAATATCCTTTATAACAAACTGATGAACATAAGTAAGTGTGTTTCCCTGAGTGCTGTGAGCCATCCTAGCAAATTAAACCAATGGAGGGAGTAGTAGGACCCCCGATTTATAGACAGTTGGTCAGAAGCACAGGTGACAATGTACTTGCAATTGGTGTCTAAAGTCGGGGCAGCCTGAGCCTTTAACCTGTGGAGTCTGACACCATTTCCAGGTAGATAGTGTCACATTGAATTAAATTATAGGACACCCAGTTGGTGTCCACTGAAGAATTGCTTAGTGTGTGGGGAAAAATCCTCACACATCTGGTCTGAGAAATATTCTGGGTTCACTATGAGTGGATGTATGTGGAAGGAGACAGGGACATGTGACCACCCATCCATGCAACACAGCACAGTAGGTGTTCACTGAGGTACAGGCATACCTCATTTTATCGTACTTTGCATTATAGTGCTTCACAAATATTGCATTAAAAAAATATGAATCGAGGGTTTGTGACAACTCTGCACTGAGCACATTGATCGGCACCATTTTTCCAACAGCAGATGCTCACTTCATATCTCTGAATCACATTTTTGCAATTCTCCCAATATTTTAAACTTTTTCATTATTATTGTATCTGTTATGGTGCTCTGTGATTAATGATCTTTGATGTCAGTTACTATTGTAATTGTTTTGGGGTTCCACAAACTGTGCCCATCTAAGATGGTGCACTTAATTGATAAATGTTCTGTTTGTTCTGATTGCTTCACTAACTGGCCATTCCCTGTCTCTCTTCCTCTCCTAGAGTCTATTTCAGAAGACACAACAATACTGAAATTAGGCCAAATAATAACCTTCCAGTGGTCTCTAAGTGTTCAAGTGAAAGGAAGAGTAACACATCTCTCACTTGAAGTCAAAAGCAGAAATCATTCGGCTTGTTGAGGAAGGCATATGGAAAGCTGAGATAGGCTGAAAGCTAGGCCTCTTGGGACAAACAGCCAAGTTTTGAGGGCAAAGGAAAATTCTTGAGGGGAATTAAAAGTGCTACTCCAGTGAACCCACAAAGGATAAGAAAGTGAACTGGTCTTACTGCTGATATGGAGAAAGTTTGATTTGTCTGGATAGAAGATCAAACCAGTCACAACATTCCTGTAAACCAAAGCCTAATCCAGAGCAATGTCTCAACTCCTTCAATTCCATGAAGGCTGAGAGAGGCCAGGAGGCTGCAGAAGAAAAGCTGGAAGCTAACAGAAGTTGGATTGTTATGTTTAAGGAAAGAAGCCATCTCCATAACCCAAAAGTGTGAAGTAAAGCAGCAAGTGCTGATGGAGAAGCTGCAGCAAGTTATCCAGAAGATCTAGCTAAGATCATTGATGAAGGTGGATACACTAAACAGCAGATTTTCAATGTAAACAAAACAGCCTTCTATTAGAAGATGCCATTGAGGACTTTCATGGCTCGAGAGGAAAAGTCAATGCCTGGCTTCAAAGCTTCAAAGGACAGGCTGATTCTCTTGTTAGGGGCTAATGAAGCTGGTGACTTTGAGTTAAAGCCAATGCTCACTGATCATTCTGAAAATCATAAGACCCTTAAAATTATGCTAAATTTACTTTGCCTATGTTCTAGAAATGAAGCAACAAAGCGTGAATGATACCACATCTGTGTACAGCATGGTTTCCTAAATATCTTAAGCCCACTGTTGAGACCTGCTGCTCAGAAAAAAATATTCCTTTCAAAATATTATTGCTCATTGACAATGCACCTGATCACTCAAGAGCTCTGGAAGAGATGTACAAGGAGATGAGCGTTGTTTTCATTCTGGGTAACACAACATCCATTCTGTAGATCATGAATCAAAGAGTAATTTTGACTTTCAAGTCTTATTATTTAAGAAATACATTTTGTAAGGCTATAGCTGCCATAGAGAGTGATTCCTCTGATGAATCCAGGCAAAATAAATTGGAAACCTTCTGGAAAAGATTCACCATTCTAGATGCCATTAAGAACATTCATGATTCACAGGAGGAAATCAAAATATCAATATTAATAGGAGTTTTGAAGAAGGTGATTCCAACCCTTATGGATGACTTTGAGGGGTTCAAGACTTGAGTAGAGGAAGTGACTGCAGATGTGGTGGGAATATCAAGGGAGCTAGAATTACAAATGCAGCAAGAAGATGTCATTGAATTGCTGCAATTTCATAATCAAATTTGAATAGATGACAAGTTGCTTCTTATGGATGAGCAAAGAAAGTGGTTTCTTGAGATGGTATGTACTCCTGGTGAAGATGCAGTGAGCATTGGTCAAACTACAACAAAGGCTTTAGAATATTCCATAAACTAAGCTGAGAAGCAGAGACAGAGTATGAGAGGATTGACTCTAATGTTAAATAAAGTTCTGCTGTGGGTAAAATACTATCCAACATCTTCTCATGCTACAGGGAAATCTTTCATGGAAGAAAGAGCCAATCGATGTGGCAAACTTCACCATTGTCTTATTTTAAGAACTTGCCACAGCCATCTCAAACTTCAGTAATGACCACTCTGATCAGTCAACAGCCATCAACATCGAGGCAAGACCCTTCACTAGCAAATAATTGTTGAAAGCTCAGATTATTATTAGCATTTTTAACAATAAAGCATTTTTTTCTTTAAGGTATGTGCATTGTTTTTCTAGACATAATGATAATGCACACTTAATAGACCACAGTACAGTGTAAGCATAAATTTCGTACACACTGGGAAACCCAAAAAATTCATGTGACTTGCTTTATTGGGACAGGTTGAGACTGCACTTGCAGTATCTCTGAGGTATATTCATGAATGGCCTTTTTGACCCCATTTCTTTAAGTGTTCTGTCTGAGTTACACAAACTATGGGTTCTCAACTCTGCTTGGAGCAGTTAGGATTCTCTTTAATGTACCCCTACTTTGCTCCATCCCTGCGGTTTCTGCCTGTCTCTTGATCTCTCAGCGTCTCTTACTCGGCACCTCCAAGAGGTATTGGGGCATGACGTCTTGTAGTTTGGGCCTATTGAGCTGTCTAAGCTCTTACTTTCCCACCATGTAGGAGACTCCAGGCCGAAGCAGAAACACAGGACCAGCCCACCTTCCTTGGACAGCTCTTGTATCCTTCCATCAAGCAATATCACTCTACTCAAAGAAACATTACATCTCAAGATGGGAAATGTGGTCCTGGCACCTTGGAAGATAGAAAGGTGACAAGGTCCTGTCCTTGGCAGAGGTTAGAGCCTCACCAGGGAGTTGGCTGTGACATAAGGTGTCTCAGTGGCAAATGGCACAGAAGGGTTAAAATTGATAGTCATAGTTTGCATGAGATGAACTATGAGAAGGGAGGTAAACTCAGAGGCTCAAGAAGAAGCCTCTCTGAGAGAATTAGGCTTGGAAAAAGAAGTAGGATTTTGCTTCTCTGGGTCGGGGAGGATGAGGGTGAGGAAAACCATGAGGTTGTAAAAGAAGTGTCTGTGAGGCTTAATTCCTGTCTCGTAGTTCCCACAGAAAACGATAGCAGGGGAGACAGCAGCTGAATGGTAGTCAAGACATAGTCTACTTTTGGGTTCTTTGAAAACAGCGCATGATGTAGAAATAGACCCACATGGTAGCCTAGAAGAACAATCCCAGAGGGGTGGGGCCTGAGACACCGGGAGCCCCAAGCCCACTGGGACTCGTTACTTTCCGGTGGTCACTGCAACACATTACCACAAACCAGGTGGCTTAAAATAACAAATACTTTCTCTCTCACAGTTCTGGAGGCCAGAAGTCCAAAAAGCAGTTTCACTGTGTTGAAACCAAGGTATCAGCAGGGCTATGCACCCTACTGAGCTCTAAGGGAGAATCTGTTCCTTGCCTCTTTGCACTTCTCGAGATGGCTGTCATTCCTTGGCTTGTGGGGGCATCTGTCTAGTCTCTGCCTCCGTGGTCACATCACCTTCTCTGTGTGTCTGTGCATAGAATCTTCCTCTGCTTCCTTTTTTTTTTTTTTTTTTCAAGGTGGAGTCTTTCTCTGTCACCTAGGCTAGAGTGCAGTGGCCTGATCTCAGCTCACTGCAACCTCTGCCTCCCGAGTAGACAACAGGCGCATGCCACTACATCTGGCTAATTTTTGTATTTTTTGTAGAGATGGGATTTTGCCATGTTGCCCAGACTGGTCTCTAACTCCTAGGCTCAAGTAACCCTTCTGCCCCCACCTCCCAAAGTGCTGGGATTACAGGCCTGAGTCACTGCACCCAGCCTCTGGCTCTCTCTTACAAGGAAATATGATGGCATTTAAGGCTCATATGGAAATTGAGTGCAATCTCCCCTTCTCAAGATCATTACTTAATCAATCTGCAAAGACCCTTTATTTATTTTTTTTAATTGTCATATAAGGTAACATTCATAGGTTCCAGGGACTAGGATACAGATGTCTTTGTGAGGGGTGCATTTTTCAGCCTACCACAGGGCTTGTCTTTATATAGAGTGCCTTGAATTTCTCAGCAGTGATTCAATAGTGCTTACTTACCCCACAGGGTTCTGATCCTCCCCAACTTGTACTGTCCCATCCTTACCTCTGGCCTGTCTAAAACTAGTGCAGATGCCAGCCACCAGCCTTGACAAAGTTTTCTTCTCAAACAAAAATAAATGGTTCTTCTTCCAATTCTTACCAATTTCATTAAAAAAACGTAGAGGAACTGGTTAGGTCTTCGTAGTCAATCCATGTCTGATTGTGCATGAGAAAGTACTAAAGCTTTATGAAGGGACGACCATTTGGAAATGCTTTTAGAAATTCAAATACAAAGACTTATGATTGCCTGACATTGATTTCACACCCCCATCGACCAATTCCCACTTTTATCTTTGTTCCTTGTTTTCTTCATTTTAATGTATTCCATCTTACAATTGTAATAAGGTACCCAAGCTGTGCATTTCAGGGTCATTATTGCATTTCTTAGGAAGTTAAAGCCCCCATCCTTTGACCTTATGCTTTCTAATACCACCCAAGGTGTGACATAATTGCCCACAAATGCGCAGTCTGTCATGTCTTATTGCTCAAATGAAACCCACTTCCACAGTAGGACGAAAGAGAGGCTGGTAGAGCTCCTGCTATTTGCATCAGCACTTGTCCTCAGGAAATGCGAAATCTTGGCACTGAACGAAAGTGTAAAAATGACAAATTTGCCATCTAATATGGACCACTGCACTCACAAGACTGCAACTCCTTACATTAATGGAGATTAGGATATAACTTTTTTAATTTGGAGCCTCATTACACAGTATAAATAAAAATAGAGCCCCAACTATATCATCTTTAATTGCCTCTAGACAGAATGCTGATTATCTACTGAGGGTCTCGGCCATGTGTTTCTGAGGAACCAGCAGAGTTTGTTCCCTGCTTTGAAAGGAAAATCTGAAAAGATATGTGGGTATCATTAACAGAGGCCAGGAAGCTAGATGTTTGCAAACATTCCAGCTAACATTCCAAAGGAAGAAAATTCACGAACAAAAATATGATGATACTGTCAAAGTGATGAGTTCATGGGTATGAAGGCGGAGGAATGATGAACATTCACCCATCTAAATGGAAAGAGCCATTTACTTCTACTTAGCGTTCCTGTTATTAAGAGTTTGAAAATAGCTGCAGTTTTCACTCCCAGCCTGGCAGAGACCCAGAGAGAGATGCTGATATTCAAAGCTGTGATAGCTGAGTCTTTCAGCATCCCTTGGTACAACTGATTAAAGCAATTGATCAATACCAAACTTTGCGAAAAACTAGTGTGGGTATGTTGCAGACGACGTCCCATGAATAAATAACTCAGATAATGGCATTTGTCTTACTATCAAGCTCATCTATAATTTAGCAAGTATAATACCCATTAAAAGAACACCTAGGATGATCACTGCCAAAATAAAGAGTTAATTGGTTTCTATCTTCTGGGAAGTCTCTCAAATAAGATAAGGAGGGAAAAGTGGCTACCAATTGTAATAATGAATGAAAAGTAGCCCCTAAGCCATTCATTCCCCTATCTGCAGCAAGACTTTCCTTCAATAGCATTTCAAATAGCGTCTTTTTGATCCAACTCCTACCACTCAATAGAAAGTTTTAGAGAGGTCTTTTTCTTTTCCACATAGGGATCAAATCTGTTTTAGAAAAATGTAATTTAGTGCTTTAAATAAATTAATTAACTGAGCACTAAATACAGGAATATAAATAAATTCCTCTTGGGATTGAAATTTTTTTTGTAATATAAATGAAGCATTCTAGTAATAAGTCGCTCCTCTATGTTCCGGCTGGTACCGGCTTCAGTTATAATGGGATAATAGTATCACGTTCTCATGGCTTCAAGACTTTGGAATAGTCAAGGGGGTAAGAGAACTCAGGATCTACTCTAGAGTGAGAGTAATGATGAGACTACATCAGAAAAGGCAGGAAAATAGAAATGATGTGATTGAGGCCCATACTATCCCCTGGAGAAGGTATCCCTGCTTTACAGCTAAATAAATTAGACACGAGGAAATCAAAGAGATTTGAACAAGGTTCCTATCACAATCCCAGGCAGCAAGTTTACAACCAGATGATTTCGTGGTTTCTAAATTTTGAAGGGATAATGCTAGTCATAGGCCATGCATCGGAGGCTGAGAAGCTTATTACAGGATAAAAAAAAAAAAAAGATGAGATCCTTGTCAGAGTATCGATTGGCATCAACTAGTTGATCTGTCATTGGATTTTTTTGAGCACTTTCCAGTCACATGGATTGGGTTGGAGTGTATGAAAATCATTGTTGAACATTATCATCTACAAAGACTTATTTGGGAGAAAATAATGTCTTTCAAATAGTGTCCATGCTTATAGTCCATCAGTAATTGCTGTATAAAATAAACTTGAGCATGTTCCTAATGTCCTCTAGAGATGCTGTAAGTACCGTTTGCTAGTATTTATGGTCTGCAATCAAACAGGAGTCAAGGCCATAAATCATTACCCTGAATATAATATTTTTGTTTCATGAAAGTCTGAGCTTTCAACCCCAAAGCAACAAATCAGTCCCCTCCTTATTGAGCCTGTCACAGCCCCATCCTTGAGTACGACCACATTTATTACCATTGTCAGCTGCCTCGTGTGAAAGAACAGGAAGGAGGGAAGGAGAATATAAATATAAATTGAAAAGCAGTGCTTTTGGGGGATGGCCTGGCTGAGGGGAGAGGTAACATAACATGGAGGCTTTCACCCCCGGGTCACATAGTTGATGGCCCGTGCACTGAAGTGGTGATCAAGTTTCCACGTCACCAAGAATCCGGCTGTTAACTGTCACCAGGGCTGCAAGGCTGGACACAAGGGCAAAGTGCTCAGAGGAGTTGAATGCTGAACTTTCAGCCTTTTGACTGACCCTTAAAGCACTTTGGGCTTCTCTGAGGACAAGCCTGTTTCTCAAGGACCTGCCATTTATTATCTTCCAAGGGAAGTTTGAGATACCAGAGATGGGGAGATATGAGCTTGCTTGTAGAGGAAGGATTTCACCTCTAGGGCTTTGTCTTTGACAGATGTGATGAAACCCTAAAAATGCTTCTTCTAAAATAAGAAACTGCTGCTCTCACTCACATAGAGAAAACACCATCAGAACTCCGCCTTCCAGACAGCAATGCCATCAAAAAAGTCCAGAAGCCAGATTTCCAAAGGGAAAAGCCAAGCCTCTAACTGAGACCTGGATGATGGTGAACAATATTAATAAGACACTGACAGAGACACAGAAGAAAGTTTGTCCAAGTGTAGAGCTTTTCTTTGAAGTCTCAGTGAAATCACTGTCTTTTGGGGGATATCTTCTTCATACTTATATGTTTATAAGAATGTTTATAAGACCAGGAATGGTCTTATAGAATGTTTATAAGACCGGGAAAAGACCAAGACCTCTGCTGATAACCTAGATGTAGATGAAGTGAAATACCTTTTGTTTTCATCTTCCTCCTTCAAAAAATAAACTCTAATGTGGACATAGGGTTTTACTAAGTATTTACTGCATAAATGGACATTAATGCAGCAGTGCAGACAATATCAGAATGCAGAAGATAGACACAGTCTATCATTCAGGGATGCACACCCAGAGATTCTCTCAGAATCCTTTGCCCTATTCATTTGTTGTCCTTCTTTTTCAACTGAAATGGTCTTCAATAACATGGCTAAGGAATTAATTTCCTTTGATTCTGTTTTAAGTTATTTTGATAATACTCATTTAAAAGTCTCAAGTGAACCAGAAAACCCAGTCCTCACCAAAAACTTGAACAGAATAGTTTAACTTACAAAACACTATTTGTACTTTAGTTTTGCTCCAATGTGGTTCTAATCATTGCACTTATAGCACTCTGCTTAAGGCTGATCTAGCCTTAGCTATATAAAAAATTCAAACACCATTTATGTACTTATAAAACCAAAAGCCAACGTCTTTCTCCTTCTAATCTTCCAAGAGACATATTGCTCTTATTTCTTCAAGAAAAAAAGTAGAGACAGAGTATTGGTGTTTAATGAAAATTGGATCAGAGCAAAGAATGCTAAATTGTTGCTGGATTTGTGTGATGTCAGTACACACCATTAATCTTCATGCCTCAGCTTCTCCATTTGAAATAGAGGGCAAGCTATTTCATAGCGATGGGTTAGGGATTAAAGTATAGGTATATGGCATGCAGAATGCACACACTAATCCCTCTCTTTAACTCGACGTCAGACAGACCCTTATTAGGGAGCTGTGTTTTGCTTGGAGTTTAACTAAAATGAATTATGGAGAGTTCAAGCATAATTCAGAAAGGACAGTGAAGATGATTCAATGCCTTGGAAATAAGATCCATGCAAAAAACACTAAAGAAATTGGGCATGTTGAGGTGGTAGAAAGATGACTGTGAAGGTGAAGGTAAGCCCTGGTGGCAAACAGAATTCATACATGGTATAATGTCATATGCAGAAATTCAACACGCATCATTCCCTCTTGTAGAGTTACCTTAGGAAATTGTCAGATGCTCTTCAGTACCTGATGACAGTTGAACAAACAGAGACTGGAGAGATTTAAGTTACTTTTCTACATTCGTGCAAGCAGTTAAATGGCAAAGCTAAGACATGGATGCAAGCTCTGTCTGACGCCCCAAACCATGCTCTATGGTGAGGATTAATGGAGTTAAAATATATACAAAACTTGCTATGGTGTCTGGAGCACAGTTCATTCTCAACAAGTGACAATGATTACCTTTTAGAACTTCACCATTTATTAGCCCCTTTAGTTTGAGGCATTACTTTTACTAGGTGTCTGTCTACCTGACCATCCTTTCTGAGTGTAATGAAACTAGTAATTACAAAAACCAAGAAATTAGAAACAGAAATGGAACGGACAAAGGTAGTTACTGTAGAATATTGGGGGAGACAGCCTGCTGCAAAACTTTTCAAGGCGGCATGTTCACTTTGGCTAAGCTGTTGTTGTGGTTGTGTTCCCTGTTCTCTTTACAGTTGATCCTTCAACAACACAGATTTGAACTACGTGGGTCCACTTACACGTGGATCCACTTATACATCGATTTTCTTCTACCTCTGCCACCCCGAGACAGCAAGACCAACCCCTCCTCTTCCTCCTACTCAGCCTACTCAACATGAAGACACTGAGGATGAAGGCCTTCATTTAACAAATTGTGAATAGGTTTTCTCTTCCTTATGATTTTCTTAATGTTATTTTCTTTCATCTAGCTCATTTTATTGTAAGAATACAGTATAGATTACATATAACATACAAAATAAGTGTTATTTAACTGTTTATGTTATTGGTAAAGCTATTACCAATAACGTTGGCTATTAGTTACATTTTGTGGGAGTCAAAAGTTATACACAAATTTTTGGCTGGGCATGGTAGCTCACATCTGTAATCCCAGCACTTTAAGAGGCCCAGGGGGGCAGTTCACTTGAGGTCAGGAGTTCAAGACCAGCTTGGCCAACATGGTGAAACACCGTCTCTGCTAAAAATACAAAAAACTTAGCTGGGTGTGGTGGCACTTACCTGTAATCCCAATTACTTGGGAGGCTGAGGCAGGAGAATTTCTTGAACCTGGGAGGTGGAGGTTGCAGTGAGCCAAGGTTGCACCAGCACACTCCAGCCTCGGAAACAGAGCAAGACTCCATCTCAAAAAAAAAAAAAAGTTACACACAAATTTTTGACTGAGTTGGGGGTTGGTATTCCAACCCATGCATTGTTCAAGGGGCAGTTGTACTTCTTTTAGTTATTGTGCTAAATACAATAGGTTTTTTTTGCGGGGGGATACTTTAGCAACTTGCTGTGAATATTTTTATATTATAAGACAATTTACACTTTTTATTTACATAAGTCATATTTAAAAGTTTTTGCATATATATATGTATACGAATGTATTTGATATTTCCTGGAATATTCCTCAAGAAACATGTAGACTAGAGTACTCCAAGCACAAATTTCAAAAACAAACAAACAAAATCCCTACATGAACAAAATGCAAGATCTTCAAAGGGCTGGGGGTTCTGTTCCTTCTCTCTATTCTGTCACTGTGTATGTATTTTGAGCCCTGGATAAGATTTTTATGATTCAGCAGATAAAATCAGACAGCAAGAATAATTGTTCTCAATCTTAAGACTGTTTAGGAAGTGAAAAGAAGGTGGTTTTTTAGCTAACCAAGATCCAGGCAATGGAGAGTCTTCCAGATTGAAATCACAGTACCCAGTAAGCCTGAGAACTACAGTGAAGATGCTGAAAGATCAGGAGGCAGTCTGTTATTCCAAGACTGCCAGCGATAAAAAAGTGAAGCCAAAGAAGTCTAAAGGAGCTTGTCAGTGGAAGGTTGAATGTTTTCCCCTTAAATTCAACACTTCTACAACTCCACTGTAAGTCCACTTTAATGAATTCATTCTTTTGAGGGTTGCCAACATCATACCAGCAACAAATGTGAAGAATTCCAAAGAGATTGATATTCAGCTACTCTAGATTTCTCCTTTCTCACTGAGGTCTGAGTCCCATAGCTAACTCCCTACTTCCATGTTGATGCAATGGCTAAGTCTCCAAGCTGACAACACAATAGGTCAATTTATTCAATCAATGTAGTCAATCAACTTGAAAGTTCAGTGGGAACTGACACATTGATTGAATTCACCTGTAAATTAAGTCAAAATGTTCAAACATGTATATGCCTTCTGTTGAGGCTCTGAGTCTTAATAGATGAATGTCAAGGCTGGGTTCCAATTTTAATTTGCTTCTAAATGAAGGTTGGTGCTCTTTCAACATTAAGTGATAATAGTTATTGAGATTGCAGTAATTATGCTTTGCACAGCTTTAAAGTTATGAGAGTATCATTTTATTTGCTAAATAGTGTTGTTTTATTCTGCATGTTTACATTTACCAGAGCAAATACAGAGAGCTTTGAAGGTACGTGATATCTCTTGGGACACCCATGGAAAATGAGGTACTGTGTCTCATAAGACATTCTTGGCAAACTCAGAACGTAAACCAAAAAAAAAAAATCCATATGGTGCACAACATCTCTCAGATGAAAAATAAGGCTTCTCAAGGAAGGAGCCTTGGGGGATTCTGAAGTCAAATTGCAAGGAACAAATGTGCTATTTTAATTTTGGCCTTAAAACTTCCTCTCCTGGAATGGTCTCAATATCACAATCTCTGCTCAACAGCACTCTCTAAGCTACAAACTCCCGTTGTTTTCTGGTTTGCTGTTCTTCAGAAAAAAAAAAAAATCATCAGAGCTCTGCATGAGATCTGCAACCCCTCCCACATCAATCTTAGGAAGCCCAAGAACATTCTATAACTTAGTTCCCAAACAGGCCACAAGCAGATGGAATTCTCCATGAGAAAGATGGTTTCTTTTCTTTCTCTCTCCCCTGACACCCTCCTCCTTTTTAACTTCAAAGGTGTTTCCCTGGGCTTCCCACTGCTCAGATATGTGTGATTCTCTCCCAGCACCCTTTCCTCCTCAGGCACCTGCTTCCCCCATGGAGGGGGACGTTGTCCAGTAGCTTGGAGTGGACCTCTGTTGTCCTCCCACACCTGGGAAATGCACGTCTCCTTCCCAATGCCTGGCGCGGCCAAGGCCATGGGAGGAGTGCATTGAAAGTCTACATCCAGTGAAGACAATTTGTCAGTCTTCATTATCAAAAGCTGTGTGGCACCAACACTGGAGTTAAGGGTCAGTGTGGCTTCCAATTAAAACTCCCTATTGAAGATGGATTTATGTTTGGTCCATTTCAAAACACATTGGGCTGCAACTTATCATTGAAGTTGTCAGACTGAAAGCACTTTCCTTTTTTAGTGCTTCAAGGGTTTAAAAGCCATTAATTCGTTTTGTTTAAGATATAAAGACATAAACGAATGAGGGTTTTTTTTTTCTTTTCTTTTTAAGGAGGAAAAAACAACCCACCTTGGTCCAGATGTGTTCTGGATACACTGAAACATTTCGAATGTGGGTCAAATTGACAGGGTTTTTATCTTATATATTGAGCATTTCTGTTTTTAGTGAGTTTACCGTGGGAATGTTATGGTGAAAGACAAGGAGAGACTCTTTTAGATGATCCTCAAAGTCACATGTTGGGAATTTTGAACAGAGCCCAAGTTGTTCAGGGGTGAGTTACTTTACTAAAAGAAAAAAAAATGACTTTCTGTTTTTAAGGGTAAGAAATATGTATTCTTAAACATCTTAGACATGAAATCAAATTCATGTTGAGACATTTTGATGATGTCAGCACAAATAAATCAATTACTTTAAGAAAGGAAATTCCTAGTACATACCTATAGTTTAAAAAAAAAAGAGAAGGGAAGCAGTGGAAAAGGACAAAATGTTTGAGGGGAGTATCCTGGCAAAACAGATTCAAGTCTGGGGATAATCTTTGTTTATAATAAATAAAAATTGAAAAGGAAAGGAGACACTATCAAGATAAGAGTATGTCTCTTGCCAAGAAAGACCCAAATGTTTCAAATAGAACATGTCTTAGCTCATTTATCTTGGCTCATATCATCCTTTGGGATTCCTCTAATCACAGTTTGTTGCTTTTTAGAGGGAGTCCCGGCTGAAGTCTTGTTTAGTGAACAATGAAAATCTTTTAGATTTCTTATCTCATGTTGACAGCAGTAAGTTGATTCTTCACTACAAACCCATTCTTGCCTCTTTACCCCCAAGTCACAACTTGAGGAAAAATCAATTAAGCCCACTTACTCCATCTATTTAGCCAGATCCACTAACTGTGAAATGCAGAGTCCCAGCATTCACAATTCCCATTGGGCAACCTTGAGATGGAGGGAGGAGGACGTGGTTAATGCAGTTATTAGAGTCATGAACCAGCACTACTTTGCAGCCCAGGCAAACCCTGAGCAGACCAAGAGCCCCAAAGCCCAAAATATAGCAGTAGGATGTGGGGCATCTAACCCTACTTTCTTGTCCCAACTCAGGATCCTTGACATCACTTGGACAGACTCTGGAATAATAAAGATCCCCAGTTCTTGCCCTCTAACCACATAGGTGTTACAGGGAGTATAAAAATGATCTCTATTGTGTTAGGAGAACTTGGAGATCTTCCCAAAGCCTCAGAGAAACAACTTTAAATGTCATAATGCGAATGGAGAAGTTTCCTTTTGAAACCAGCTTTAATACTAGAAATGCCACTGAGTTTTACAGCAGCCTGTCATGATTAAGCACATTTAGTAATAATAAAATGATAACAATAGATAGTTTATTGAATCGAATTTACCACTTGTGCAATGCACAGAATGCGAGCCACTTGACAGAGTTGATCTTGCCTAAGCCTCACTACGGGTTCTATTTTATAATTATTTTTATTTATTTATTTATTTTTTTGAGACAGAGTTTCACTCTGTCACTCAGGCTGAAGTGCAATGGCTTGATCTCGGCTCACTGCAACCTCCGCCTCCCAGGTTCAAGCGATTCTCATGCCTCAGCCTCCCAAGTAGCTGGGACTACAGGCGTATGCCACCACACCAGGGTAATTTTTGTATTTTTAGTAGAGATGAGGTTTCACCATGTTGGCCAGGCTGGTCTCAAACTCCTGACCTCAGGTGATCCACCCACCTCAGCCTCCCGAAGTGCTGGGATTACAGTATAATTATTTTTAAAATGAAGTAACTAAGGTTTTGAGAGGCTAACTAATTTGCCCACATACATAAAATAATAAGCTAGACTTAAAAGCTGGAGTTTCATTCTTGAATATGCAGGCTTAATCCCTCTACCCTAAGTGTAGCGGATAGAATGTCTGATAGTTCCAAATGTATCTAGCAAGTTACACTTCAGACACCCCAGTTGAAATCTCTGGTTTCCTCTCCCCATGTGAGGTTGTCCACTCTGAATCAAATGAAAATGACTTATTTTCCATTCTTAAAGAATAAAAGAGCATTCTGTATGGGCAACTGGCATGCAAGTTTTCAGTGTGGAATGCCCATTTAGAAATGAGAAAAATCCATTGAATATGGCACTAGGGATCAATTTTGTGTCACCATTTAACCAAATACTATATGAATTCACAGCCACAAAAGGGTTGCCAGTAAGTGGTCTATGAGTGCCAGGGGTGAGTGCTAAGGCCTCCTGTTACTTAGGTAATCAGGTAACTTGATTAGAGACAACACATCGCTAACGTGATGATTGGATGGTTCGAGTTTCTTTCTGTAGAATTCTGTTGAGCCTTTCTATCTTCTTCTTTTTTTTTTTTTTTGAGATGGAGTCTCGCTCTGTCGCCCAGGCTGGAGTGCACTGGTGCGATCTCAGCTCACTGCAAGCTCCGCCTCCCAGGTTTACGCCATTCTCCTGCCTCAGCCTCCTGAGTAGCTGGGACTACAGGCACCTGCCACCACTCTCGGCTAATTTTTTTTTTTTGGTAGTTTTAGTAGAGATGGGGTTTCACTGTGTTAGCCAGGGTGGTCTCGATCTCCCGACCTCGTGATCCACCTGCCTCGGCCTTTTGGGATTACAGGCGTCAGCCACCACACCTGGCCGAGCCTTTCTATCTTCTAAGCCAAGTGTGTAAATATTAACAAGCAAAGGCTATGAGTGAATATTAACTAAATCTGGGTTTTAATATGCACCATCACTGACAGATCATAACAATACCATAGATTTCCACATATACTGCATTTGTGAACAGTGCTTGGAGAGTCCCAGAGGAGAAAAAGGCACAAGAGATCTTGGTCAAGTATTGCTTTTGTTTGTCTGTTGTTATGCTCAAGTTATTTTGATTCTCTTTCACATGTGAGACACTTTACATGTTAGCCAAATCACTGAAATGAATCTCGGACTCTACCTAAAGTCAGAGAAGAAGGAACTTCTCTGGGCACAGGTTTTGGGGAATGTCACTAAATAAGCTTCGCAGAACCTGGAGAAATGCCCAATTCATTGGCTATGAAAGGCAACACCATTTGTCCAAGGGGTCCTTGTTTCTCCTCTGGGCAGAAGAAATGAGTTACACTCGCAGAGGTGCCGAGATGGGGTATATTATCCAAGTTACCCTGCAAAATACAAGGGCCCAGGAGAGTGATTGTGTTTCTGCCTTATCAGCATCAAAATTGCTCATCAGTCCAGAAATCCAATGGAGAAATTGCAGGATTAGTGCTGTGACAAGGCAGGAACTTCTAGCTAACCAGGCTTCCCAGATCCCCCTACCCCCGTCCCTCCCTCCACCCTGGCCATAGGAGCCAGGAAAGCCAGGCTGGTAAGGAAGTAGGCTCAGAAGGCTGGAAATAGGCTTTTCCAGGGGGTATAGCCTTGGTACATGTTAACATCAGCCTGCGATTCAGAATCTGCCTGTGATTACTGTCACCTGAGAGAGTTCTTCAAGAGGTAAACAGACGGTTGGCCAACGGTGGCGTGATTTTTAACGTCTTCAAGTGGTTCATGAGAACTGCTAGGACTTCCCATCTAAGTACAAAGAGACAATTTCCATCTGTGGTCTGCGTTTCTATCACGCAAAAAAAATGTTGTTTAGACTGATGGGGTGCAACCTCTGAATGTTGGAGGCTCAATCCAAATGGGAGGGGTTCCCTGATGTCCAGCTCCTTTAGCCAAGCTTCTCTGGTCCAGAAAGCAGGCTGGAAGATTTGCAGAATTCTGTGGGAAGAGCTATTTGAAATAGTTTTAAATCATGCCTTATTTTAATCAGGCTAAAAATACCCAAACACAATCTTTCAGTATTCTGCCTTTGGTCTCTGACTCTTCTGTCAGCACAAACACATCAACAAAAAGAAAGAATTAATGTCCATCTAAATATCTGGCCTCTTTCATATATATCATGGATTGGATTTGGGTGGGTTCCAGTTTTGGAGAAAGATTCAGATTAATGATTTAGTTACTCTGATCCAAACCAGATTTCTCTAGTTGGGATTTGATTTTCTAAGATTTATGTTTTACTAGGAAGAACCCAGAAATGTTTCTTTTTAAATTCTAAGTTGGAGGAACACAGTTCAGGAGATCACATAGCAATAGAAGAACAATAAAAGACGGTGTTATCCCACGTAACGATGTGATCTCAACCTAGCGTTGAATGTCAGGGGAGGAACGAGCACACAGCCTGCATGTTGACTACTGTCTAGGTTTTTCAACTACATGGAACCCCTTTTTCCCATCAACCTGGGCATCCAAGTAAATCTTTACATGAGTAAAATAAGCAAGATGCTAATGAATGCCAACTTATATTTTAAATCAGTAGGTAGTTATCCTGAGGGTTTTATTTCGCTTGTGTTTTGTTTTTTAAATAGGGCAACTATTTCCTAGCCTAGGTGCACACTGGAACTAGCTAGAGATCTTTTTAAAAATACTAAAGTTGAGCCAGGCGCCATGGCTTACACCTGTAATCCCAGCATTTTGGGACTCTGGGGCAGAAGGGTTGCTTGAGCCCAGGAGTTCAAGACCAGCCTGGGTAACACGGAGAAACCCTGTCTCTACAAAAAATACAAAAATTAGCCAGGTGCGGTAGTATGTGCCTGTAGTCCCAGCTACTCAGGAGGCTGAGGTGGGAGGATCACTTGAAACCAGGAGGCAGAGGTTGCAGTGAGCCGAGATTATGCCACTGCACTCCAGTCTGGGTGACAGAGCTAGATCCTATCTCAAAATTAACTAAACTAAACTAAACTAAAAAAAACTAAACAACAATAAAATAAAATAAATACTGAAGCTGGATGTGGTAGCTCATGCTTGTAATCTCAGCACTCTGGGAGGCCTAGGCAGGAGAGTTGCTTGAGGCTTGGAGTTCATGACCAACCTGGACAACATAGTGAGACCCCATCTCTACTAAAATAAATAAATAAATCATAGAAAAATTAATACTGATACATGGGCCCCTCCCCCAATAAATTCTGCTATGACCAGCCTGGTGTGATACACTGATATAGTAAAATGAGAAAGGGCTTTGGAGTTAGCCCGAGCTGGGTTCAAATCCAAGATATACTCCTTATTATCATATAACTTTAGGCATGGTACTCATGCCTTTCAGTGCTCATTTCCTGGTATGTATTATAAAATGATAATGGAATAGTTCTTACCTTGCAAGATTGCCATGGAAATATGCATGCAAAGATTTTAGAACAGTGTCAGAAACATTAAGTGTTCAGTAAATATTTCTGAATGGATAAACAGAAAACCTCAAAAGCCCCAACTACTTTTTGTGTGTAGTTAACAAATCTGAAATGTCTTCAGTACCACTTTGGATCTCATCTTTACCTGTTTCTGGATCCAGCCATCCATGGGGCATCATCATTTTTTTGTTTGTTTTGTTTTTTGAGATGGAGTCTCTCTCTGTCGCCCAGGCTGGAGTGCAGTGGCGTGATCTCGGCTCACTGCAGCCTCCATCTCCCAGGTTCAAGCGATTCTCCTGCCTCAGCCTCCTGAGTAGCTGGGATTACAGGAGCCCACTAACGCCCAGCTAATTTTTTTTTTTTTTGTATTTTTAGTAGAAATGGGGTTTCACTATGTTGGCCAGGCTGGTCTCAAACTCCTGACCTCATGATCCGCCTGCCTTGGCCTCCCAAAGTGCTGGGATTACAGGCGTGAGCCACCACGCCCGCCCGGAGCATCACCCTTTTGTGCATCATCTCTGGTTTACTTTGTATAACTTGACCTCAGTTTCCTTCATTCCCTGCCACTGGATTGTAGAGTTTGAGGGCAGAGACATGGTGTGTCTTATTTATTGCTGTAGTCCAGTGCCTACAACAATGTCAGTTAATAACACTAATAATCAATATAACTAATAATAACTAATAATTTGTTCATTATTAATAAATTACCACTAAATATTTGTTGAATAAGTGGATGAAAGCATCAATTCTTCAGGACCTTGATAAATGCTATTTTCTCTATTCACTGCCAGAAATAGACAACTTACCATCTCTGTTTGCCTGAAGAATTTGTGCTCACTGTTCAAGGCCCAGTTCAAATGCTTGTGAAGCTGCTTTGAGCTCTTAGGGAGAGTTGGCCTCTGCATCCTCTGTACCATCCCCTGCTGGCTCTTGCATTCATAACAACACCCAGCATCCTGCAGGACAACGAAGTCCTTCCTCCAGGGTTAACAAAGCATCATGTCTATGGAAGTAGAAACAGAGAGCCAGTAAAATTTAGACTTGCTCAAAATTCTAAAACTGAAACTGAAACCCAGACTTCAATCTAGAGCTTTTGTCATTTTAACATATACTTCCTGAAGTGCTGTGTCTAAAAGGACTATCTTTCCAAACCTGTCTGGATCGTTTCCTAGATATCTTGGTTTCTCTCAAAACTTTCTTGCTGTCTGAATGCAGAGATGGTTAGAGGCCATCAGTATTTTTCTCACCGAATCTCTTTGGTATCTGGTCAAATATACAGTGCTCGGTACACTGTAAACACCCAGAAACTGTTGGAATAGATACATACATGTGTTATTGTCTATTTTTTTCTGTACTTATATGGCTAAAATTTTAGCAGTCTCCATCACCACCTGTCTTGTTTTTGAGTTCCACCCTATCCTCCTTCCTCTCTTAGCTCCCACTTTCCGACACTGTGTATTGAACTCATATTCTCCAGATCACATTATAAAAATGCATGTTCTAGGGTACAAGGCTAGAATGTTCTATGTTGCTCATGGCTGGACTTGCAAGTGTCCTGGCTGCACTTACTGCCCATCCCAAACAGTCTTATGCAAATGAATCCAGGAGGCTACTTTTGGGAATAATGTCTTGCAAATCTCAGGTTTTTTATATTTTGTGTTTTCTTGACTCCCTGGACAGCCATGGCCCTATGCTCATGCTGATGCAATGGTGTTTGAGAAGGGCTTTGTTCTTGTGATATTGGTCATTGCCAGGAAAAGCTCTAGAGAGGAAGGATCCATTTTTTTCAGATAAAGGCATTGGAATTAACCTGTTCCTTGAAGCTCAGAAGGAACTGAGTAAATTCCTCAGCAGAACTTCATGTGGTAATGTGGGTGATGCGCTTTAAGATTAGATATGTCTTATATCCAGAGCTTCCAGATGGCCTTAAAGATCTCTGAAAGTTGGAAACTTTGCAGTAATCTATTCGGGGAATTTTAAAAAATGAACAAATACAGGAAGGGGGGTCTATATTAAGTAGTGGAGGTTGTAAGAAATATACTTTTTCAATAGAGCCCTTTTAGCATTCTTTTTTTTTTTTTTGAGACAGAGTTTCACTCTGGTTTCCCAGGCTGGAGTGCAATGGTGCAGTCTCAGCTCGCTACAAACTCTGCCTCCTGGGTTCAAGTGATTTTCCTGCTTTAGCCTCCCAAGTAGCTGGGATTACAGGCACCCACCACCACACCTGGCTAATTTTGTATTTTTAATAGAGACGGAGTTTTACCATGTTGGCCAGGCTGCTCTCAAACTCCTGACCTCAGGTGATACACCTACCTCAGCCTCCCAAAATGCTGGGATTACAGGCATGAGCCACCACATCCAGCTTAGCATTCTATTATATTCCCATCATCATCAGCCCTTATTTTCAGACCCTGGGCTGCAAATACAATGAAAATGACTCCTTCGGGAGCAGAAACCACGTCAAGGGCTTTCTCACAGAGGCTGAATTACAGGCTCTGTTCCACGTGTCTCATGAGTAGAGTCCTAGATGCCCAACAGCTTGCTGACCCTCTGTCTTTCTTTGACCTGGGAACTTGTGGCATTGTGTTCTTTCCTGGTTGCTGAACTTCTGTCTTACTTCACCTTGATACCCTTGCATTCTGACTTTTGACTTCTCGCCTGTTAAGATTCTATCGCTTTCTAAAAACCCTGCTTCTGCAGATTTCAGGTTCTCACTTCCTGCCTGGTCTGTGAGGCACACCATTATCCAAGGTTCACCATTGTATCCACAACAATGAAAAGAGAACTACATCAAACTGCCTGGGAGTAGTCAGAGAGTTCAGAAGTCAGAGACTTCACTGGGAAAGAATAAATGGGGACTTTCTTTTTGAAGGAGAGAAACCTGCCTTTTTGTATTATTTTTGTATACTTTGTACTTTCCCTAGGATAATCATCTTCGTGTTGTTCTCAGCTGAGATTCAGCAAATGTTTTCTTTTCCCCACTTCCTAAATTAGCTGGGACTCCCAGAAAATGATGATCATAAAACAAGATACAGTGTTTCTAGAAAATGCAAGGGATATTTCAATCCATTACCCAGAACTGCCACTCATTTAGGAGAAGTCTTGAGGGCTTAACAGGATTATTGTACACCTAATGTAATCCCAAGGAGATTAATAAGAATAAATAAGAATTGAATGACAAAGTCTTAAAGCACAGTTAAAGCTTTTTAAACTGGAGAGCAAGAGACCTCCAACAGACAGAGGATTGTTTCCTAAGAAAAGGGGCGTGTGTCTCCTTTATGGTGTAATGAGCTCCTGGAAATTGCATCATCCCAGGCAGAAAATCCCAGAGGAGACGAAGCCTGTCCACGTACATTGTTAGGCTGAATCTTGAAAATGCCCAGCATCATTGGTAAAAATCATGGAATGAGCAAATAAACACAATGAGAAACAAGGTATGGATGTTTGCCAGGCTACATTGAATGAGCCAAGAGGAAAACTTTAAAGTAGTAACAAATTAATAAGCAAATAAGGATTGCCATGGTGACCCTGAATTATGGCGTCAATTTTTTTCTTCTAAAAATGGTACTGATTGCATTAATATCTTGATTATATTTCAATCATAGTGTTTGTGTCCTCCATCAGGCTCATCTGATCTTAGACAAATGGTCTGCCTTCTTTTTGAGAAAAAAAATAGATACTGAATGGGTTTCTGAATGGAGACACAGATTCAGAGCAATATCACAAAGAAACATATAAAAACAAGCTGGTCCTTCGAAAAGGAGTTGTTAGAAGCAGGCAGTTTGGTTCTGCCTGGGTCTCAATTCTTATACTAGGACCCTGATAAATCACTTCTAAAGTGTTCAGACACTCAGTATGTTGAACTCACATTCTCCAGGTCACATTATTAAAAGGCATGTTTTAAGATGCAAGGCTAGAATGTTCTATGTTGCCTGTGGCTGGACCTGCCACAGTGTGAGGGGTACAGTTACTGCCTACCCCAAAGAGTTTTGTGCAAACCTATCAGGGAGACTGCTTTTGGGAACAGTGTCTTGCAAATCCCAGCTTTTTGGATTTTGTGCTTTCTTGACTCTGTGGACTAAAACTTCAGCAGCCGTGGCCCTGCGCTCTTGCTGATATTAATATAATGCTCTTGGAGAAGGGGTCTGTGTCAATTACCCTGACTGTGAACCAGTCACATGCTCTTTTTTTAATGAAAATATATGGGCCACTGTTTTCCCTGCATCTGTGTCATTTACTGGGAGTCTGAGTGACACAGTGGCCCTGACGTATGACAAAAGATGTTACTGCCTCTCCCTGCCACGTCTGCTTGAGTTTGAAGTGGAATGGTGAGGTTGGAAATGCAATGTGCTTCCATGGAAGATCAGATCATTCTCACACCCCTCCAAAATTCTGCAGCCACTGGGCTTCTATAAACATTTCTAGAGAACCAGTTTCTAATAGAGGGTCTTCAGCTTGCATGAAGCAGCAGCTAATTCTCATTCAAATTAAACAACAGAATGAGTCTATTGGCGGCTTTGTTGGAAGTCAGATCACTCAGGGATGGCATTCAGCTTGGGTCCAAAATGAGCTGTCTCAAACGGAGTGGCTCACTTTAGCACAGTAAACAATGACCACCTGCTATTCTCTCGAATGCATCTAGAGGCTAAGAAGCACTTTATTATTTTAACTAGCACGCAGCCTCTGGAGGCTGCCCTGTAGACATCAATCACCAAATTTACAGCTTGTAATGATATCTAGGATATGAGAATGCAATGCCTTTAAGAATCCCTTCCACAAAATATGAAGTCAAATTGAACTTTAATCTTTAGAGCAAAGGAAATACATTCTTTTCACTGGGGAGTTAAGAAATGTGAGCAAATTGTAAGTGACTTTTAAAGTATACAATAAGACTGCCAGCCCTAGTCATGGGGAAAAAATAATTGGCACTTTATGTCAGCATTTTCCATGAATTATTTGAAAAACAGATAAAATGTGTCATTTATACGGATCTACTTCCCACTGTTCTTCAAAGCTCCTTTCTACTGAATAAGTAATCACCCTTCACTGGTGATTGGCACATGTGTATAACTCCAACTTGGGCAAAATATGTCAGAAAACCCTTGGGTTGGTTTATATGTAAGATATCCAGAGTCTTTGGATATAAGAAAGAAATTGAAAAAAAAAAAGATGCTAAGCTCTGTCACCCTTGGGTTATACAGACAAGTGTCTATTCCTTCCCTGGGCACTGAATCCTGGGCACCAGAAGATCATTCAGGGCAGATAAAGACCCCGTGCCTGAAGGAGTTACAAACTGCATTTCTTACCAGCATTTAGAACTTTAGCTCCTTACTTCCAATAAAGGGAAACACTTCTCTGACATTTACCCTTAAATTACATGAAAAATAGTCTCAAGACAAGCTAATTTGTTGGAGAATGATGGGTGTTCCTGGTGTTTCTCATCTTTGTAAGCAAAAAGATTACCATCCTTTATAAAGGAGAAGGGGGTTGCATATAGCTTGCCAATGCAATGTGTTGTGGACTGTGTATGGAAGAGAGGTTAACTATCCGAGAGACAAATATTTTGTTCTTTCTTGGCAGGAGAATCAAAAGTGGGCATTTGATGTTAAAGCCCTGAGTCCTTCTAAGTGTTTCCATGTCCTTCTCTGCAGCCACGTGACATTAAAATCTTCAGCAAATTAAGCAAATGAGTAAAACATGTACCACACTGAGATGCACACAGGCTTAATGTATTATTCCTTCTATGTATGAAAAATATCACAAGGGGACGTATAGGAGCAATGCTTGAAATTGTTTCCTGGGATCTTTCTTTAGAAATCTTTGTAAACTGGCCAGGCTTGGTGGCTCACGTCTGTAATCCCAGTATTGTGGGAAGCCGAGGTGGGAGGATCACCTGAGGCCAAGAGTTCCAGAACAGCCTGGGCAATATAGTGAGACCCCAGTTCTACAAAAAAAGTAAAAAATTAGCTCAATGTGGTGGCACGTGCCTGTAGTGCTAGCTACTCAGGAGACTGAGATGGGAGGATCCCTTGAGCCCAGGAGTTCCAGGTTGCAGTGAGCCATGATTATGACACTGCACTACAGCCTTGGTGACAGAATGGAACCCAGGCTGAAAGAAAGAAAGGAAGAAAGAAAGAGAAGAAGGGAGGAAGGGGGGAAGGGAGAAAGAGAGAAAGAAGGAAAGAAAGAAGGAAAGAAGGGAAGGAAGGAAGAGAAAGAAAGAAAGAAGGAAAGAAGGAAAGAAAGAAAAAAAAGAAAGATTTTTACAAACCCTGAGACTACAAAAGTGTTAGGATGGAAAGTATCTACCAGTTGCGTTAGTTCATTTTCAACACATAACTCTTTATTTTGACCCAGGCCTTACGTATTACTGATGCCTGATAGTTTTCACGTTTCATGGGTCACTCACCGTGTTTGTTAGGAAGGGTCAAGGGAGACACCGCCACTGTGCAAGAGAGAACATAAGGCACATTCCCTCTCCACAAATACCATTCAGAGCAAGCAGAAGCTCTAATGACCCTTTTGATCATTGTGGCCTTCTAGCCACATCCTCATAGGAAATTCCCCTCCTCCTGCAGGGTCCCCTAGCACTCACACCCAGAAAGCAGAAGGCAATCTTACTCTGGTCGGAGGTTGGGAAGGCCTAGGTTGGTAGCTCATGGGATTCTCTGTCCCAGTAATCTTGCTGCTTCTTTCCCCTGACCCCAGAGCTCAATTAGGATAAGAATTGGGCTTCTGTCTCCTTCAATTTCTGTTTATTTAGAGGCCACTTTCCCGGTTTCCAGTTCTTTCCAGATGGAGGCCTGCTTTTCCTGTCAGCAGAACTAGACCTCAGACTCTGCACCTTGGCTGACCGTTTGGGCCCAGGAATGTGCTTCCAGAGCTCTCTGTTGCTGACTGTATTAGTTTGTTCTCAGGCCACTAATAAAGACATACCCAAGACTGCGTAATCTATAAAGGAAAAAGGTTTAATTGACTCACAGTTCAGCATGGCTGGGGAGGCCTCACAATCATGGTGGAAGGCAAAGGAGAAGCAAAGGCAGGTCTTATATTGCGGCAGACAAGAGAGAGGTTGTGCAGGGGAACTCCCATTTAAAAACCATTAGATCTCATAAGACTTATTCACTACCACGAGAACAGTATGGGGGAAGCTGCCACCAGGATTCAATTATCTCCATCTGGCTCCACCCTTGACACATGGAGATTATTACAATTCAATGTGAGATTTGGGTGGGGGACACAGCCAAACCATATCACTGACTCTCTGCTTTCCCATGCTGTCTGGAGTCTTGGATACTACCCTGATTCTTGTGGGGTCCCCAGGTGGTAAAACCAGTGCCTGTCCTGAACTGACCACTGGGATTCGTAGTGCTCTGTACCATGCTCAGATCCCCAGCCTGGTAAGCTATGCTTCCTGCAGCTCAGTTGGCCTATCTCGTTCTAGTATGTGTGTGTGGCCACTGCCAGCATAGCATATTGAGAGGTGACAGCGTGCTGGCAGTTCTCACAGCCCTCGTTCGCTCTTGGCGCCTCCTCTGCCTGGGCTCCCACTTTGGCGGCACTTGAGGAGCCCTTCAGCCCACCACTGCACTGTGGGAGCCCCTTTCTGGGCTGGCCAAGGCCGGAGCCGGCTCCCTCAGCTTGTGGGGAGGTGTGGAGGGAGAGGTGCGGGCGGCAACCGGGGCTGCACGTGGTGCTTGCGGGCCAGCATGAGTTCCAGGTGGGTGTGGGCTTGGCGGGCCCCACACTAGGAGCAGCTGGCCCTGCCGACCCCGGGCAATGAGGGGCTTAGCACCCGGGCCAGGGGCTGCAGAGGGTGTGCTGGGTCCCCCAGCAGTGCCGGCCCACCGGTGCTGCGCTCTATTTCTCGCCGTGTCTTAGCTGCCTCCCCGCGGGGCAGGGCTCGGGACCTGCAGCCAGCCATGCCTGAGCCCCACCCCTCCCCCGTGGGCTCCTGTGTGGCCTGAGCCTCCCTGATGAGCACCGCCCCCTGCTCCACGGCACCCAGTCCCATCGACCACCCAAGGGCTGAGAAGCGCGGGCGCACAGCCCCGGACTGGCAGGCAGCTCCATCTGCAGCCCCAGTGTGGGATCCATCGGGTGAAGCCAGCTGGGCTCCTGAGTCTGGTGGGGACGTGGAGAACCTTTATGTCTAGCTCAGGGACTGTAAATACACCAGTGGGCACTCTATATCTAGCTCAAGGTTTGTAAACACACCAATCAACACCCTGTGTCTAGCTCAGGGTTTGTGAATGCACCAATGGACACTCTAGCTACTCTGGTGGGGCCTTGGAGAACCTTTGTGTGGACACTCTGTATCTAGCTAATCTGGTGGGGACGTGGAGAACCTTTGTGTCTAGCTCAGGGATTGTAAACGCACCAATCAGCCCCTGTCAAAACAGACCACTCGGCTCTACCAATCAGCAGGATGTGGGTGGGGCCAGATAAGAGAATAAAAGCAGGCTGCCCGAGCCAGCAGTGGCAACGCGCTCGGGTCCCCTTCCACACTGTGGAAGCTTTGTTCTTTCGCTCTTTGCAATAAATCTTGCTACTGCTCACTCTTTGGGTCCACACTGCTTTTATGAGCTGTAACACTCACCGCGAAGGTCTGCAGCTTCACTCCTGAAGCCAGCGAGACCAGGAGCCCACCTGGAGGAACGAGCAACTCCAGACGTGCCACCTTAAGAGCTGTAACACTCACCGCGAAGGTCTGCAGCTTCACTCCTGAGCCAGCGAGACCACGAATCCACCAGAAGGAAGAAACTCCAAACACATCTGAACATCATAAGGAACAAACTCCGGACACGCCGCCTTTAAGAACTGTAACACTCACCGCGAGGATCCGCGGCTTCATTCTTGAAGTCAATGAGACCAAGAACCCACCAATTCCGGACACAGTATCAGTAGTTTCCAAATTGCTGGGGGCCTGATCAGTTCTTTTTCTCTGGAAACTGACACTTAAATCATAGCCAGCCATGTGTCTGTCATATGACCCTGGGCCTCCCTCTTCTCTCTACGCTGCCACTTCCAAGCCCCCAATGTAATTGATGGGCCCTACCCAACATGGGCCCATCGGAATCTTTTCCTATGGAATTTAGAAGTGCACAGGTGTGTTTAAAGAAAGGGAGGGCGGGCTAGGTGCGGTGGCTCATGCCTTTATTCTCAGCATTTTGGGAGGCTGAGGCGGATGAATCACTTGAGGTCAGGAATTCGAGACCAGCCTGGCCAACATGGTGAAACCCTGTTTCTACTAAAAGTACAAAAATTAGCTGGGTGTGGTGGTGCATATCTGTAATCCCAGCTACTCGGGAGGCTGAGGTGGGAGAAACACTTGAACCCAGGAGGTGGAGGTTGCAGTGAACCACCACTGCATTCCAGCCTGGGTGACAGAGAGAGACTCTGTCTCAAATATATAAATAAATAGAGAGAGAGAGAGAGAGATCTGATAACCACCATCCCAATTGTAGTCCCTTCCTCAAATCCACATGCATTGCTCCTCTGTGTCCATGAGACCATTATTAGCATAACCATCATTATTTTCCTGGATGTTATTCTCACTCAGATCGAATTGTTTACTTTGCAACCAGAGAAGTCCTAACTCATGCAGTTCCCCCGAGACCTAAGTGTCTGATAACTCCCCACAGAGAAATTGCAGGGAGCTGGAGAGCAGTGCCAGGTGGATGAGGGCCTCTTCTCCACCTTCTACCCAAACGTCTCCATTCTGTGTCAATTATAGGTTGGGATTTCATCCGCTATTTTACATAAAACATGTTCTGCTGGTATTCTGTTGCTAAAGAATAAAAACCCCTCCCTGTGGACCTGTGGGATTTTCTCCTACAGATGCCACTCATCTCTGAAGTTGGGGCAATTGGATTCCTCAGCTGTGGGCCTCACCTCATCTCGGACTCGGAGAGCTTGTCTGGTGCAGATAACTCCAGAGGTCACGTCAGATGTTAAGATGTTATGATTGACTGTGCCCAAATCCAAATTTTATCATTTTTAATCCTTCTTTTCTGTCTCAGACTTGCAGTAAACCTCCGGCATTTCAAGTCTGGAACCAAGTATTAGGTATTCGATAGAAGTACAGTGTCTTTTTACAATTGTTTAGGTTTCCTAAAGCAAATATCACATGACTACCGTTACCATTTATCTCATAATTCTGCCATTTGACACGCACGGTGATAAAAGGCAATATATAATAAATTATCTTACGAGAGCCTATAAAGTCTTGTTAGAATTATTTTTGGAATGATATTGTTTTACCACATGAGATTTTAAAAAGGAACTACCTACTGCCTGTTTTAAAAAGTAATTTTTTTCATATAAAGATTGCCTTTTATCCAGAGAGCGAATGGAAGTTGTTGCTAAAAAATTAACGGGCATACAAGAATTGCCTTGAATGTTTTGGAAGATGAGGAAGATGTCCAGATTTTGTTCACTTGATATTATCCTTGCAAAATTCTAGGACTAAATTGACATTCACAGAGGGCTGCCCAAATCTAGCAAGCTCATTTACAGCGTTTGTAGCTTACCCATTAGCCCTGGAATTTGGAAAAGTTCATTATAATTGGGGTTGGAGGGTTAGTTCATGCATTTCATTAACTTGCTTGCCAAAAATCTCTTCCCATCAATGATATCTCCACCCAAGTTATTACATTTTTCTCTGAAAATTATTGGGCAATAAATGTTTGAACATAACTCACATGGTACAATAATGGAATTAATCTAAGTAGAGATGTAATGGCTTCTTTGATTAATGGATTCTTGGACAATGCAGCTGACTGAGAATATAATACCTTTTAATTATAGGCGAGAACAATTTTCTCTTTCAAATATTGGTACTGCTTACATGGTTTATACCTAACCACAGGTGAGAATTATTTATAGTCTAAGCGAAAGTATTAGGTTGGTGCAAAAGTAATTGCCATTAAAAGTAATGGCAAAAACCGCAATTACTTTTGCATCAACCTAAATAGTTAGCCAGCAAACTGAAAACTAGATGTTGGTCCATTTCTCCTTTCTATACATGACATAACTTGTTTACATTTTCTTGTCTCATTTAACAAAAACATCCCCTACCCCATGCCCCTCTTCCCCAAATCCTTATCTCTCTGTACTAAACAAAGTAAACTTCAATTTCTACTTTTTACATCCCTACCCCATCCGTATCTCAACCCCCTTTTAATTTTATTTTCATAATTTAGTCATCACTAGAACCACAGCTTTTATCCTGGTAGATTACGTTTTTTCAGAAACTCCTCATGGACTTTGGCTAATTCCAAACTCACTCATTTCTTTTTCTCCACTTAACAATCGATATTTGTAAATACTTTCAGATTTTCATCTCTGTTATTTTCCAGACCATTTCATGGAAGGAAATTGGCATTTTGATCTGAGTTTTTTCGATATGGAATTGAGAGGAATTCAGAAGTAATAATCTTATTCAAGAAACACAGGGCTCAATTGCAAAGAATTAATTAAAACTATCATGTCCTCTCCTTAGTCATTCAGCTGTGAATGGGTTTAATGACCTGGTGTCTGCCATTGGCCACGGTCCTGGAAATGCGTTAAGGGAACAGGAATATTCTTGCTGTGTCAAGCTGTAGGACAAAGTGCTTGGGGAAAAGGAGGCAGGGCTGTGTGGCAGTAGATTTGGAGTGGCCAGCATTAGGAACTGTTCAAATTTCCCTGCATGAGATTTGTTGGTGGTCAGGGAGTATTGGTGAAGTTCGAAGTCCGACTACTTGAAATGACTACTTTGGATCATTGTCTGGAGGACATAGAGAATAATGATTAAAAATACAAGCTTTTGGCCTGGTGCAGTGGCTCACGCCAGTAATCTCAGCACTTTGAGAGGCCGAGACAGGCGGATCACGAGGTCAGGAGATCGAGACCATCCTGGCCAACACGGTGAAACCCCATCTCTACTAAAAATACAAAAAATTAGCCAGGCGTGGTGGCGGGTGCCTGTAGTCTCAGCTACTCGGGAAGCTGAGGCAGGAGAATGGCGTGAACCCAGAAGGTGGAGCTTGCAGTGAGCCGAGATCGCGCCACTGCACTCCAGCCTGGGCGACAGAGCGAGACTCCGTCTCAAAAAAAAAAAAAAAAAAATACAAGCTTTTAAGCTGGGCTTGGTGACTCACACCTGTAGACCCTGCTACTACTCAAGTTGAGGCAGGAGGATCCCTTGAGTCCAAGAGTTCAAGGTGACACTGCACTCCAGCCTGGGCGACAGAGTGTGACCTTGTCCTGAAAACAAAAACAAAAACAAACAGGCCAGGCACTGTGGCTCACGCCTGTAATCCCAGCACTTTGGGAGGCCGAGGCGGTGGATCACTTGAGGTCATGAGATCGAGACCATCCTGGCTAACACGGTGAAACCCCGTCTCTACTAAAAATACAAAAAATTAGCCAGCGTGGTGGCGGGCGCCTGTAGTCCCAGCTACTCGGGAGGCTGAGGCAGGAGAATGGCGTGAACCCGGGAGGCGGAGCTTGCAGTGAGCCCCGAGATTGCG